>NC_083314.1:7735982-8335982 GCF_963455315.2 Globicephala melas | reverse complement strand
TTTCTGTCTCTGAATATGACTACTCTAGGGACCTCATATAAGTAGCATCATGTAGTATTTGTCTTTTTGTGACTGATTTATTTCAGTTAGCATAATAGCCTCAAGGTTTATTCAGTTGTAGCGTTTGTCAGAATTTGCTTCTTTTTTAAAGCTGAATCATACTCCCTTGTATGTACTTACCATGTTTTTGTTCATCCGTTCGTCTGTCAGTAGGCACTTGGGTTGCTTCTACCGCCTGGCTATAGTGAATAATGCTGCTGTGAACATAGGTGTGCAGATATCTCTTGGAGATCCTGCTTTGATTCTTTTGGATACATAGTTGTGTCTTGGAATCTGCTGAGGATTGATTCCAGGAGCGCCTGTGGATACCAAAATCTGCAGATGCTCGAATCCTTCCTATAAAATGGTATAGTACTATGAATATAGTTGGCCCTCTGTATTTATGGATTTTGCACCATTGGAGGTTGGTTGAATCTGTGGGTGTGAAACCCATAGATACAGAAAGCCGACTGTATACCCAGAAATGGAATTCTTGGGTCATATAGTGATTCCGTTTTTAATTTTTTTAGGAACTGCCATACTGTTTTCCGTAGCAGCTGCACCATTTTACGTTTCTACCCACAGTGCCCAGGGTTCCAATTTCTTCTACATCCTTCACATTTCTTTTCTTTTTAATAGTAGTCATCCTAATGTGTGATGTCTCATTGTGGTCTTGATTTGCATTTCCCTAATGATTAGTGATGTTAAGTGTCTTCTCATATGCTTGTTGGCTGGTTGTATGTCATCTTTGGAGAAATGTCTATTCAAGCCCTTTGCCTGTTTTTTAGTTGTTATATGTGCTTTTTATTGTTGAGTTGTAGGCATTTTTAATAAATTCTGGATATTAACCACTTATCAGATATGTGATTTTAAAATATTTTCTCCCATTTTATAAGTTGCCTTTTCACTCGGTTGATTGTGTCATTTGCACAGAGTTTTTAGTTTTGCTTTTACTTTTTTGATATCATATCCAGGAGGTCCTTGCCAAGTCCAAAGTCATAAAGCTTTTTCCCTATGTTTCTTCTAAGAGTTTTAGGTCTTACTTTTAGGCCTTTGATCCATTTTGAGTAAATTTTGTATATGGTATAAAGTAAGGGTCCAACTTCATTCTTTTGCATGTGGATATCTAGTTTTCCCAGCACCGTTAGTTGAAGAGGCTGTCCTTTCCCTGTTGAATGGTCATGGCATCTTGGTCAAAAATCACTTGGAGGTTAAGAATCATATTTTGTCAGTACCTTGAAGATTTTGTTCAGCTGCTTTTGAGTTTCGGTTTCAGTTTTTGAGGAGTCAGCTTTCAGTCTCATTGTTCTACTTTTTTTTCTGGTGGCGTTTACGATCTTTTTATTCCCTCAGGTTCACCATAACAAGTGTAGGTATGGGCTTCTTTGTGTTCACCTGGCTTGAGATTTTTGGGGGATACCTAAATCTGACAGTGGGCTTCTTTCCTTAGCTCCCCATCAATATATCTTCAGTTAAGGCTTCTGCTCCATTCATCTTAGAATTGTTTTCTGGAAATCTGACGGATCTAAATACATCTGCTCAGTCTGAACTTCATTTCCTAACTTCCTAAACTCCGTATTTTCCGTATCTTTGTCTCTTTGTGTTACATTCTGCATTCTTTGTGTTACATTCTTGTCTTCAGCTCGGTCTTCCATTTCATTAATTTTCTTTTGGCTGTGTCAAATAGGTTATTTAACCCATCCACTGAGTTTCTAATATTTCACTTTTCATTTCTACTTACAGCTTTTCAAATCAGGTTCATATTTTTGATAGTTTCTTATCCTTTGTCATATTCTTTTACTATCTTTTTTCTTTAAAATTATCGATTATTAACATTTAGACATTCTGTGTCTGATGATTTAAACACATGTAGCTTTTGTGGCTCTGATGTTTTGTTTGTTGTAGAGTCTCACTCACGCAGGATTGTTGTGATTTTGCATTTTTATGAGCTTATGGTAACTGAGACTTTTATCTGTGGGAATTCTTGGAGGTCTGGGGTTGAGGTAGTTTCTCCAGAGAGGATTTGTGTACATCTCTGCCAGGCATCTGGGGCACCCCAGTTCGAACTAGTTTAACTTAATTCTCCACTTGAGGTTTTTCAGGCCATGGAAGGGCTGTAAATTCTGATTCTTCGTTTGTTAGGAAGCTAGGCTTCTTGTTAAGAATTCTCAGGGGAGATTTTATTTCTCTCTGCCCATGGCCTGTGACTTTTCAGACAATTTTCCTTATTGTCTTTCTTGGTTGGGTGCTTTTATTTGGATAGTTAATTTCTCTATTGAGGATCATAGTTTGGGAACCAGCCTTTGGAAGGTTGTGATCTGACTTCTCACCTGTTGTATCCCTAAGCTTTGTTTTTCAATTTCATATTCCACAAGTTAAAAGCAAGTGACCTGGAGGTACTTTTTGGAGAGCCACTGGTTTCAGCACTTGGTTCTCCCTCTGGATTTATTTTTTGTCCTTTTTGGCCTTTGAAGATTTTCCCACTCTCTTGCTAAATCAGATGAATTTTAAAAGATTTTGAAGTGTTTAGTTGGAGGATATCTAGCCTGCTATAATGCTGGATATAGGATTACTACTTGGCTTATATTTGAAGCTCATGCAAGTTTAAGTTTCTGTGCATTATAATCAGAATCATTTATAGTTTAATGTAATATATCATATTTATTCAAATAGATTATCTCTCCCTGTTCATTTTTTGTATTAAATGGGTAGTTTTAAAAATTTGGTTTCATGGAATGTTTTGTCATATTCATGTTAGCTGCTATAATTGATGAACACTGAACTCTCAGTGTCTTAACACAAGTGAAATTTATTTCTCGCTCACATAAATTCCCTTGGTGGCAATGGAAAGAGGGTGATAATTCTCTTTGATGGAGTATTCAGGGACACAGGCTGATGGAATCACTGCCAGCTTTAATACATGACTTTCAGAAGGCAGTGGGGGAGAAATGCTTTAGAAGTTTTGGGGGGCAGGTACGGAAGCTTTATAATCACTCCTGCCCCTATCCTATTGCCTTGGTCTTAGTTACAGCACCCACCCCTGAGGGGCTGGAAATGTAGTGCTTGGCTAGGTGTGAACCTAGGAATGGGAGGCTGAGTCCTTGGTGGACAGTCCCCTTCTCTAGCCATCAAGTATCTCTGTACATCTTTCATCCCATACCAGAACACACCCCTTCCCCAAAGGAGAAACCCTGAAATCCGCTATGCTTCCAGCTCCAAGTTTAGGGTCCCTCTGTGATGTTCAGTCTTCTCATGGCTTCCAGTGGTCTGGCAGTCTCTGCAGTAAAATGTTAGTGTTTCTGGGAATTTCTTAGATGTGAGAGGCTTTACAGGAACCTCATGGATTAGTCTGCCGGTCATAACCTTGTCTTCTCTGACGACACTTACTTCTCATAGTTCTTTGTAATATCTTCTCTCACTTCACTTTCCAAAAAAAAAAAAAAAAAAAAAGGAAAATCCTGCCGTTTTACCCCAGTCACTTTTGCTCTTAACTCTTTTGGTGCCAGGAATACTCAGCAGTTTCTTTGAAATGAGATAAACACCGATTTCCTCTGTGTCATGGGGAAATGACCACCTCAGCTTCAGGATTTGCATCCCTGAAGTGTTTGCATTTGGTGGGACAACTCTCTCTGCTTCAAGTCTTTTTTCTTTACCTTGGTGCCCAGCTCAGGGGCCAGGCTTCACTTCCACCTGCCACTCTGTGCCTGGAAATCCCATTCTCTGCCTCTAGCCGTGCTGCCCACTCTGGTTTGTGATTTCAGAGTCCTTATTTATTTCTCAGTTCTCTCTCTGATGTGGCTTATGTCTCAGAGCATCCACCCTCTGTCCCCAGTACTTCAAATATATCTGAAACCTAATCAGATACATGCTTAAATCTTGCCTTTACCTAGTACCCCGCTTCCTCTCTGTGTTAAGCAGTTTGCATGAAAGCAAAGCAAAGCAGAACAAAATAAAACAAAATACTCAGTTCCTTTTGGGAAGAAGTACTACCTAGTTCCATTTACCAGAATACTTGAGTTTCAGCTCTTACGCAAACAGGATAACCTAATACTTAGTGCTTTGCTATGTTTTATGGTGACAATATGAAGTACAATTAAGCCAAAATGTCCCAAATGCATATTTGTGTAGCACTAAGTAAGAAAGAAGGAAAATGAGAATGGTGTTTGGGGAAAAAAAACCTCTATCAAACAATCAGTTAATTTTCCCCTCTGCTTAGACCTGGCTTTCCGTAATGTAACCAATACCGGGCATATAGCATGTGGGGCTGGTAGACCAGCACCTCTGATAACTTGCCTGGGAGCATGACTTTGAAGTCAAGGGAGGACTGTTTTGCATAAGGTGAAAAACTGGGCCGTACATGGAACCAAACCTTAACTTGGGAAAATAAAAACCAGATCATTTGGGATTCAAAGACTGTGTCTTGTTCTGTTCTCTGCACCCTGTGTTTAAGATTCTCCTGGATCAGTTAGAAACTTCAGCCTCTCTCTGGCTTTTGTAAGGTCAGAAGCATGCTGAGAATTTTATGATACCAGGAATGCCACCTGGCGCTTTTGTATTCCAGGAAAATGTCACAAGGAAAAGAGCCGGTCTCGGTGATTACTTGCTTTTATTTGTGGATCCACCTCTTTCTTGTCATCTCTGCCCTCTCTTCTCCCACCCATAATACTGTAAAGATGGCAGATAGGTAAGAGGCATAGCTAAGTTTGCAGGAAAAAAAAGGCTAATCTTTACTCAGCTGAAGGGAACTGCTAGGCAATCAGAAGTTAGCTAATGAATACAAATAGACCATCTCTTCTTGAAGATGCAATGAAGAAAAACGTCTGAAATAAACTCTGGGGGAGGAGAAGAGACGTATAAGAGTCCCACGTTCCCATATTCTTCATTTCCAAAACGTTGAGAGAAAAGTGAGGGATTACTTGAAAAACGAGGAGGTTAAAGCTTGAATAAATTATTTTGACAAAGGGAAGCTGTTGATTAAAATATAGAAGAGTTTCAGGAAGACAAGGGAGAGAATGAGCTTTATATGTCTTCTACTCATCAAAAACTTACAACTGGGGTGTCATTTTAAAAGTTATAAAGGGGAAGTTGTTGAGAAGAAAATTCTAAAATGCCAAGCCAAAAGAGAAAATTATTTATCTCATAACAGTCAGTGTGAAACCTGATTTATAATCTTCCAAACATATTTAATAATTACACTGATAAGTATGAAGTGAAATCTTAATTTTTGAAACTATCAGTGTTTGGGGGATTGCTGCACTGATAGCAACCATTTATCAAAATCTTTTGTTTAAAAATCTTACCTCTTCTCCAGCTATCCAAAACACTTAGGGGGAAGAATTCCTACTGGCTGGTCAGAGCTCCTAGGCTTTCTTTCATTCTAAGGAATTTGGATCATAAGTGAAATAAAGAGAAAATTATGGAGCTGAATCCATCTAGATCAGTAACATGGCAAAGGGGTTCAGAACTGTCTAGGGCCAGAGTAGGGGGGAGAGGTCTGAACAGACACAGTAACCTTAGCATATGCAAAGAGGAGAGGAGAGAAAGGAGAATATCAGGCGTGTGACTGAGTTTAAAGTTAGGTTTCTCTTTCAGGTGCTTGGAGGTGCATAAGTATTGGAATCCATTTTCCATATACTTCGGGGTATTCTTTGAATGCAGAGGGGTGGCCATTGTGCCACATGGAACCCCTCCCACCTGTAGGTTAGAGTCAAGCCATGAGCCCCACGATGGGGTCCTTCAGTCCTGATGGATCTTGGATAGCTATGTCATAACTTTTGTAAAAATTCATCACTGAATTACTTAAATGCTCTGAATGTTCGATAATTTGAAAATGATTAGTTTTCTGTCACGGTCCTCCTGGCTGTAAACATAGTTAAATGAACTGGCTTTTGTAATTAGCTGTTGGACGAGGAGTAGAGGATAGGAGATGATGATTTTCATATGTTCTTTAGCATCTTCCTAGAACACGTCTATAATGAATTACATTACATAGCTGATTTGGGTATTTGTTAAGCATGAAACATGTAAAGTAGGGAATATGACTGTTATGATTCTGATAAAGTATTTTTATGGTTTCTTGAGACCTCTGGGCTCTGTATTTCTTAGGCCCTGAAAATGATACTACTTGAGCAATTCTTTGGGAATGCCTGGGTATCAGTCCAGGCACGTGCAGGGCTGGCTCATGCGAAACAGAGAAATACAGGAGATTTATCTCTGGCATATCCCTGTTTGGTGTTCCTCGTTTCTTGCTGTACCTTATATCCTGCCACTAGTGCCCATTAGGGGTAAACGAATGTGACCCTCTAGGGTTAAGTTTTTTGGATAGGAGACCCAATAGGACTAAAAAAGCCTTTACCAAGAAACACCATTCATTCTTCCATCTATCCATTCAATTCTTGTGTAATGACCAGGCAGTAATAATAATGAGTTCACTTGCTCTGAGCACATCCCAGGAACTGTTCTAGGCACTTCACTTGTGTTATAAGCTCATGTCACCTTCACCTCACTTCTGTGAGTCCCTGTTTGACACCTGACACACTATTTCAAAGTCATTTTTGGGGTAAGGAGGCCAGAGGTCAAAAAAGGATTAGATACATCTCCAGGTGAAAGTAAGGAAGCTCTTTTCAGGGGCTGCTTTGTGCAGAACTAAAATACTTCATATAATCCTTGCTTTATTATCTGCTTTTAAGCTTTTCAAAAAATAATTGTTAGTGACACATGTGCCCGATGAAAAGTTTAATGTTCAGTGTTGTGTCCATATACACGCTTTAAATACCTAGTTTTGAACTCTCAGTAAACCTTCTGAAATCAGTATTTCTCAAATGTTTATGAAGCAAGTAATTATTCCAGTTGCTGTAATCAGGTCACATATCCATGAGATCAAGGTTCAGATGCACTCAAAGTGTATTCCAGTGTTGAACCTTTTTGCCTCAGGCAACTGTTTTCCAGAAAATACTTGCAGATGATTTTGCAAGACTTTGTGGAGGCTCTTCTTCGATTTCACATTCTTGTCCAAGGAAGACGTTGGTATGATGCCACTGGTTGACAGCAGTATTTCTCAGCTCTGGCTGCATATTTTAGTCACCTGAAGAATGAAACAAATAATAATAATGCTATTGCCTGGGGCCATCCACAGAATTTCTGATTATATTGGTCTGGGATCGAGTCCTCACATCAGAAATTTTTACAAACACAGCAGGGAATATGAACATGCTTAATGGCTCCTGGATTAGGGTGAAAAATAATTTCATTTCCCTCTTTCCATGTTTTCTACTGTCTTAATACTCGTAGGTTTTCGTTAATTAATGTATCGTTCTATTTTTTTTAAAAGAGCAAGAAATGAACCCCAGATAGAAATGATTTGTAAGTGATTGATAATTTTATACTTGGCTCATTTTTAATATTCAGAGCAGAGCTAAATGGTATCATTAGAATAAAAATCAAATTATAATACAGCTGTGTTAATTATGAAAACAGATTAAAGCTTTAGTCCTCCTCATTTGGGTTCCTTATTTTGAGGCAGGCTTTTGTGTTTCTTTCCTCTTCCACTCCCTACTCCCACCCTCTCCCTCCCACTGCCTCTCCTCTCTCTCTGTTTAGCATTTTGTTGGTATCCAGACACTTGACATTATTGAGGCTTCCTCAAGGTTTTTCAGAGGTGCCAGGAGACACACTTTGCATTCCTTATCTGCAGTAAGGCAAAGTGTGAAGAGTTAGGAAGATTAAAACCAAACTTTAATGATACATATCCTCACTTTTGGATTTAATCTGTGCCTGAAGATACTGTGACCTAAATTACAAAATATAGTTTCAGAAAAGGCAGCCGCTCGGGTTCACTCTTAGCAAGTTCAAATTGAACTCCATGGAATATGAAACAGCGGAAATTATTTACAATCTATTCAGTTGCCAGCCCTTCCTTTGGGCTGAAAATAATATACATTTGTATTCCTGTTATATTCTGTTGTGTTCTTCCATCTTTCACCATCCCTTAGGACAGGGAGAGAGTTGGAAGGAAGGAAAGAGATGCTTGCTAAGCTTCCAGGGGCAAGGCAGAATGAATAATGTGAATAAAATGCAAGTTTAGCTCAATGGTCCTCCTTAAGTGGTGCATAAATAAATAGCATACAATAACAGATTTTGTATGGTGCAATTATTTTTATTCAGAAGTGTGGCTACATGGATATACAATATCTAAAAATGCAGGAAATTCCTTTTCTTTCAGAAAACCATACTAGCACTTAAGAACAACAGGACTCAAAAAGATTGATGTGGAGGCCAAGAATATGACTTGAAACTACAACAATTTTCTTTGTTATTACTATGAACTGTTAAAAAGAAAGCAGGTTTAGTGGCTAGTTATATCATGAACATTTTCATCTGACTGACCCCGTAAAGCTGCCTCTATAAAGAAAGAGAAAGTAGAAAATTAGTAACTTGCTCTGAAAAGTATCAGGATCCTTAAATTTTTCAGCCTTGTTTTAAAAATAGAAACATACACACGAAGGTCTTTTACCTTTCCTTTTTAATGTTTAATAATGAGAGTATTGATCTATTTCATAATATCCTTTGCTGCTGATACATTTCGCAATTGGTGTCCCATTACAACACTAGAATATCATGTTTCTGTAAGTGGTTATGATACTCTACAGCTAATGTTTACAGTTAAAATAACAATTGGCAATTTCTTTGGTTATGAACCAGTGCATTGCATAGTTAATTTCGAGTGGAGTCAATAATACTGCAAACTGGGTACCATTTTGGTGGAAAAGTTTGCCGTTGGAAGTGATATTTTCAACCTGCCTTAAAAATTGCTGCCAAAACCATTATTCCTCACCTAATGAGAGGCTTTCCTGGACTTTTAATGAATCCGGCCATTCCCCAGCACAGTGTTCAATATTGAATTGTGGACTGTTCTATTCCAGACCCGAATTGAAATTCATCAATGGCTGTCTTATTGGTAAAATCGTTAGGAAGCAATGCATTATTAAAGAGTTTTTCAGACACATAGGGCTTGGAATTGTTTTTGATAACAATGTTGCTAGTGTTTCCCTGTAAAATAGTCTTAGTGAAAAGCCATGGATCTAAAGCTTCAGGCAGTTTGAGAGCATGGAGAGGAATGTGTAACTACTTGTGGTGGGAACAGACTTTGAGTGATGGCTACTTTGCCCATCACCTGGAAACACGCAGGAGTTGAACCACAATGATGGCACCTCCAGAAAAAATACTATAACACTGAATTTCTTTCCCGCAGAGAACTTGGTAGTGTTAAAGGCTTTTCATTTAGATCAGCTATTCTCCTGTCTTTATTGAAGAGCACTAGGTCCAGAGGTCTGTGGTTAAATAGAGCCCTTCAGTGGCTGAGTTTGAAGTCTGCTAGTTTTATGAGCACCTGGTAAGGAGAGGCAACATAGCTATAAAAAAGTACAAACAACTTCAAATATCATGTTATATCTTCCAGGATGTTTAATGACTCTACTCCTTTTCCTGTCTCTGGTTTTTACATATTTGACCTGACCTTTTCAAAGCTCTGTTTTGGTAGTCAACATTTCCATTGTTGTAGATTTTAAAAATTTATTTTTATATTTGCATGCGGCGTTCTACTGTGATGGTGAGGGATTTTATCCAATTGCTTAGCTGTATTCCGCACTGATAGTTGCAGTTTAAATGGCTTTTACCATACCCCAGACACGCCTAAGCTGAAAATGACTATCAGTTAGTTGACCTGGGAGGTGCAACCACAAAATAGATGCTCAAATAAAACTTTTGCTTATTAATTACTCAGTTCCCTGTGAGTCATTTTAGACCTCATTTATAATTAGAAGGGGCTGTAGCAAATGGAATGTTTGCTTGCAGGGGTCTCATGGAAGGATGTAGTGAGTTCCTAGGCCATGTCAGGAGCTGTACCTAGAAAGCTAGAGGTATGGAGGAAGAAGCTGTGTGCATAGCAGCAGTTTGTAGAATACTCAAGCTTTTGCATGATATCAGATAGCTTAAATGTTGTCCTTCTCACACACTCAAAAGTATTGGGCTCTTCAAAAAGTTCGTTCGGGTTTTCCCATAAGATGTCCCAGAAAAGCCCAAACGAACTTTTTGGCCAATCCAGTAGAATTTTCAGTAACTGATGTTGTTTTTAGCACATGTGCCAGGCTCTACCTAAGCACACACACATATATATGTAATATAAACTAACTTAATTCTTTTTAATTAAAAATTTTTTAAAACTGAACTATAGTTGATTTACAATATCATGTTAATTTCAGGTGTACAGCTCCGTGATTCAGGTATACATATGTAGCTATTCTTTTTCAGATTCTTTTCCCTTATAGGTTATTACAAATATTGAGTATAGTTCCCTGTGCTATACAGTAGGTCCTTGTTGGTTATCTATTTTATATGTAGTAGAGTGTATATTGTAACTAATTTAATTCTTATAACAGCCCTATGAGGGTAGGTACGCTGCTTGCGCGCTTTTAAAGAAGGAGGTTGTTCTGTTTTGTCTTTATACACGTTGCTTTACATGGAGAAGCAAGTGGGGTACCATGGGGCAGGATTTTAACCGTGTCCACTGTTAGATTTAAGATACACAGCGGACATTTGAACAGTATGGATTTGAACTGTGTGGGTCCATTTATCCATGGATGGTTTTCATAAGTATGTACTCCAGTACTACACAATCTGCGGTTGGTTGAATTCGCAGATGCAGAGACATGGATCTGGAGGGCTGACTGTAAAGTTGCATGTGGATTTGTGGCTGCACAGAGGTTCGGTATCTGTAAGCCCTGAGTTGTTCAAGGGTCAACTGTATTTGAAGGAGGGTAGGAGACTTGTCAGGATTTGAAGTCATGCAGTTGAGTTCCAGAGCCCTCACTCTTAAGCCTGTGCTCTGCAGTGGTACCCTACTGGGGTTCTAAAGATGGGAGGGGCAGAAGAAATTCAATACAGAAGTCTTCCCTTATCCGAGGTTTCACTTTCAGAGGTTTCAGTTACCCTGGGTCAGCTGTGGTCCAAAAATGTTAAATGGAAAATTCCAGAAATAACCCATTCATTTTAAGTTGAATGCCGTTCCGAGTAGCGAGATGAAGTCTTGAGCCGTCCTGCTCTGTCTTGCCCAGAATCCCCAAGCATCATCATCATCTGCTCCCGACATCAAACCATCACAGTCACCTGAAGCAGATAATCCTCCTTCTGACTTAACCCTTAGAAGGTCTACAGCCCTAACGCATTGTCACAAAGCCTATGTCCTTCACCTCACTTCATCTCATCACATAGGCATTTTATCCTGTCACATCATCACAAGAAGAAGGGTGAATACAGTACAGTAAGGTATTTTGAGAGAGACCACATTCCCATAAGTTTTATAGCAGTATATTGTTAGAATTGTTCTATTTTGTTAGTTGTTAATCTCTTACTGTATCTAGTGTATACATAAAAGTTTAGCATACATATGTATGTATAGGAAAAAATCATAGTATGGATAGGGTTGGTCCTATCTGTGGTTTCAGGCATCCACTGGGGGTCTTGGAACGTACCCCTGAGGATAAGGGGGATACTGTACAAATGAGGAAACTGATGTGTGAACTTGTAATGTAAAGGAATTATGTAAATAACCAGTGTGTGGCAAAAGAGAGACTAGAATTCAGATCTTCTAGCACTTCAGGCAGTGTACGGGTGAAGGCGGAGCTGGGAGCATGACTCTCCCGTGCCTCTTGTGTGGCTGTATCGATGTAAAGCCTGTTGGCGGTGAAAGACCTCGGTGCCATGCCTGCCTCTGCCACTGTCTGATTTGGCAAGCTAGGTGGGCTTAGTCTCCCTGAAACTTTATTACTTTTTCCTTGGACAAAGAGTCAAAATAATCTCTTAAATTCTTGTCTTTTAAAAAGACTTAATAATTTAATATTTTAGAGCCGTTTTAAGTTCACAGCAAAACTGGGGGGATGGTACAGAAATTTCCCATACACCCTCTTCCTCCACACCTGCCTCTCTCAGCCTTTTCACTTCTAAAGTTCTATGACACAAATTTAGTTTTTCTTCTCTTTAGGATCTCTTCCCTTAAGTTCTCACCTGTCATGCGCCAGCCATTTATGTGAAAGAGAACATTAAAGTTTTCTACTGGTGGATAATTTTATCTGAGAAATAGGCATTCAACATTGCATAGAAATTTGGACCGTAAAGGTTTTTTCCTCAGTTAATGCACAACATCAAAGTTTGGTTTAGCAAAGGCAAATTATAGATCATAAATAGAAAAAAAGCATTAATTAATTTTTGAAACTTCTCCTTTTAAAAGTGAGATTTTAAACCTTAAAGCATTTGTTCAATATAGCAAGCACCTATACATTAATGTAAAATTTTTCTTTCCCCTTATCCTGTATTTATTCTTTTTTTTTATAGTACCTCCCAGTACCTAAAAATGTGTTATGTATTTTTATGTATACTTGTTCATTGTCTGCTCCCCGCTAGAATGAGTTCCATGAAGGTGGTGACTTGTTGTGCTCATATGGGATGTCTTATCATCAGGAGCACAAGTCAACAAACTGTTTCTTTAAAGGGCCAGATGATAAATACTTTAGGCTTGGTGGACCATATGGTCCCTGCTGTCCCTGCTCGGCTCTGATATTGTAGCATGAGAACAGACAGAGGATACCTAAGGATTTAACTGTGGCTGTGTTTCAATAAAGCTTTATTTACAAACAAAGGTGGTGGCCAGCCGGTCATAGTTTGCTAATATCTGATCTAAAGCAGGTCTTGTCCTGTAGTTGAAGCTATTTATTCATTAAATCAATGAGCTAAAACAGTAAACATTCATATTATAATTTAAAAAAATGTTAAGAGTTCTAATGCTTCTCTGTGTATCCTTATCACCCTCTGGGCTAAAGCTCCCACCTTGGAAGACACATTTCTCTTCAAAACATTCTTTTCTGCAAAACTTCATTTATGTAACATTTGGACTTGTGGACACCTGTAGGGTCAGATCAGCTTCCTGTTTGCCTTCAATAAGTGTCCTTTCTCTTGTTTTCCTGTCCTATCTTAAGCCTATCTTTTTATGAACAGTCTTTTATTGATTTTTTTTCTCTGACATTTCCACCTTCTAAGCTTGTACTGTTGCCCCAAGAATCATGTTCCTGGCTTAAATGATTTCTTGAGCATAGAATCTTGAACTTTGGAACTTTGGAACTATTGTATATACCCCCGTGATTCAAATAATTCAGAGAAAAGTTCTTCAGAATTACGATTTAGGCTTTCTTTTGCTTTTAAAAGGCTTGTTAAAGTTTTAATTTTCTGTTGAGGAAATAGAAAGAAAAAAGAAAGGGTGTGGTTTAAGATTGATAGAGATCCTTTAGGATCTTTAAACTTTTTTTTTTAATTAAAAAGGTGAGCAGGGAATGAAAGCAGATCTAGAAATCTAAGGATTTTCCATGTTGCTTTTCATTCCAGATTTTCCATTTTTTAAATAAATTTTACTTGGCTAGAAACTTAAAATTAAAAATTAATTGTCATAGATATTGGGTCTGTGATTTGATATTCTCCTACTTAAAGTTAATAAGTTAGTCTGTTACTATTTCATGGATGCTGGCAGAAAATAGAATACTACCAGGTCAGAAGCAAGGACTTCATTGCTCTTGGTACAGCCTGCAGCAAGAACCTCAGCATATTTGTGTTGGGTCACCTTGACCCCAGGTCCTGTGGAGGTGACACAGTACAGCTCTGATAGGTACTAAGTGCACAGTAGGTTTGCATCATGCCTGAGGAACACTGAGTTTGGGGAATCTGCTGCTTTTATAGCAAGCAGTAAGTACAGCTTGCCCTTTGTCCAGGGTTGCAGGTTGTCTTCAGTTGTCAAGGTTACTTATTGCAGGCACAACCCTGAGAAGTGGACTGGGTGAAAAGCGATCAGGACCTTGCATTCTGATACACCCAGCATGACATTTAGGAGAACAACAGCCCCGTCTTCCCTAACAATACGGAGAATCATTGGAAGCGAGAAATCACATGAGAACAGTTTGGAGCAGCGCGAGCTGACTCTGGTCAATTCCTAGAGTAGAAATAAGGATGAGGAGAGGTAGGTCTGTTAAGCTGTGCAATATCTTAGAGGCTCACTGGAGTCCATGTGGTTATTTCCTGGAGACTATCCCCACCAGAGAATGAAGGCCTATTGCACCTGATGGTTGACACCATAGTTTAAACTACTCATCCCTAATTAAAGGGATGATTTCTGATTAAATAAGAATTTATTTAGCAAGTGAACACTTGAACTTTTTTTGGTTACAAACAAAAGTATGCATTTAAATGCATCAGAATGGTTCCTAATGGAAAAGGAAAGTGGGGAATGAGGACCAAAGGAAGTGGAACATATGAGAGAGGTTTAGACCAATAATGATAGGGTGCCATGAACTCCGGAGAATAATAAACTCAACTCTGTAATGGAGAGAAAAAGGATGGGAAGTGATTGAAGAGGCATCATTTCTTTTCCAGGATCTTCTCTGTTTGAACTGATGCCATTGGAAACCTTCCCTGGCTCTGCTTCTGGTTCGTGAGCCCAATCCCCGCCCTTACCAACTGGCTCCTTTATGCTAATGCAGGTTCAAGGGCCTTTTGAGGACCTGTTCTTGGCACTCTGCCTGTGTCACCTTTGTACGTGACATTTGTCTTCACCTGGAGTGCTGTGTTTAGTTCCTGCTCACTCTGTTCCACAGCTGCAGGTCAGCCTCAGTCAATCCCACGCCAACTGTGGCGCCTCAGACTAGACTCATGAGAGGGTAGATAGGGTTGTAAAAACCAAAAAATTTCCTTTTATTAATGCAAGCTGCAAAGAGATGTCCCAGGCTTCCCCTCCCTGCCAGTCCATGAATGGCCACGTATATAAAATACATGAATGAATAAAGGACGCAAGATCAAAGATCCTTAGAAATTTTACTTTAAAATTTAAGTCCTTCTGCAAACTTTTCCAAGTAAAAAGTTGACATTTGTGTGTGTGTATGTAAAATTCAGCGTTGTTTTGGAGTCAAGATAATCTTATCCTTGTCAGTCCATGCACTTTCTATCTGGTGTTTCAAAAAAGGTATATATATTTATATATTAAAAAATATATATATATATGTATAAATAATGAGGTAAAACGCTTCCTAATCTTTTTGGAGGCTCTTACGAGTAGAAAAGAAAACCGGATTTCTGAACTGTTTGAAGTATTACCTTGTTTGAAAGCAGATAATACTTGGAGACTTTCTTCATCTACCTGCTTGAGAATTATGTATCCTGAAGCAAGATAGCCTAATATTTGACAGTACAGATTGACATATACAGAAGATGTATGCTACTTTCTTTAATGTAGGATCTTCATTTTTAAAAAAGGCCTTAGCATAATATTAAAAAAAACAATAATTTCTTATAAGAATCTGCTTTTTTAAAATTACGTTCAATTTCACATATATACACACATATATATTAAAAATTAGGTAGCCATTTTTCTCAAATGCATCCTAAAAAGATACACTTTGTAGGCACGTACAAATGCTTCTTCATCGTAAAGAGTATTTCTTCTTGAGACTGCTCCCTGTTGGAATGACTCACTGAATAACCTCAGCTTATGTTCACATTTCCTGTTGGCTGTAGTAAAGTAAACGGCCTGTTCAATAAGAAAGCGAAGGCCGTAAGGAGATGACTTTTTCATGGTCTTATGGAAATGGTTTAGTTATAGTTTGTCTAATTCTTTTCAACCACTAGAGCCATTAACTATACTTCATTCCCCCAGATCCCAGCCTTAAATCTCCTCCTGCCCTAATGTTTGTCAGTATCACGGGGCATCTGGACCAGCTGGTGGTCAGATGGCACAGCCAGAATTTACACAGATTTGTCCGCGTCGCACAGTCTTTGTTTAGCAGTCTTATCCTGACCTTGGTATTATGATCAGCAGACTTCTTCTCTCTTAGTGACAATCCATGATCCATGTCAAAGCTTTGAGTTCTTGCTTTTTTGTGGGTCTGCTCTGCAGAAATCTCTCCTTCATTACTGCTTGATTTTTAGCCTCCTGATTGTGTCAGCAATTACTGACTTTTTGGTGAGTGTGAGGAAAAGTTTGATTTCTCTGGATGGAGTAGCTGGATGCTGATTCCTTTTTATTTTTTCCTTTCTCTTATAAAAGTAACCATTTCTCCTTGTGACAGAAGTGATCTGACTGCCTGCAGTTGTCATTTACTCAAGCTGTGCAGATGGATGAAAGGATGCAAAAGCATGATTGTGTCGGGAACGGTTCTGGTTCTGCAATCAGTGTACTTTCAAACAGCTTTAAAAATTAATTTACCATTTTTATCAGAAGAAAAGGTACTTGACACCTGGGTCTCTAGGAAAATATGTTTTATAAATATAAATAAACATATATCCTAAGTAACATAAACCAGCTTGACTCTAGTATTCAAGAAAAAATACTGACTATTGGATTTATGATATCCTAGGAGGATTTCTTAAAAAAAGATTTTTCCCATTCCAATCTTTCAAAAACATAATCCTCTAGATTTAAAGAATTCACTGTTGTTTCAAGGAGGGTCTGAGCTATTAAAGGTCTCTTGGGCAGCCAGAATGCTGAAGCCTCTGAGTGGGTATGTGAATCAGGAAGATGTTATTTTTTCCTTTTAGTTTCAATGCTGTGGGTAAAAGCTTTGCTTACATGAGTCCAAGGGGAGTCGGAAATTGGAGATGAACCCTATTTTAGTCAAAAAACTAATTAAGGACAAGAGCTGTTAGCTTGTTTCTTTACCGTGTAAGGCAAGTACAGTGCTAGGTGAGTACCCTTAAGGGTACTTAAATGTTTGATGACTGACTAAAAATACCAGAGAAGTTTGCTACCGCTAGAAAGAAGAGCCAAACTATTGTCACTCACTTTGGGAGGCTGGTATCTTTTGATGGGAGACACTTACAACGCCAGCTGTTCAGCTTGTGTAGCTATGTAACTTCAGCAGGATGACCCGTCACGAACCTCCTGCTATAACTTGGATACGCAGAAAAAATGTCCTCTGTTTTGTCTGTAGACAATCTGATTTAAAGGTTAGTGTAACCTAATGATTGAAGCAGTCCTTTTGGATAGTGTCCAGTCTTTCTTGGATAAGAATGTTTACTCTCTTGGACAATTCCAATATGCATCTATGAGGGAAGGGATGTGGATATACAATACGAGGAGACAGAAGACTTGGAGCCCATGAGTAAGTCTTTGGTCTCCTTTGGTGTTTGGGGCAGTACCTCTGTTTACTTGTAGGCATTTGTAGATGAAATATGAGGCTGATCTAACCACTAATCTACTCTCTTTCAAATTGGCTTCCACTAGCTACAGGTCTGATTGTCTGACATGTCCTACAGCCCCACTGGTCCTCCCTTCTCTTATCCATCCCAGACTCTGCAGGGGGCCCTTTTGCTGGGCTCTCTCATTCAACTCCAAATCTAGCACATAGAGAGAAGGCAGCTGGAGAAAGCAGTCCTCAGTGTTTCTAGCTCTCTGAGCACATAGCCCGGCCATGGTTACTGTGGTGGGTCTTACTCAAGGTTAAGTGGAAGCTCTCTGCCTACCACATTATCCTCCTTTTATTATGGGGAGCTGTGACTACTCTACTTTTCTCCCTCCTGTTTCTCTTTCCTTCCTCATAATGCTTAGGAACAGAATTAGAGTGATCCACCATCCCTGTTTGCTTGGGGCTGAGGGGCTTCATCAGATGTAGGACTCTTAGTGCTAAAAGCTGGAAAGTCCCAGACAAACTGGGTTGACTTGGTCACCCTGCTTTTCAACTCCAATCTATTGAGTAATTCTTACTGGTAAATAGGGGTATTTTCTCTGCACATAAAACTCTATGATCCACATTCTTTATACCTTGTTAATGATATTCTGATGAGGGAGATAAAGGAATATAGCAAATCCTTTTTTCAAGACTTGGTTCAAAATCCTATTTATAAATGTTCGACACTCAGTACATAATCTCACTCTTGTAGAATTCTCGGTCCCCATCCCAGAAGCAGGATATCTGGAGCCAACTCTAGTGACGATCACACTTTTAGAAAAATTAGAGAAGAGCATGAAAAACTACTACCAACATTATATGACAACTCTTTAGATCAGAATAAGCCTATCCCATTTAATTGAAGTAGTGGCTTTCAAAGCAAAATTATATGATAACGTTTTAGTGGAGCTTTCTCAGGGGTTTCGTTCAGCATTCACTAAGCAATGTGTGTATACATATTTATATATATGTATAGTTGTTTATATGTACATGCATGTATTTATATATACATGTGAAGAAAAAGACTTTATTAAAAGTCAACACACATTCTCAAAATATTCCTTAAAATACTACCAAATGGCACAAAGTTGGCTTTCCAGAATAATTCATTTCCTGATAGGCATTTTATGCACTTTAACTTCTCTTGCCAGAACTTGAAACAAATCTGTCATCTCCTTCATAGATCTTTACATTTTAAATCACTGCATGTGAAGAGAGACTGTTTCTTTCTGGTTTATTTTTTAATCTCCAGCGCATAGTATGGTTCTCTGTCCGTGGGCAATAGTCAATAAATACTTTCTGAGTGAGTGACTAAATTCTGAAGTCATTAGTAGCCTCACCAATAAGAATCAAGGTCTTTTCTGTACTGTGCACACAAAGCGAAACATAGAAGTAAATGGAAAAATAAGCCTGATACTAATATTGGGACAAGTCTGTAATGGCTCCTTGAAGAAACATTTCTATTTTGTTAGCTTTTTTATTCCCAGTACATAGAATAGTTTCCATCACTTAGTAAGGTGTCAATATATATTTGTTGAGTTTGTGAAACAAATGTCCATTGATTGTAAATATTTATAGGCATCTCTGGTAAATAGGATAGTGGTCCTCCAAAGATGCTCACCTCCTAAATCCTGGAGCTGAGAATGTTACCTTACATGATAAAAGGGAGTTAAAGTGGCAGATGGAATTAATGTTGCTCACTAATCATCAGACCTTAAAGTAGGGAGATGTTCCTGGATTATCCAGGTGGGCCCAATGTAATCAGGAGTGTCCTTAAATGTAAAAAAGAGAAGCAAAAGTATGAGTCTGAGAGTGAGTGATGTGAGAAAGAAAGAAGAAAGCTATTTGCTGAGTTGTAAGATGGAAAAGGGGCCACAAGCCTCTGAACAAGGCAGTCTCTGGAAGCTGGAAAAGACAAGAAAATGGATTCTCCCTTGGAACCTCCAGAAGGATTGCAGCCCTGCTGACACCTTGACTTGAGCCCAGTGAGACCCATTTTGGACTTGTGACCTTCAGACCTGTAGTATAATGAACCTGTGTTGCTTTCGGCCACTAAGTTTGTGGTAATTTGTTACCGCGACAATGGGAAAGTAATATATCGTCAAAGCAGTAACTATCAATTGTTCTCATTGTCGTTATAATGAACATTATAAGGTGGAACTGATAAAAAGCACTTATACTAGTAAAACGGCATTCATTATTTTGTGCCCCACATTAGATTTTGTTTAATAAAGGGGTTCTACCTTTTTTTAGGTTAAAAGTGTAATTTTTTTACAAAAAAGGCGCAATAGAACTAGCTTTTGAAGACATTGTCTTATTTAGCCTTATAAGGATCTTGGGTATTTAAAAAATAACTTATAAAATCCTTTTCTCATTAGAAGCCTAGCTACCAGAGTAATGTTCAATGTTGAATATCTTGTCAAGCAAAAAGAAAGCTTTCTGCAGCTACAAAATCTCTCCTGTCTAAATATAGCCACTGTTAATATTTTTGTATGTACCCATCTAGCTGTTTTGAAATGTCTACATACATTGTTTTATTGTAAAAAATCTCTAGCATATGTGTGATTTTACCTGATTTTTTCTTCAACACTTCATATTTTTTTCCATAGTTTTAAACATTTCTCTATGATACACATTTAATGCCTGCATAGTATTTCATTATGTAGAAATAGCATAACCTTATCTTGAAATTTTTAGGTTTTTTGGTGGAAGTTTTTTGTCTTACGTGCTTGTTATACACGAATTCAGATAAATAAAGAGTAGGTACAATGTCAAACGTCAAACCAGATATATACTATTTTATATTCACCAAACTTTTAAGTGGGTGAATACACACATACAGCATGTGTTTATGTATATGTGTGTATGTCTATATTATTTAGATCTACTTAATCTCAATATATATTTTCTGGCATCAAATATTTTTCTACAACATAATTTTGATGGCTCCTCAATATACTTTTTATTAATGAATTGTAATTTAATTATCAAAATACTGTTGCTAGTGATTCAGTTTGACATTTTTTAATTTTTAGAAATAATTTATTACACAAATCTTATTCACATTTTAATTGTTTTATTATAAATTTAGAAAAAATGAAATTTACATCTAAAAGGGATATCTGCACTTCATGCCCTTGGATTCATACTTAGGAAATGCTCCTCAGAAACTGGAACTGATTGGCACTGATTATTTAGGAATGAACATACAGATTCATTTTCATCTACTTGATGAGTTTCAGTGTAATTGTTTTAATTTGCTTTACTGTAATACTGTTAAGGTTTGATCTTTCTATTTCTTTCGTAAATTGTCCATTTTACATTGGGATAGTTGGTAACTTATTGATTCACTATAACTCTTTACATACTGTGTATATGAATACTTTTCTTTTGTGTCTGTGGCTTACCTTTAAATTTTGATTTTTTAATTGAAATATATTGTAGTTGACTTTTTGTTTTTTTTTTTTTTTGAATGAAGCTTTCAAACCTTATGTAGCCAAATATATCAATCTTGATTTTAAAGATCCTTCCTTGGTAATTTTATGCAGAAAGAGACTTCTTATCCAATGTAAATATTCATCAATCTTTATTACTGGTGTTTTATGTTTAATTTTTTATTCATAATTCATTAATCACTTGTTTTCATTGTATATGGACTTAACAGATCTAGTTTATTTTTCTCACATAATTAAGTACTTGTGCATTTGTTAATTTATCTGTTCAGGTTTGCAATGCCACTTTTATACCATAATGTCATATAATAATTTCTTTTATATATGTACTAGGATCTTATTCTTATCAAGCTCTTTATTCTGTGTCATAGGTGTATCTTTTCTTGAGCTAGTATTTCTATTGTACTCAAAGATTACTTTAAAAATGTTTAGAGGCCCTTAAAGAGAAGTATAGTCGGTGCTCGTAGGCCTCAAAATTAGACCTCTTAAAGGTCAGTGTCTATTAAATTATCCTTATTAGTTGTAGTTTTCTAATTCTTTGCGTCCTGATTTTTTCTGACCACTTGGTCTTTGCCCAAGGATGGCATGTCATATATTATTGTGCTCTTGTCAGCTATTTAAAAACATTTGCTTTATATACTTTAATGTTATGGTATCTGATATATAGCTATTCAGGACGTATTTTTATAGATTTCATTTTTATTAATATAGAACAAACCTCTTTATGACATATACCTCTGCCTTGGATTTGACTTTTTCCGATATAGATATTGTCATAGTCTTTATTGTTCGACTTGATATATCTTTGACTTTCCTCTCACTTTTCATTTTTGGTGTATTTTTGTGTTAAATTGCTCCTTGTGAGTGGCATTGTTTATTTTTTACACAATCATCATATTTGTCTTAAAAAAGAGTCTACTTCTGTGTGTGTATATTCCAAAGTAACATATCTATCTTTTCTACTTTGTTCTTAAAATAATTTCTAGCACCTCTTTTGTTAATAAGTAGGCTGTGCTTTCTTACCAGTCAGCACAGTGGTGTATTACATGAACCTAGCAAATAAACAAGAACACTTCCAAGTTAGGTCATAGTATGTTCTGGGCAGAACTCTCATTGATGAGCTCAAGCTGGACCTTTGACAACCCAACATTTAGGTGTTAAAGCAAGTCCTTTTTTCATATCTCTACCTTGGGAGCAGTAGACACACCTCTACCATATCTTTTCCTGATACTTACCAATTCACTACACCCAAAGCTACCATTTACAGTATATATTTCAGCCTGTGTTCTTTTTCTTGCTACATTAGAAACACTTCATCCCAGGATGCATCAGACCATTGTTAGTGCTTTATACTTCCAGACTTACTGATTTCACGAAGGTATGACATGAAAAGTACTGGTTTAGAGCTCCTTTCTCTGGTTGTCTGAAAAATCAGTATATGTGGGTACACAGAACTAGTACCAAACACAGGTGTGAGGTTGGAGTGTGTGTCTGCGTGTGTGGTGTGTGTGCATTTGGAATAACATTTTTCTTATTGCAGAACGTGCATTGGAGTCGGTTACTGACTGCGAGTCTCATCACAGCTTCCAAGGTCTTATAATTAGTAAATAAACTTCAACGATGCCAGCAACAGTCTTCTTTTTTTTAAAAATTAGTGCATTCACAAAGTCTTCTTCTGAATCTGAATAGTTCCTACTCAAGCTTCATTTTGAACTGGGACTTGGCCCTTCTTAATTACTATTCCTGGATGACGGGAAGAGACATCTCTCCATATTTCCTTCTCTTCCCAGTCTCGTCTGCCTTACACACGGCTGACAACTTAATGTTCTTCACGTTTCTCGTGGTTTTTATTCAGTGCATCCACCTGTTTATCACAGGAGGCTGCCGCCATTTGGTTTCAGCCTTTTTCACATGGTGCTCTGCTCCATCTGTCCTACTTTCTATATTCTAAATATTCCTGTTCTTCTACCTCTGTGTCTTCATTCATTGTCCTCTCTCTGCCTGGAGAGTGGTTCTTCCTTTTCCCTTCTATTGCCAACTGTAAAAATGCCTTTCCGCTCTTAGAGGCTAGTTTTAGCAGAACCTACTCCCGGGGGAAGGTCCTGGCATCTCTGTCGAGCATTCTCACCTTCACTGTTTTGCAGCTCTCTGTTCTTGTGTGATTCTTTCTTTTCTGTGCCTTGTGTTATCACCCCGTCTGGTCATCTGTTGTCACTCAATGTCTCTATTATTCCCATTAGCTTCCAGTACTGTTTTACAAAGAAGTCACTTGTTGAATTGAAATCGGGACACTCGAAAAGTTTGACCAGCTGTGATCATTTGCTGCCGTATGGTTTTAGTGGTCATTTAGCCCCTCTGTGCTTCTGTGTGGTGCCATGGAAAGTGGGAGTGAACACTCCGCAAGGGCATGATTTTTGCTTTTTGGCTGACTTTCATCAAAATGTTAAAATGAAGTCTCTGCTTTCTACGTTATTAGCCTGTCTGGTAACTTTTCTACTCTTAGAGTAGATTTTCTAGAATTACTCTATTTCTTACTGTTTCACTTTTTTTTTTTTTCCTGTTCTGAATTAGTAGCTTCAGTGCAACATCAGAACTTGTAAACCTCTTGGGATTTTGATCTAGTAAAGCTTATGGGTTCTTTATGATCTTATCACAAACATGGGAGGAATGAATAGTCATTCAATTTGAAACTTGACTTTTATATGAAAAGTCAAAGTATTTCCATAAATGATAGCATTAGAAATAATCTTTCCCTGATGTGATGTAAGTGGAAGCCCTGGAACTGAGATATTACCCAAGGTTATCTCCACATCCAGGAAGATAACCTGATGCTCATGGGATGCCCTCTTCCATCCCTGTGGCTCACGATAAAGTCACCTCATTTCACAGCATTTGAATCATTTCACACTTTCTCCGTTACACTCCCTTCATGCAGCCTCTGAGACTATTTATTCACAACTTTTTCATTTTTGGAAACTTCTGCATGCTTTTTACCTTCCCGTAGTGTCAGATTATTTCCCTTTTTTCTTTTTAGGTGCAGCCAAAGACTGTTTTCACAGCATCTTAGAAATTCTCAATTCCAATTTTCTGATTAAAAAAATGATAGAGCAAAAGCTTTGATGTGTAAACCTTGCTGTTTTCCCTTTGGTACTATTCCAACCCTTCTGTGGGTTTTAGAGTCTCAATTCCTCATAAGATTTGGGGGTTGGCTATGTGTGTTTTATCAAAACTCAAACTAATATCTGTTCAATCTCCAAATGGTAAATCTATAGTAATAAACAATGTTAATAATAGTCATATTTCTCATGTTATTGGTGGAGGACTCAATTTCAATGTGCATGACTTTGGAAGACTTGATAAATTACATTTTCTAATTAAATAGCCTCTCTTCAATGAATTCATTTCCCCTGAAGGGAAGTAAAGATTGAGGGAGAATGGTAACATTTGCTGTGACTGGTAAGTTTTAAGTGCTTCCTACATGTTATCTTAGTTCATGCCATATGGCATTTTTAAGATAAGAAGATGGAAGGAGTCAGAACATTCTTTTTATAACTCCTTCTGGCTGGAGAGAGTTTTATGAAAATGTAAAAGGGTAAATCTACAGTGGGCCTGTGTATTGTGTCAAGTAAAAATTATTTTTCTCACTCTAGATTGTAACCTACAGAGATATAGGCAAGACAGTTCTTTCAGAAACTCCTTTGACCTTGTTTCCTAACTATTTTACTTTGTTCATCAATATTGCCTAATAATTTGAGGTCAGGGAAGTGAAATTCTACTCACTTGATCTAGCAGTTGTTGGCCCTTCTGTTTATGTAAAGGTATGAGGACGGAAATCTGGACCATAAGCCTGTCTGCCTCCAGGCTCAATCCTCCAGGTTGTGTGGAGACAACTCCCATTAGAATCATCTGGGGTTGTTGGTTGCATCTATTTCTGGGCCACCCCCGAGGTAGACTGGACCAGTGTCTCTGGGGCGGTGGTCAGGAGTCTGCAGATGATTAAAACAGAAGTGTCATGAATTCAGCTTCATCTTAAAAAGTGGACCTTTATCATCTCTTTTCCTCTAGAACGAAGGGCAAAGGAGGAATTCAGTTTAGACATGTCTTGAAATTGTGATAGGAGTATATATTCAAACAGTTTCTGTGGATGGAAAAATTAGCTTCTGTACTGCACTGTCCACCTTAAAAGGGAAGGGAGGTGAGAAGTAGTATTAATTGAATGACTTCCATGTACCAGGCTCTGTGGCAGAGCAGTGGGCGACCCTGGACAAGCAGCTCTGTGATGACAGTCCTGAGAGCAGAGATGTGTAGGTCCTTCTGTCTTCCGTTGTCTGCTGTAGCCTTTGCCTGACTGTAGTTTCAGGACACTCCATAACATCAAGAAGCTGGGGTTGCCCAGTTTTCTCACAATTTTATACATTCATGCTTCTTATGTCTTGTGGCTATGCTGATAGACACACAGGGACTGTGTGATAGACAGATATATGTATCTCTTTTTCCATCCCTTCACTTTGAAATTTTTTGACTTACTTTTTTAGTATGTAGTGTATGAATAGATTGCTTATTACCTATTCAGAGCATCAGTGTCATTCCAATGGAAATTTAATCTATTTAAATTTAGCGTGTTTACAGATTTATTTCTGTATTTCATTGTATAATCTCTACCAGGCTTTTTTTCTTTGCTGTGCTTTTTATTCTTTCAAAAAATCCTTTCCTGCTTTCCAGTGGAGTAACCAGGTTTTCCATATGCTTTCTTTACCTATTCTACTGTTTTAGTAGTTTGGGAGTTATTGATTTCTTTTGGTGTTTCTCCTTAAACTTTAAACCTGTGTCCTCTGTTAAGAAAGTGTACCTTACATCACCATCCCCACCCTCGTCTCAGCAGTTCAAGGACTTTTAGAACACTGACATTGCAAACTTCCTCCCCATCTTCCATGGTATTTTTACTGAGTATTTTAATTCTACCTTATTTTAAAATCTGAAATAGTTTCTCATTTTTTATACAGTTATGTAGCTTTATCAGCAGGCTTACCATTCCCTAGTGCTCCGTTGTTTTCTGCATCGCACTTCCTTCTTCCAGGTTCAGTTTCCTTCTTACGAAAGCACAGCTTTTATTGTCTCTTTCAGAATGTATCTGTGGCTGGGAAACTCTCAGTCTTTTCCTAATCATTCTTTATTGTAATCTCATTCTTTTAAAAAATTTTTTTTACTGGAGTATAGTTGATTTACAATGTTATGTTAGTTTCAGGTGTACAGCAAAGTGAATCATATACATATATCCACTCTTTTTTAGTTTCTTTTCCCATAAAGGTCATTACAGAGTACTGAGTAGAGTTCCCTGTGCTATACAGAAGGTCCTTATTAGTTATCTATTTTATATATAGTAGTGTATATATGTCAATCCCAATCTCCCAATTTATCCCTCCCCACCCCTTTCCACCCTGGTAACCATAAGTTTGTTTTCTACATCTGTGACTCTTATTTCTGTTTTGTAAATAAGTTCATTGGTACCATTTTTTAGATTCCACATATAAGCGATATCATATATTTATCTTTCTCTGTTTGACTTACTTCACAAAGTATGACAATCTGTAGGGCCATCCATGTTGCTGCAAATGGCATTATTTCATTCTTTTTTTATGGCTGAGTAATATTCCGTTGTATATATGTACCACATCTTCTTTATTCACTCCTCTGTCGATGGACTTTTAGGTTGCTTCCATGTCTTGGCTATTATAAATAGTGCTGCAATGAACATTGGGGTGCATGTATCTTTTTGAATTATGGTTTTCTCCAGATATATATCCAGGAGTGGGATTGCTGGATCATATGGTGGTTCTATATTTAGATTTTTAGGGAAACTCCATACTGTTCTCCATAGTGGCTGCACCAATTTACATTCCCACCAGCAGTGTAGGAGGGTTCCCTTTTCTCCACATTGTCTCCAGCATTTATTGTTTGTAGAATTTTTTGATGATGGCCATTCTGACCAGTGTGAGGTGATACTTCCTTGTATTCGTGATTTGCATTTCTCTAATAAAAAAGGTGCTCAATATCACTAATTATCTCATTCTTGAATTATAATTTAGCTGGGTATAGAAATCTAAACAGGCATTTGTTGATGAGAAATCTGCTTTCACTGTCTTCTGTAAAACTATGTTGTTGATGAGAAATCTGCTTTCAACTATCACTCTTTTATAGAAAAATGACTTTGTTTTCTGGATCTATTCCTAGGTGAATAGAAAGCTTCCTCCCTGCCTCACTGGCCCAGGGTTCTTTGTCCTTACTTCACGAGCAGGGCTACCCTTCAATTTCTTGGCCTTATAGGGTGTATTTGTTCTAGGTCCTCTAACTTTGTGTAAACTGAGGCCACTTCTATCCTTACATGGATTTTAAAGTCCCAGCTTCCCGTTCCAGAAGGTCTGTTTAGTGGTCCAGCCTCCCTGTGGAACCTTGCAATATCGGCTCTGACTTTCTATTTTGAGTTTTTTTTCACCACCTGATAATTTCCCTGCCTTTCTTTGTTGATCAGTTATTTTATATTAGTGTACCATTTTAATTTGTATCACTAGGTGCTTATAGCAGGAAGGAAGCTCATATTCTGTTCAGTCCATCATTATGTCACAGCCCAAATACATTTTTAAATTCATTTTTTCCTAATCATACATTATATCTCATATTAACTACATGCCATAAATATTGATGCTAAAATATTCCCTTAAAACCTCTACTCTTTGGGATTTAATATTTTCAATTATGGAATTTAATTCAGAATAAGACAGTTCCTGGACATTCTGAGCCCCAAGTAGACTTTTAGTCCTAGGGGAGAGGAAGGCTCATGTGAAAGAAAAGTTAGTGTTAAAACACTTTGTCATTCACAGTATTATAGGAAACAGATGGTTCACTTAAGTGGAAAAATTAAGGAAATTTGATGAAAGTACTAAATGAAATGTTAGAAACAGAAAAATAAAGTCACAGTAGAGCAGTCTGGGCTAGCAGAGCAGAGGGTATTTCCACTCCAGGCTTGGAGGGAATCTGGAATCCTTCTGGAGAAAGCTGTAACCATAGCTCTAACTTCAGGAGATGATGAGCAGATAGATAGCAACTGTGGTCACAGAAGAGAGGGGTGGCCAGAGCAGCCAGTGCCTGGCAGGCAGGAAAAAAGACAGTGGTGGTGGTGGAGATAAGAGGTACGGTGACCTCTCTCCTCCCTTCTCGTCTCCTGATGGTGAGTTACTGTTTCTAGGAATATGTGCATTTTATCTATATTTATATATATTTAAATTTATTGGCAGAATATCATTTATATTATAATGTAAATTTTTGTTTAACCTTTCAGCATCTTTCTAATGTCCTGCTTTTACTTCTAATATTAATTGTACCTTTTTTATTTCTGAAAGGTTCTGTGATCTTGTTCTCAATTCTCAATATGAATGCTTAGCTCACTAATTCAGCCTTTTAAGTAGGATATAAACATTTAGGATTATTAATTCCCCTGGCCATTGCCTTTGCTGCATCCCAAATGTTTCAATATGTGGAATTTTATCATTCTGTTCTAAATGTTTTCTAAGTATCTTAGTTTGCTCGGGCTTCTATAACAGAATATCATAGACTGAGTGGGTTAAACAGAACTTTCTTGACAGACATTTATTTTGTCATAGTTCTGGAGGCTAGAAGTCTGAGATAGGGTTGTCAGCGTGGTCAGTTTCTGGTGAGGACACTCTTTCTACCTGCCACCTAAGAGGTGTATTCTCACCTGGCAGAGAGAGAACGAGCAAGCTCTTTTCTTACAAGGGCACTAATTCCATCATGAGGGCCACAGCTTTGACCTCATCTAAACTTAATTCCCTTCCAGAGGCCCCTGTCTCCAAAGAGCACCACCCTGGGGGTTAGGGCTTCAACATACAAATTCTGGGGGCATACATTTCAGTCCATAGCACTATCCTTATAAAGTTTCCTTTGAACCATGAGTTAGAAGTGAATGTTTCAGTTTGTAAACATATATATATGTGTGTGTGTATATATATATATATTTATTTATTTTTAATTGGAGTAGAATTGCTTTACAGTGTTGTTAGTTTCTGCTGTACAATGAAGTGAATCAGCTATATGTATACATACATGACCTCCCTCCCACCCCATCCCACCCAACTCAGGTCACCACAGAGCACCGAGCTGAGCTCCCCGTGCTATACAGTGGGTTCCCACTAGCCATCTATTTTACACATGGTAGTGTGTTTATGTCAAACCTAACCTCCCAGTTCATCCCACCCTCCCCTTCCCACACCCCCAGTCCTCACGTCCGTTCTCTACATCTGTGTTTCTGTTCCTGTCCTGCAACTAGGTTCATCTTTACCATTTTTCTAGATTCCACATATATGCCTTAATATATATTTGTTTTTCTCTTTCTGACTTACTTCACTCTGTATGACAGACTCTAGGTCCATCCACATCTCTACAAATAACCCAATTTCATTTCTTCTTATGGCTGAGTAATATTCCATTATATATATGTACCACATCTTCTTGATACACTCATCTGTCGCTGGACATCTATATTTTATTAGTTTTTTGTTATTGAATTATCACAAAATTGCCTTGATGTCAGAGAATGTGATCTGCTTGATATTACTTTAAAAATTGTTGACTCTCTTATTGAATATTTCAACTATTATTGGCAACATTTCAACTATTTTTGGCAATATTTTATGTATATGTGCTTAAAATATATTTTATTGAAAAATAGTCTCATTTTGTATTGCATTGATACAAAAATATATAGGATATATATTATATATATATATCCTCACATTATAAAGGATGATTTGTATTTTTTGTTGTGGTTCTGGTAACTTTTGCTTTCTATACTTCATAATGTGTTATTAGGTTTACATATATGTCAAATTGTATTTTCCTGATTATTTATTTGAACAGTTATCACCATACATGTATCTTTTACATCTAGTAATGATTATTTATTTTAAGTATATTTGTCTGTATATAAGTTAGCTTTATTGGTTAACATTTCAAGTCTTTTTACATTCCAAAATAGAATACTTTATTTGTCCTTCATTTACCAATTTTTTCTCTTTTTTTTTTTTTTTTGCAGTACGCGGGCCTCTCACTGCTGTGGCCTCTCCCATTGCAGAGCACAGGCTCCGGACGCGCAGGCTCAGCGGCCATGGCTCACGGGCCCAGCCGCTCTGCGGCATGTGGGATCTTCCCGGACCGGGGCACGAACCCGCGTCCCCTGCATCGGCAGGCGGACTCTCAACCACTGCGCCACCAGGGAAGCCCAATTTTTTCTCTTTTTTTGCCATGTTAAGATAGACTATTTTTTGCTCATTCTGTTTCTCCCCAGTTAGAAGCATTAATTTATCTACTCTTTCCCTATTCTTATTTACCTTAGAAATCACACAGCTTATTAAAGTCAGACTTGAATTGATATGTTTAACTTTACACACACCCCCTGTCCCCCGCTCCCCCCCCCGCCCCCCCCCCCCAATAAAAGGCCTATGTAGCACTTTAAGTCAGATCTCTCTGCTCCTGATGTATATTCTGTTTTGGTCTATTTTAAACTTCCATTTTGTTTTTCTTTTAACCCCACTCATCAGGGGTTGTTGCTGTTGTATTATCCAGACAATTTTGTTGTGTAGATTTATTCATACATTTACCAATTCCTTTTCTCTTGTATTACATCTCAGACACCATTTCCAAGGTTTATTTTCCATGTCTTCCTTCCGCCTGTGAGATGTCTTTTAGGGACAGTCTACTGGTAATGAACCTTTCAGGGCAGTGTGCTGAAGTCTGCTGCTTCTCCTTAGATCCTTGGTGGCCTCCTCCTTTCTGATAGGATTTTGTGTTTTCTTGGTTAATTAAACTGAAACTTTGGTTCTCAATTTTTAGTGTGTGTGCTCACTTGTGTGGGCATTTTCTTTTTGTCAAACAACTTCTCAAATTTTTTATAATGCAGTTTCCCTAAATGAACAATAGAGGTGGGTTGACATTGACTTAAAAAAAAATTCCTTTACATTAAATATTTCTCAATCTAAAGTTTATCGCCATTGCACTTTTTTCTTAATTTCCTGAACGCATTTTTGCTTATGATATAATTATAAAGTCTGTGCCTGGGTAATATCTGAAGTGGTTTGATAACCTGTCATAGCATGTATGAAAATATTAAGTAACTTCAAAGTAGGTAGATTAAAAGAATTTATATTTAGATAGAAGTTATTTTGGCTTCTTGACACCTTTGAGAGAGAAACTTTCAAAATAAAGTGCTTTGAATGTGTTTTTGTGCACTGTTAAAAATGATTAACGGTGTGGCTTCCCTGGTGGCGCAGTGGTTGGGAGTCTGCCTGCCGATGCAGGGGACACGGGTTCGTGCCCCGGTCCGGGAAGATCCCACATGCCGCGGAGCGGCTGGGCCCGTGAGCCATGGCCGCTGAGCCTGCGCGTCCGGAGTCTGTGCTCCGTAACGGGAGAGGCCACAGCAGTGAGAGGCCCACGTACCGCAAAAAAAAAAAAAAAAAGATTAACGGTTAAACCCAAGTCATTAACTAAAAGCTAACAACAACCAGTAATGAACAAGAATAAGTGCTTGAGAATAAGCATAAGTAATTGAGATGTACTGTTTTTGTACTCCTCTTTTGTACTGTTTCCTATTCTTCAGACTCTTGTCAGAGGACTGTTGCGATCTGTAGGACACTTGGGCAGGTATGATGCTTGTAAAGCTGGTGTTCTGCAGTGTGTTGTAACCAAGGCAGATAGGGTGACAGTGAGAATACTCACCTGGGTTTGCCTCTTTGGTTTTCAGAAATCTTGCAGTTTTGTTTTAGAGTTCATTGTATTCCTGTATCTAGACATACCAATATGAAAATAAGTTATTTTATCTGTGCAAAGACAACAGAGATGACAAAATATGACTTAAGATTATGAAATCATTTACTTTATACTTAATTAAAGCATGGACACATACACACACATGAAATAAGCAAACTTGAAATGACATGCGACAAGATGTTTCTGGTATTACTATCCAGTATTTCTTCATCAGGGAACTGGTGACACTGTGGCAGATATGTCTCAGGGAGATGTTCTTATGATGGTCCGGTTCGTATTCTGTTTCAACCTCATTTTATATCCGCTCCTGCTCCAGTTCTGAGTGTGGCTGTTGAATATTAGCAGACAGTTCCGAGTTCTCCACTACGTTTGCTGTAACCAAATTCTGAGACTCGTGTGGCCTTTGTTTTTAAGTAGTGCTCTGCAGAACGAAGGCTCTGTGTTTTCCCCAGGTGGCTTTCCTCTCTCTTGGTGGTGGTGGTTTGTCTTTGCACTGAGTGCTCAGATCTGCCTCTAGAACTCTCTTCTCCGCCCCACCAAGTGTGTGTGGTGCCCAGTGAGTCCCCATGACATGAATCTGGAAGTTCTTTTTCCTTCTCCCCACCAAATCAGTGGTGATAACCTGCTAATTTTATATGCTAAATGCTCTTTAGTTATTTTTATCTTTTTTCAGGTACAGTTGATTTACAGTATCTAAATGCTTTTTAATTTATCCACTCTGGTTTGGTTTCACTGTCATTGTTCTCATTATTTGTCAATGCTATTCTTCCCAGAACCCAGATAAAAGGGAATGATCATTTCAGGGTGAGCTATTCAAAATGCAGTTCTGACCTTATCATTCCTAGGATTGCCCTTAGAGCCACCTCCTTAGAAAGAGATACATAACAAACATAAACCCACCCTGACTCGACCTCTGTTTATTTCTCTCGTCTTTTTTCTTCTCTTCCCATTCTCACCAACGTTTGCATTTCATGCTGTCGTGCTTCTTAAATGGTTTTCACCACCTACAAGCTGCCTTTAATCACACAGTTTTTTTCTGCTTGGAAAGTGCTTTCTGTCCATTTTCATCTAATTCCTATTCATCCCTTAAGTCTCAGTTTAAGTATCTTTAACCCCAGGAAAACTTTACCTGGAGGCTCCAGACTTCACAGCGAGCTAAGTGGCCTCCAGTGTTCCCGGAGTGCTCAGCACTGTATGCATAATGTTGAGATGATGTCTCTCCCTCCAGACAACAAGATATTCTGGCACAAGGACTCTCTATCATTCATTTTTGTGTATCCAGCCTTTCACATGGTATATGCCCCCAAATAGCTAAATATGTAATTTCTTACATAGGTCTAAATTGGATCTTATAAAAGACTCCAAATACTATTATCCAACAGGATCTCCAAATTTATTCACAGAAGAACTTCAAAAGATGAAAAATTTGCTCCCACCGAGGAAGACATTAAATAGAATATGTTGTATACTTTGAATGCAGTGCCAAAGGGCGATTTTAAAGAATTTGGAATACTGCCCGCATTGTTAAAATAAACCGAGTGTCTTCCCCAGATGACCAGTTCAAAGAAGTAAACAACCATTTGGATGTAAGTTGGTTAAAAAACGTAATTTTGTGTTAGCATTCATCTTTTTTAAAAAAAATAATTGTACCAACATTCAAGTGTAAAGATGTGTGATTTTGAGTCTGTGACAATACAGGTCTTCAATGGAATGAGACCTGTATTGTTCAATGGAATGAGGCCAAACAGGGAGAAAAGAGTAAATTAAAAAAAAAAAATCTATGAATTATGATCATAATAAAAACCATGTTTCCCTGAGGTTGTCATCAGTCTCACATCCATTCTAAAGCCTCTTCCTTTTCTTCTGCTGTGTGTGTGTGTGTGTGTGTGTGTATATATATATATATATATATAAAATATCTTCTCCTAGAGGTGCTGTACTGTGTCTTCCCAGTTTGAGCAGGTATGACACCCCCTACAGCATCTATCTAGGAAGACAGGGTTGTGTTTAAGAGGACAGGCACACCTGCAGCATGTTATTAAATGAATACTAAAAACTAGTAAGAATGTAAATCGTCCAACAAATTGTGCATCCTTAATTCTCAGTGCCAGTTTGAGGTAGGAGAATAAAAATCTTTACCTCTTGCCAAGTGCACTGTAAAATTTCTCAAATTTATTTTGATACCTCTATGTTTCAGTAAATCACACAGGACCCAACACTCTTATAAATTAAGCAGAAGCATCACGGAGAACGGACTTAATGATAGAGGGAAGCATACTCAGCTTTCTTTTACATTTTACTGTAGTACATAAATTTGCTGGTAGGAAACACGGTTCTCAATTATCTAAAGAAAGAAAACAGAAAGGATAAAATACTTGGCAAATGTAAAGTTCTTAAACTTACTTTCACCGACTTGTAGAAAACCCTCACTGATATGAAGAGTTTCTGGTTGCTGACAGAAGATTTGTAGGCTTCAGGGCCATTCTGCAGCTGAGCATTCAGTGGGAGAACTGCCCCCATAAACGCATCACTCCCTTGAGATAAAATGATATGCGCTTTGACGTTGAGTTCCAAAGACATAGGAGTGTTTGGGGTGTGTTCGTAAATTTCTGTTAATTTTTAAGGGGACTCATGAGCTTTCTGAAGCTATCGCTATATGACAGTAAGTGATTGGTAATGGGGAAAAAATCATGTAACTGGTTTATTTTCTATAGACCAAACAATAATGTTTTGTTTCTGACCTTAAAACTTTTATCTAGTTGCAGTGATTAGAGTTGATCACTGAAGTTCCTGTAAAAGACACACATTGTATATCAGGGTGCGTGTAGAATCATGAGTGGCAACTAATGGGTCTCCTTAGTATAAAGGCTCAGTATAAACACAAAGCCCCGGGTGGGTTTTGGTAAGACGTATAACGTCTGATGGGCTTCAAGGCTGTAGGAGAAGTACTGGTGTCTCAGGTTCCTTAAATGCAAACTGTATAGCTTGAATTTTCAGAGGATTCTTAATCTGAATGGAGTTCAATTCAGGGTCTTTAATAAGAACTCTTCTCAAGTGAGAACGACTAATATAAAAACAAACCAATTGTTTTCCAAATTTCATCCTGAAATAAAAGGAAAGCACAGGTACATGAAGGCAAAGTCTGTCTTCTCTTGGTCCCAGTTGATGTTGCCTAACAAAAGTGGTAGAGGCCACAGTGGCAACTGATGAACAAAATCATCTGTTGTTTTAACTGTAGGATGGTAATGAAACACATGGTACCCTATGTGGATGACTTTTTCCCCTGCAGAACAACCTTGGTCTACAGCAGTTTCTTGAGTTTATTTTGGGGATTAAGTGCAAACAGCAACGCAAATCTGCAACCATAGTTGAATGCCCAAAGAGACCAAATTTTGTGTTGAAATAATACATGATAGGGTAATAAAGCTGGGTGAGTGGGATGAAATCCTTCTTTTAGAAAAGTAATCTTTAAGGTATTAAAGTTTTTGGGCTCCTAGTTTTTTGATGAGCTTATTTAAAATCTTTGCGGGGGGGGGAATTAGCAGCTTAAAATGCTGACAGCTTTAAAAAAAAAAAGTAGCAAGAAATACTTGATTCTTCAAGGAACTCCGTCTTCCACTCCCCCAAATAGTCTGATTTTCCTATTTATCTCCTTTGTCTTTTGATAAAAGAGAACACTTTGAGAGGACAATTTTGAGGTCTTAATCCATACTTCTTTCCAGTTTATCTTTTACATTCAAAACAAATACCTTTAAAAGAATCCTTTTTGGTACTAAAAAGCTAAATGTTAAGCTTAGGTACCAGCAGCTAATTAGCTTCACATCTAGGGGGGGATTGTCAATGAACTCCTGAATATTTATTAAAGGCTTTGTAAAGAATAAACTATTTTCAGAATATTGGCGCCTGTGGAATCTTCTTGCCTGCGGTCAGTTGAGTGGGAGGGGTGGGGTGTATTGGCCCATCTCAACCCTGCTTTACCAGAGATTCAAACAGTAAAACCCAGTGTCGGCATTGTAAGGGGCGTGTGCCTTACTGATCTCAGGAGAAACGCTGCTTTTCATCTCAACGTCTTAATTGACTCCTGCTTTTGAAGAAACTTCACTATGTGCCCTGGAAACCCTGTGCCAGTTCTGATGGTCTTGACTCTCAGCATGGCTTTGGGCATGTTGTTCGCTGTTCCTGTGTGCATTTTGGGCTAGGAAGGTGTGCCGCCGGTGTGTAAGGGACACCCGAGGGCGGGTGATTTGCTACATGGAAGAATCTGTAATCCTGGGTTTGGGGGGATGACGTGTTGTTCTATTACGGGCTTTGTTATTGCACACAATTCCATCGTACTGCTCTCTCCATCACCAACTCTGCCTTTGCCAAGGCCATTGCCCGTGTCTTCATAGCCTCCTGCACATTTCACGCTGCTGCTTTGCCAGCACGATGCCACCTGTGGCAGCACTGCCTCTTTCACCAGGGCTGCCGCGGCAGTGTCTTCCAGTGCTGGCACCTTCCCCGCCACCCTGCCAGCTGCCTGCATGAGGGCTGGGGCCAGTGCTGTCATCAGGATCAATGCCACTGATGCTGTTCTTTCCTCAGAGGAGCCTCTCTTCTTTTTTTTGACTTCGGCAGAAAGACACAAAAATAAAAATGAAAATGAACCGGAACAAAATTTCCTCCCCCGGGATTCATGTAGTCCTCTTTACAATCTCCTGTTCCTGATCTGGGAGCTGAGAATTCAGAGGATCTCAGATTTTCCATAATCCTCTTAGTGGGCTTCAGCTGTGCTCTCTCACCAGTCTGGAAAAAATTGAGGAGGGTGAGTACAGAGAGGAAGGACTCAGAAGAACAAGCTTATGATCGACTGAATTCAGTGCATCCTAAGTGAGCTGGAGTTGCAAGTTGACTGATGAGGAAAACAGGGTCTTTGGTATTCCTCCCACCCATAAGGATGCATGAAAAGAAGCACAGAAGGTAGATAGCATCATTTTGTCCAGCAGCACATTGGGGAAAATATACTCAGGCAAAAGCAGTAATGCTTGGTGATCATTTTTTTGGCAGAGGGCTGGGAAATTTGTGAAGTTGACAGAGACATCAGCAGCACTAGGGAATCCAGAAAGATGAGCAAGGTAACTGGTTTAAACTCACTTATATCCTGTTAGGTTTGTTATTAATGGGATGTGAGGGTAAATCTGTCTAGGAAGAAGCAGGTCATTCTTGGTGAAACTTGGCTGAAGATAAAGATTTGGGAAATATAGAGATGATAGCTATGACTGAGAGTGGGCAAGACTATCAGTTTAGGGAGGAAAAACTGAGAAAATAAAACCTGAGGAGAGAAATAGGGGCTTAAATTTATGTGGAAGAAGGAAGAAGACAAGGGCAGAAAAGGAAAAGGATGATAGAGGTAAAATTGAGATAGTAACACTATTGAAATTATTAGAGGAGGAGAGAGTATTAAGGAAGGAATGACCATTATCAACTCGTACGTAGACATTGAGAATGATTAAAACTAGGATGAAAACTGTATTTGGTAATTAAAATGCCATAATTCATTTTGAGAGAGTAATTCCATTAAAGCAGTGGTGACTAAACTCCTATTACAGACAGTTGAATAGATGTTGATAGCAAGGCAAATAGTCCACCCACACATATTATTCTTTCAAGATGTATCCTAGGATTCTTCTTGGACATACTCTAAGGTTATCATCACACAAGTGTACAAAGATGCAGGCAAAAGTCATTACTGCTGCATTGTTTATAATAGGAAAATTAGATACCTAACAAATAACCAATACCAGAGATTTGGTTAAATACTCCATTCAATCAAATAAAATACAATCATTTTAATGATGATGAGATTTACTTTTATTGCCATGGAAAGTCATTTGTCATAAATATTGGTCAATGAAACATAGTATATGATGAATTTTTATTAAATATGCTTCCTTATGTATTTGTGAATACCTTTAAATAATAACACTGCTTATAACTGTGTAGCAATCTGACATTTTTTTTTAGTTTTTATATTTTGTAATGTTGCAGTAAAAAATGGTTACTACTTTTGTAATAAAAAACGGGAATGAGTATGAGAAAAGAACCTGAAGAGAGAGGAAAGAGTCACTTCAAGTGAGTTCAAGATCAAGGAAAGGATTTGGGTCTGGGGAATCAGGCATGAAACTTGTCTAGAAGAAAAAGAAATGAAAATAAAACAAACCATAAACAAAACCAAACGCAACCCTCAGAATAGGAGAAAATATTTGCAAACGAAGCAGCTGACAAGGGATTAATTTCCAAAATAAACAAACAGCTCATGCAGCTCAAAATCAAAAACCAAACAACCCAATGAAAAAATGGGAGGAAGACCTAAATAGACATTTCTCCAAAGAAGGCATACAGATAGCCAACAAAGACATAAAAAGATGCTCAACATCACTAATTAATAGAGAAATGCATATCAAAACTACAATGAGGTATCACCTCACACTGGTCAGAATGGCCATCATCAAAAAGTCTACAAACAATAAATGCTGGAGAGGGTGTGGAGAAAATGGAACCCTTATGCACTGTTGGTGGGAATGTAAATTAGTACAGCCACTATGAGAACAGTATGGAGGTTCCTCAAGAAAATAAAAATAGAACTACCATATGACCTGGCAGTTCCACTCCTGGGCATATACCCAGGAAAAAAACATAATTCAAAAGGATGATTCATGCACCCCAGTGTTCATTGCAGCACTCTTTGCAATAGCCAGGACATGGAAGCAACCTAAATGTCCATCAAAAGAGGAATGGATAAAGAATGTGGTACATATATGCAATAAAATATTACTTAAAAAGGAATGAAATAGTGCCATTTGCAGAGACATGGATAGACCTAGAGACTGTCACACAGAGTGAAGTAAGTCAGAAAGAGAAAAACAAATATAATATGGCTTATATGTGGAATCTAGAAAAACGGTACAGATGAACTTATTTGCAAAGGAGAAATAGTGACACAGATGTAGAGAACAAACTTATGGATACCAAGGGGGGAAGGATGGTGGGATGAATTGAGAGATTGGGATTTGCGTACATACACTACTGTGTATAAAATAGATAACTGAGGACCTGCTGGATAGCACAGGGAGCTCTACTCAGTGCTCTGTGGTGACCTAAATGGGATGGAAATCTAAAAAAGAGGGGATGTATGTATATGTAAAACTGATTCACTTTGCTGTACAGTAGAAACTAACACAACATTGTAAAGCAACTGTATTCCAATAAACATTTAAAAAAAAAGAAGAGTGAGGAAGAAATTTAAAAATCGGGTGAAGGGAGACCTGCAAGATGGCAGAGGAGTAAGATGTGGAGATCACCTTCCTCCCCACAAATACATGAAAAATACATCTACATGTGGAACAACTCCTACAGAACACATACTGAACGCTGGCAGAAGACCTCAGACTTACCAAAGGCAAGAAACTCCCCACGTACCTGGCCAGGTGGCTGACAGGGTGTTGGTGCTCCAGCTGGGTGTCAGGCCTGAGCCTCTGAGGTGGGAGAACCGAGTTCAGGACATTGGACCACCAGAGCCCTCCTAGCCCCACGTAATATCAATCGGCAAGAGCTCTCCCAGAGATCTCTGTCTCAGTGCTAAGACCCAGCTCCACTCAGTGACCAGCAAGCTCCAGTGCTGGATACCGCATGCCAAACAACTAGCAAGACAGGAACACAACCTCACCCATTAGCAGAGAGGCTGCCTAAACTCATGCTAAGTTCACGGACACCCCAAAACACACCACTGGACGTGGTTCTGCCCACCAGAAAGACAAGATCCAGCCTCATCCACCAGAACACAGGCACTAGTCCCCTCCACCAGGAAGTCTACACAACCCACTGAACCAACCTTAGCTACGGGGGCAGACACAACCAACCTTAGCTACTGGGGGCAGACACCAAAAACAACGGGAACTATGAACCTGCAGCCTGTGAAAAGGAGACCCCAAACACAGTAAGTTAAGCAAAATGAGGAGACAGAGAAATACACAGCAGATGAAGGAGCAAGGCAAAACCCCACCAGACCTAACAACTGAAGAGGAAATAGGCAGTCTACATGAAAAAGGATTCAGAGTAATGATACTAAAGATGAACCAAAATCTTGGAAATAGAATGGAGAAAATACAAGAAATGTTTAACAAGGACCTAGAAGAACTAAAGAGCAAACAAACAGTGATGAACAACACAATATATGAAATTAAAACTTCTCTAGAAGGAATCAGCAAAATAACTTAGGCAGAAGAACAGATAAGTGACCTGGAAGATAAAATAGTGGAAGTAACTACTACAGAGCAGAGTAAAGAAGAAAGAATGAACAGAATTGAGGACAGTCTCAGAGACCTCTGGGACAACATTAAATGCACCAACATTCGAATTATGGGGGTCCCAGAAGAAGAAGAGAAAAAGAAACGGACAAAGAAAATATTTGAAGAGATTATAGTTGAAAACTTCCCTAATATGGGAAAGGAAACAGTCAAGTCCAAGAAGCACAGAGAGTCCCATAAAGGATAAATCCAAGGAGAAATATGCCAAGACACATATTAATCAAACTATCAAAAATTAAATACAAAGGAAAAATAATAAAAGCAGTAAAGGAAAAGCAACAAATAACATACAAGGGAATCCCCATAAGGTTAACAGCTGATTTTTCAGCAGAAACTCTGCAAGCCAGAAGGGAGTGGCAGGACATATTTAAAGTGATGAAAGGGAAAAACCTACAACCAAGATTACCCAGCAAGGATCTCACTCAGATTCGACAGAGAAATCAAAATTTTACAGACAAGCAAAAGCTAAGAGAATTGAACACCACCAAACCAGCTGTACAACAAATGCTAAAGGAACTTCTCTAGGCAGGAAACACAAGAGAAAGAAAAGGCCTACAATAACAAACCCAAAACAATTAAGAAAATGATAATAGGAGCATACATATGAATAATTACCTTCAATGTAAATGGATTAAATGCTCCAACCAAAAGATATAGACTGGCTGAATGGATACAAAAACAAGATGTGTATATATGCTCTCTATAGAGGCCCACTTCAGACCTAGGGACACATACAGACTGAAAGTGAGGGGATAGAAAAAGATATTCTATGCAAATGGAAAACAACAGAAAGCTGGAGTAGCAATTCTCATATCAGACAAAATAGACGTTAAAGACTATTACAGGAGACAGAGAAGGACACTACCTAATGATCAAGGGATCAATCCAAGAAGAAGATATAACAATTGTAAATATTTATGCACCCAACATAGGAGCACCTCAGTACATAAGGCAAATGCTAACAGCCACAAAAGGGGAAACTGACAGTAACACAATAATAGCAGGGGACTTTAAAACCCCACTTTCACCAATGGACAGATCATCCAAAATGAATATAAATAAGGAAACACAAGTTTTAAATGACACATTAAACAAGATGGACTTAACTGATATTTACAGGATATTCCATTCAAAAACAACAGAATACACTTTTCTCAAGTGCTCATGGAACGTTCTCCAGGACAGATCATATCTTGGGTCACAGATGAAGCCTTGGTAAATTTAAGAAAATTGAAATCGTATCAAGTATCTTTTCCGACCACAACGCTGTGAGACTAGATATCAATTACAGGCAAAAAACTTTAAAAAGAAACAAACAAAAAAAACACATGGAGGCTAAACAATACATTACTAAATTACCGAGAGATCACTAAAGAAATCAAAGAGGAAATCAAAAAATACCTAGAAACAAATGACAATGGAGACATGACGACCCAAAACCTGTGGGATGCAGCAAAAGCAGTTCTAAGAGGGAAGTTTATAGCAATACAATCCTACCTCAAGAAACAGGAAAAATCTCAAACACCCTAACCTTACCTCTAAAGCAATTAGAGAAAGAAGAACAGAAAAACGCCAGAGTTAACAGAAGGAAAGAAATCATAAAGATCATATCAGAAATAAATGAAACATAAATGAAGGAAACGATCACAAAGATCAATAAAAGTAAAAGCTGGTTCTGTGAGAAGATAAACAAAATTGATAAACCATTAGCCAGACTCATCAAGAAAAAAAGGGAGAAGACTCAAATCAAGAGAATTAGAAATGAAAAAGGAGAAGTAACAACTGACACTGCAGAAATACAAAAGATCATGAGAGATTACTACAAGCAACTCTATGCCAATAAAATGGACAACCTGGAAGAAATGGATAATTCTTAGAAAAGCACAACCTTCTGAGATTGAACCAGGAAGAAATAGAAAATGTAAACAGACCAATCACAAGCACTGAAATTGAGACTGTGATTAAAAATCTTCCAACAAACAAAAGCCCAGGACCAGATGGCTTCACAGGAGAATTCTATCAAACATTTAGAGAAGAGCTAACACCTATCCTCAAAGTTTTCCAGAATATAGCGAGGGAGGAACACTCCCAAACTCATTCTACGAGGCCACCATCACCCTGATGCCAAACCCAGACAAAGATGTCACAAAGAAAGAAAACTACAGGCCAACATCACTGATGAACATAGATGCAAAAATCCTCAACAAAATATTAGCAGACAGAATCCAACAGCACATTAAAAGGATCATACACCATGATAAAGTGGGGTTTATTCCAGGGATGCAAGGATTCTTCTATGTACCCACATCAATCAATGTGATACATCATATTAACATATTGAAGGAGAAAAACCATATGATCATCTCAATAGTTGCAGAAAAAGCTTTCTACAAAATTCAACACCCATTTATGATAAAAACCCTCCAGAAAGTATGCATAGAGGGAACTAACCTCAACATAATAAAGGCCACATATTATAAACCAACAGCCAACATCATCCTCAATGGTGAAAAACTGAAACCATTTCCACTGAGATCAAGAACAAGACAAGGTTGCCCACTCTAACCACTCTTATTCAACATAGTTCTGGAAGTTTTAGCCACATCATTCAGAGTCGAAAAAGAAATCCAAATCGGAAAAGAAGAAGTAAAGCTATCACTGTTTGTAGATGACATGATAGTATACATAGAGAATCCTAAAGATGCTACCAGAAAACTACTGGAGCTAATCAATGAATTTGGTAAAGTAGCAGGACATAAAATTAGCGCACAGAAATCTCTTGCATTCCTATACACTAATGATGAAAAATCTGTAAGAGAAATTAAGGAAACACTCCCATTTACCATTGCAACAAAAAGAATAAAATACCCAGGAATAAACCTACCAAAGGAGACAAAAGACCTGTATGCAGAAAACTATAAGACACTAATGAGAGAAATTAAAGATGATACAAACAGTTGGAGAGATATATCATGTTCTTGGATTGGAAGAATCAACATTGTGAAAATGACTACACTATCCAAAGCAATCTTCAGCTTCAGTGCAATCCCTATCAAACTACCAATGGCATTTTTCACAGAACTAGAACAAAAAATTACCCAATTTGTATGGAGATACAAAAGACCCCGAATAGCCAAAGCAGTCTTGAGAAAGAAAAATGGAGCTGGAGGCAGCAGGCTCCCTGACTTCAGACTATACTACAAAGCTACAGCAATCAAGACAGTATGGTATGGGCACAAAAAGAGAAATATAGATCAATGGAACAGGATAGAAAGCCCAGAGATAAACCCATGCACATATGGTCACCTTATGTTTGTTAAAGGAGGCAAGAATATACAATGGAGAGAAGACAGTCTGGGAAAACTGGACAGCTACATGTAAAAGAATGAAATTAGAACACTCCCTAATACCATACACAAAAATGAACTCAACATGGATTAAAGACATAAATTTAAGGCCAGATACTATAAAACTCTTAGAGGAAAACATAGGCAGAACACTCTATGACATAAATCACAGTAAGATCCTTTTTGACCCACCTCCTAGAGAAATGGAAATAAAACCAAAAATAAACAAATGGGATCTAATGAAACTTAAAAGCTTTTGCACAGCAAAGGAAACCGTAAACAACAAAAAGACAACCCTCAGAGTGCGAGAAAATATTTGCAATCGAAGCAACTGACAAAGGATTAAACTCCAAAATATACAAGCAGCTCATGCAGCTCAATATCAAAAAACCAAACATCCCAATCCAAAAATGGGCAGAAGACCTGAAAAGACGTTTCTCCAAAGCAGATATACATATTGCCAACAAACACATGAAAGGATGCTCAGCATCACTAATCATTAGAGAAATGCAAATCAAAACTACGATGAGGTATCACCTCACACCAGTCAGAGTGGCCATCATCCAAAAGTCTACAAAGAATAAATGCTGGAGAGGGTGTGGAGAAAAGCGGACCCTCTTGCACTGTTGGTGCGAATGTAAATTGATGCAGCCACTATGGAGAACAGGATGGAGGTTCCTTAAAAACTAAAAATAGAACTACCATACGACCCAGCAATCACACTACTGGGCATATACCCTGAGAAAACCATCATTCAAAAAGAGTCATGTACCACAGTGTTCACTGCAGCAGTATTTGCAATAGCCAAAGACATGGAACAACCTAAGTGTCCATCGACGGATGGATGAAGAAGATGTTGCACATACATACAATGGAATATTACTCAGCCATACAAAGAAATGAAATTGAGTTATTGTTAGGTGGATGTACCTAGAGTCTGTTACACAGAGTGAAGTAAGTCAGAAAGAGAACAACAAATACCATATGCTAACACATATCTATGGAATCTAAAAAAAAATGGTTCTGAAGAACCTAGGGCCAGTACAGGAATAAAGATACAGACGTAGAGAATGGACTTGAGGACATGGGGAGGGGGAAGGGTAAGCTGTGACAAAGTGAGAGCGTGGCACTGACACATATTCACTACCAAACGTAAAATAGATAGCTAGTGGGAAGCAGCTGCACAGCACAGGGAGATAAGCTCGGTGCTTTGTGACCACCTAGAGGGGTGGGATAGGGAGGTGGGAGGGGGATGTAAGAGGGACGTGTTATAGGGATATATGTATGCATATAGCTGATTCCTTTGTTATACAGCAGCAACTAACACAACACTCTAAAGCAATTATACTCTGATAAAGGTGTTACCAAAAAAAAAAAATCGCGTGAGAAGAAGTACTTGAAGGGACAAGATTCTGAGAAATGTGCAAAGGGCAGGTATCAGACTGGGTTTAGTTCCAGAATGGAAAATCTGAAGTAGAGGGAAAAAAAATAGGATGACTAAATATATAGGAAAGTTTTTACATGGATAGATGAAAAATTGAGATAGCTCAGGTCAGAGGGACTCTTAAAAAAATTTTATTTTGAAGTGATGTGCTCAAGGTAAGAGGATATATGTGAGGCCTTGAAAGCAATGGAGACTTGGACAAATGCAGTAGACAGGTAGGGAGGGAACATTCAACTTGGGTCAGGAGGCCCGCTGTAAATGGACAGCCTGGATTTGCCGTGTACAATTTTGTTGTAATCCTTTACATATTAATAGGATTAAAGTCAACCTTTTCATGTACATCAGCTTTCAAGTCCAGAAAACTGAAAGAACACTTCTGTACTCATCATGAACGATATTGATCTGCTATTGATGCAAGGGGTGTTTGGGAGTAAAATAATTCCTTGACAAATCTACGTGAAAGCACAGATACTGTTACTCAAGTACAGAAACTATCTGTGTCGTCACAAATTCATTTTCAAGGATGTAACCGTATCCGTCCTGATGGCAGATATTTTATTAGGCCAGTACATTCTTCAGATTCTTTTCAGCTTTAGAAAAGCAAACTCGCTAGACTGAGTTTTCCGGTCTTCTGGCTTCCTGCATTTTGTTAGCTTGAATTAGAGGTGGCTTTACCTTATGAATTTGAAAGAATTGATTGGAAAGTGTTTCTCCTTCTTCAAGGGATTCCCGTTAGGAGCATCACTTGAGGGCATTTTCACTATATCTGAATTCTGTGGGAAAAATTAAGCTGATCTAAGTAAATTGATAGGCAGTTAATCAGCTGGTGGTATGCTTTTTCATTTCTTCTCCGTTTAAAATGCACCAGATTGCCTTGGAAGAAGTACTGCGTTATAGAAGACTTGATAGTGGACTAAGACTTGATAGTCCAAAGTCCATGCTGTGTGGTAAATGGAAAGGGGGCAGAGAAGGAAGCATGAAGATTAAAGAGAAGATGGAATGACTTCTTTCATCCTGTTAAATGACTGTTTATAATTGGGCTTGTAGGTTCAGCTTGAAAGTTTTTCAAATCAGAGGAGCCATTTAATATATAATAGTGAACCGTACAGGCAAGTCATTTATAAAAATGAAAACATTTCATATCTGCTTTTTCCCAGAACACGTTTCTCACTTCTGAGACATGGATGTTTTTTGCTCAGATCAGGGAAGTGTGAAGTAGTGGAGCCTCACATCCAATAAATTAAAGACGTTAGAATGTGTCTGTTTAGTTTGTTCTGATGTATACATTTTGTTACACCCAGGAAATTAAAAATGCGTTTATTTGTATCTATGACAGTCATTGATCTCTGATATTATCGAAGAGATTATACACTGAGCAAAACTCTGATTACTTTAACTCAGAAGTAATTCTAGTCCCTAGCAACCATTTTGGTCTAAAAGAAAAATTTGTACACACGTGCTCCATTATTTTATTGATGAGTCAGACTCATTAATAAAGATGTTGCAATAAGAATTCCTGTTTTAATTTGGGTCGGGTGATGCCCAGAGCAAGTTGACTTTCTCAAGGTCACGAATGAATTTGAGTGACTAAAATAAGCAGATCCCTTTAGGGTGGCAGCATGACCATCATCACATCCTCTGATATTTCTTGCTAGCTCTGCATTTCGTAGGACTTAGCCTGTCTCAGGATAATAGTGAAAGGGAAAGGAACAGGAGGCAGTAGGTGCTGCCACGTGGAAAGATGTTAATATTCCATGGGTTGTGAGAGGGCCCAGGTTCAGGCTGTGCTTCAGCAAGAATTATTCAGCAAGTATTCAGTTTCTCTGAGGGTCAGTTTTTTTTCTCTGTAAGATAGGGTAATAGACAAGAACAACTTCCTGTCAAGATTTTTGTTATTTCATTTCCTTCCCCCTCTCCCCAGCCCTCTCCTCCTCTCATAGGGACACATGCAAATACACACAAACCTTTACAGGAAGTTATTAGGAAAATTAGTTTGTGTAATTGTAGAACAGCTGTGCTTAGATGGTGATGTCTTTGGTTGAGGGTCATTTTAAGGCATTGAGTGAATTTAATCCTTCTTTAACATCAAGACCACCAGAAAACTTTTCTCCCCATTAGGAAAGCCCCTTTGGTGGTGACTGTGGCTTATGCAATAGCATTGAAGGTGCGAGCTAAAAGTTTTTCCAACTTAGTTTTTAAATTTACTTAGTTTGAGTAGGAAAATGAGTTTTTTGGTTTATTTATCTATTTACAATGATCTATCCCAACCCTATTCATTTATGCTTGAAAGACATTCACATTTTTCCTGTAAAGAAAGGGTATAAAATATTTTTAAAATTAATTCAGTCATTTATTCTGTATAAATCAGTAGGACACCCAGTTCTCCATCAGGTACTGTGTTGGACAGATATTTAAGGTTAAAATGGAAGGTCAGATGGTAATAGCCAAAATATACCTGGAAAAGGGTTGTTAAAACTCAAGCTTAGGGCTTCCGTGGTGGCGCAGTGGTTGAGAGTCCGCCTGCCGATGCAGTGGACACAGGTTCATGCCCCGGTCTGGGAAGATCCCACATGCCGTGGAGTGGCTGGGCCCGTGAGCCATGGCCGCTGAGCCTGCGTGTCCGGAGCCTGTGCTCCGCCACGGGAGAGGCCACAGCAGTGAGAGGCCCGCGTACCGCAAAAAAAAAGAAAAAACAACTCAAGAGTGTAGTGACTGATTCTGTCTGAGGGGTTGGAGCAGGACTCATGGGTGAGTTGAGGTTTAGCTGGGGATTAGAGAATAAGTAAAAATGTAGTCAAAAGTGTGAGAATAGTTTCTGAAACAGTATGGCTTTTAAAAAGGATATGGTATATCAGAAATGCCAAATAATTCTTTGTGATAGTTACATAGGATCAAATTATTGAAATGGAGGGAAGTGGTAGGGATGTGGTTATAAATTGTACTTCATGAAAATTAATTAACTAGCAATTGATAAGCTACCATATATTTAGGTTTAGAATCTTGACTCCCTTGAAACGAGTAGAATTCATTGTTTTTGGACTTTGATCTCGGACCTTACAGAAATAAGAATCTGTTGACTGGTGAATACTAGGGATAATTAGTTTTATTTTGCTTGTTCTTAGTTTGCAATTTCAGGGGTAGGATTTACCTAATAGAAGATATTGGTGTGAAGACTTATTAATTAGTAGGGTATATTCAGTACTCTGACTCGGATAAATCAGGCCACTCGGATGGGAATCTAGGCTCTGCCACTTATTTTGTGACCAATAGGCTAGCTACTCAGCATCTCTGAGAGGTGGATTGAATCAAGCAGTCATGTTTAGTTTATTATTTTGACTTGCGCTGTCCTTCACTGAATCCATCCAGTGGAATGTGATGGCTCTTGTGGGCTTCTGAGCTGACGATGAGCATCTTTGCTCAACTCCATGTTTAGTGATGTTACATTGGGAACTTGAAACTGGGCACAGTGGGAATACTTACACCAAGAAAACATTAAATGCTACAAATCAGAGCTTTCCCTTGGTTTATGTTCCCATGATTAGATCTATCCTGCATTATCTGATCCACTAATCAGTGTTTAACTCTTACAAGTGATAAAATAAACAAGACAAAAGATTGACTCTAAAGGATCTTACTCTGTTCATGGTGTTGCTGTAGTTTACAAGTACCAATTTGGATATAACTAGAATTTTTCTTGACGTGCCATTGATTTTTCAAAAAATGGTTTCATTAAGGCAGAAGTTTACTTTCCTAAAACGCAAGGATTTACGTGGGCATGTGCTGTTTTGACCAGGGATCGTTTGTTTGCATGCAAGAGAAATTCACTCCATCTAGATTAAATGAAAAAAAAATCTGTTAAAAAAAAGGAAACTTTAAGAAAATCAAGTATATCTGTGTCCTAAAATGCACAGGGATATGAACTAATGGGGAAATGGGTATAAATTATACTCGTGGGTATGATGTGGGTGTAATTCAGACCCCACATCCTTATATCTGGAGACTAGGAAGCTATTTCCCGTCTTGCTCTTTCCTTTAAAGAGCGTGTTTTCCAGTCTCTGCTTTTATGTGCATATCTGTACCATGCTTCCACATCTCGCTGTTGGTTGGCTTTCTCTGCTTATTCATCAAAGCCACCTGACCCAAAATAGATCATTCCAGTCTTCAGCTATTCATGTATCCACCTTAAGCATCCCCTGTGTCTTCGTATGTTTTAAATGTGTTTAAATTCACACGAGAGAACTAATTGACTCAGTTCAGCTTGTGCCTATGACTTCCTCAAGTCTGAGGCCTACACCTGGTCTAATCTGTTGTGAGCACAAGAACAGGGACCCTGTAATACAGATTTGAAGATCCAAGCTCACGCTTTAGTGGGGCCTTTAGTAGGGGGGGAGCCGTTTCTAGAGTAGGGGCCATGGTTTAGGCAGACACCCCCCCAAGTGTGTTTACCATAAATTTTAGCTAAATGGTATGCTTCCTTACTCGAAAAATTGAAATCCTAATTTCTTTTCAGAGCACGTTCATGGATCAGTGTGTTACATTTCTGTCTTTCTATATTTAGTAAGCTATCCAACTATGAAAAGTAGCTTATGATAACACTCGGTATTCTTTCCAGCAGATCAAATACTTAAATGATTTACTAGATTGTCATCACACATAGGAAATGTTTTCCTTTATTGTTTTTCAAAAATGCCTTTTATAGTCTGGTATTACAAAGTGACCTAATTAACTGAAAAACTATATAATCAGCTCCTTGAAAATCCATAAAGGAAAACATAATAAGCCTAGTAAGCTAAGAAATAATAAAGTGTACATTAATAATACAGAGCACTGGGAAGCATATCTAATAAACATTATTAGTTCAAAAATAGAAATTTCACGTTCCCGGTACTAACACAGAATTTTTCAAATAATACTTCTTCCTTGCTGATCGAGATCTAGTTGAGATTTATTTCTGTGTTGAAGTAAATGTGAAAAACTGCCAACGTTGTCTAAATTTTCTCGCTTGGGTTTTCATCACTGATGCTGTAAAAATATCCTTTTCTCCTCGTAACGGAGCTGTGGAGGGAAAACACCCCAATGCAGTTCCTCCCAGAAGACCACGCTTGAGAAGTTCGGCCACAGGAGATGTTGGAATGGAGAGGCAAATATACCAATACAGAGGTTTCTTTCATTGTCTATCTGTGTTAGTCTCATTGGTGCTTTGCTTCAGACTCAATGCCTTTTCAATCCTTGGGTTTTTAAAATAAAGAAATAAACCCTACTCTGTTGGAAATGGTGTCGTTTCTGGAGAAGGGAGCTCTCAGAGGTGGCCATCTGCCCGGGCACCGGGCCAGGCCCAGCAGTGGGGAGTACCAGGGGCCCCACCAGTGCCAGGAACGTGAACGTGGACCTGAGGCAGAGCAGTGCGGGCACAGGGCTTCTCTTCTACCGTCTCTGCAGGGAACGCAGAGTGATGGTGATGGTGATGGCATTTGACTTGCATCCTTTCCCTGTGAGAGGGAAGATTTCTGAGCGGGGCTTTTTGGGAGAGAGGAGGGCAAAGTAGGGGAAGATATGCCAGAAAGAGCAGTGAAGCGGATCTAATATTTCTCTAAGGGAACGATCTGTGTGTTTTTCCGGAGGTGGATTTTCACTTGGGTGACATAGATGGCTGCCTCGAGCCCTGGGCTCTCTCCTCCTGCCACTGTCCAGGGCTGCTAAGCTTCAGGTGCTGGTGCAGAGCCCCTTCATTTGGCTCCGGGGGGTCATAAGGGGATGGAGTGTTCCACACCCAGCAGCTGCTGAGGCCAGTGGGTATGCATTTGAGCCCAAGAGACATGCATTTCATATTTGTTTCCTCTTACCAACTTTTAAGGAGTTATCGAACCTATGTATAAAAATCTTTGCTCGGGGCCCAGAATTGCTTCCTCTGTGAGGATAGAAGGAAAGTGGAACTGGAGAGGTGAGGGTGGGGTGGGAAAAGGAAGATGCTCATAACTACGTTTTGATTTCTCCTTTTGGCTTTTTCCAAAAAAAGGCGACAAATTAGACGTGGTTTTCAATGTTTTTCTTCACTCAGAAGTGTTGGAAAAGATTAAAAATTTGTCAGAGACTGGCATGTAATTATCGCTCTCGGTTTCAAGTTACATGCATGCTTGTAAGACACGAGGATAAAGAAGGGGCACATAGTAAAGGAACTTATCTATCAAAGATCGAATTAGCCAAATAATGTACGTGACGTTTGCCGGAGTTTGTGGAAGTGGAGGGTGCAGCCACAGCACTTGGTGGCTGGTCTGTAACCTCGTGCAGAGTCAGGGAAAGCCTCCCCAGGAAGTGAGGTCTCACCTGCGTGTAGAGGGGCGTCTTCTTAGGTCAAGAGGAGAGAGTCCCTGTTGGAGGGAACATGAGTGAAGTTTGGGAGCCGGAGGACGGCACTCTCAGAATCGTGGGCGTTCCACCCACTCAGGAAATAGCGGGACAGGTGACAAGCTGGCTGCGGTCCCACTGAGAGGTTTGGATTTTATCCCCAGATCACTTCTGAAGGGCTTCAGTCAGGGGTGTGACGTGCCTGAATTTTAATGCTGAATATCGTTCTGGCTGCTGTATAGCGAATGGCCTGGAGTGAGTCTGAGAGGCGGAGAAAGCACAGCACAGGGCGGGTCTGTCCCTGGTGTCTGTCCCTGTGTCTGTGATAGAAATTAGGAAGCAAACAGAGATTTATAGGCGGAATTCACAGTATTTGCTGCAGCAGAAGATGAGGAAGAGGGCGACTTCTACCAAATTGGCTGGGCGGCCCCACACCTGCAGAGAGCAAATAAGGGGGTTTGCAGCCTTGTTCTTTGTGTTGCCTCTTCCCGGGAACTTTAGACCATCGACACATGTCTGTATTTTTACCGGGAAGTTATAATGAATGATGTAACAGCCTGATGCTCTATGGTACTTTGCATCTCTTCATGTCTCCTCTTGCCATCATCCCTGTGGACAGGCCGGTTGTAGACAGAAGGAAGCAGGTCTAGGGGAATCTTTTTTTTTTTTTTTTGACCGTGCCACGTGGCTTGTGGGATCTTAGTTCCCCAACCAGGGATTGAACCCATGTCCTCGGCAGTGAAAGCGCAGAGTCCTAACCACTGGACTACCAGGGAATTCCCAAGGTAAATCTTAAGTAACTAGCTCAAGGTCATTTCAGGGTCATTTAACACGTCGGTGCTGGAGTTGGAGAAGTCAGGGCTACTAGACGGTAAAGTTTTTGCTCTTTTCACCACACGAAGCCCGTTCACCTTTTAAAGGACCCATACTTGATAGAATTTCTGACAAGCATTTATATGCATCTCATTTGGCCCTCACCTTCACCCCATGAGGTGGGTATCGCCACGCTTCCCAATTTACAGATGAGGCAAGACCGGCTCAAGGAATGTAAAATTCTTGCTCCAGTTTCTATAGCGTAAGGAGACCCTGGAGGTGGTGTACCCAGACTCCAGAACTCAGTCTCTTAACAAGCACATGAACTACCAACAGTAAGATATGTAATGATGGCGAGTCACGTCTTATAGCCGGTTAGAGCTGTGACGCTTGCCTGCTCATTTCTATACCTATATGATTCAGTCTAGTGCGTCTTAAACATGGGGAAGACAATACGAGTGTGATTTTGTCTACAGGTGACATGGAGGGCTGTGTGTGTGTGCACGTGCTTGTGTAAGCGTGCGCATTCTAGAGACATCTGAGTGAAATTGGGAAGTGTCACTTTCAGGGGGCAATCTTTGCTTCATTTTATGCTTGGTCGTGATAACCCCTGCCTACTGATGACATTTAATGTGAATGTTTAGAAGGAATCTACTGATAAAACCAAAACGGAGGTACTCGAAGAAAGGGAAACTCGAGCGTATTTAACTTAAAAGGTAATAGAACATTTCATGAGATGAACGTGAAATTATACTATGAGCACAGCTTGTTTGAGTCAGTGAGCCCGTCCCTGTCTGAGAGGGGTGGCTGGTGTCACAGCTGCAGGAGGGGGTCGGAGGTGCTTCTCTAAGCCCCACGCCCCTCAGGAACTCTCATGAGGCTCACACTCTGCTTATTCCCCACCAGCTCCTTCCTCAAAATCTGCTTTCCAGAAGGGAGAGCGGTCAGAGGAAAGGAGGTGGGAAGGTATGTATTTGTGCCCAGTCTCCCTCTCACATTTACTCACCCACTTTCTCTCACCTTCTCACCACCTCTTTGATTTTTATGGAATGATCTCTTTAGCCTTTGGTTCTGGCCGAGAGACTTGCAACAGTTCCAGTAAATAACTCTCTAAGGTGCATCACCCTTCCTGATCAACTACAAGAGTGGGTTACCAACTGGCACCTTGCTGTCCCATCTTTCAGAATACCTGGTTTATGGCGAGAAGGTTCAGGATCAGAGATTTTCAACGGATGCTGTCCGTACCCTGCTTCATTTCAACTTTATAGCTGGTGAATATAATCGTGTCATATGTAGCTTATTGTCAGCGAAGTGAAATATTGGTGGAGGTCACTGAAATCACAAGACAGACTGTACAGTTGAACAGTACAGTCTGTGAGGAGTCACGGCAGAGACATACGTGAAAGGATTAAAACCCGTGGCCCTGACCCAGCGGAGTCGGGGTGGTCAGAGGTTTACGGAGAGTGATTTTGAAAGATGAGATTTTTTCTTTGCTGCCTGCATTTTGTTTGCATCACTATCATGGGACAGTATATACCATCCTTATGTAGGATAGACACGAATGGAAAGATAACATTACTCTTTGACAAATAAGTTCTTGTGGTGATATAATGGGATGATTGGAACTTGGTAAACTTTTGAAGTTTGAGCTACTGGGATCCCAACTGCAGGGTTTCTTGCTTACATAACCTAAAAGAGACAGTTTGCAAAAAGATACTGTGTTGCAGTTCCCTGAGAATTAGGGCACAGGAAGAAATGGATGGGTTAGGCCTTAAGCAGACGGTTGTTACATGACTTTGTTTCTAGGATTCTAAAAAGCAGTTTACATAGTAGAACAGGCTAATGTGTCATTTCAGCACAGGCTTAGACCACAACATGATTGAAAAAAACAGACCATGGCTTGGGCCTAAACTATGAATTTTTCATATAAACACACACACACACACACTTCTGACTCATTAATGCTTGCAGTGCATCTGTACACACTATTCTTCCTTCATTTGGCTGCAGAATTTAAAAATTACGCTAAAGTAGAAGATTAAAAACTTACCTCGCTATTACATTCAGATGATTGTCTTTATTTTCAAATCTTATCACAGGATCTACTTCCTTATAGGTTTTTCTCTTATTCACATACCTGGATCCTTTCCATAAGTATCTTTTATTTTTCTGTCTGTATTTCCTTCAGTATCTCATCTATAGGTCTCTGTCATCATAATCTTACCTTACGTCTCTCTCTCTCCTGTCATATATCCATAATGCGCTGGATGTAGTGCACACACACACAAATGGCAGCCACATGGCTGCTAGAGGTTCTGGTGATAGAATATGCTATATTTACATAGGATGATAAATGACTAAATAAGTACTCTCGGCCTTAACTGTAACAGACAAAAATCAGCACTGACTCCTGCCTTGTCTGGTCAGTTTTCCCCTTCCTTCCCTGGTCATCATTTTATTTTTTCTTATTCCCGTGTGAGGCAGATTACCAACCCCATAATAAGCCCATTGGAGGAACGAGGTAGGAACTAGAACTAGGAATGTCTCCACTGTCTCTTTCATCTTAGCACAAATGAAAGGAATGTAGGATGAACGTTGGAAAGGAAAGAACATTTAAATGTCAATATATTTTCCATCTCATCTCCTTTTAATTATCCCTCTTCTTTTTTCTTCTCCATCTGTCTTTAACACATCAACAGGCATGATCATTTGAAGTGTTACTTCACTCTAGGAGGTACTTTTTAGGAATATGGAAAATTGCTGGAGGAAGAGAAAAGCATTAGCAAACGTACAGTTTGATTAACGTTGCAAGCAATAGGAGTTGCTCTCCTTTTGAAAGTGGAAGTGAGAATCTTTAGTGTGAACAAAACTTAGACACGCATGATCCACTTAATTCCTTCTCTTTTAGGGAGAGAATAGCAGAGAAGAAAAAGGGAAAATTATGTAAGTAAATACAGTTGCATGTAGAATCCGTGCCTGCCAGATACTCAAACCTTACTATTCATCAACTTAATCTTAATGACCTGTGAATCATAAAAGAAGCAGTAAAACTTAGTCTGAATATGTGCAAAGTGTGTTAACCCAACTTTGTAAATATAAGAACATATTTTTCATATATGCACATATATGTGAGTTTATTGTCACTGAGGTTATTAACTGATAATGAGAAAAATTTTAAATACTCTAAACGCAGAGACTTGTTTTATTGCTGTCAGCATTCACAGCCTAACACACTGTGTGTAAATTTGAAAAGAATTGAACAAGAGGCATATTCTAAAACATTGACTTACGCCGTTTGTTGTAGAAGAACATATAGTGGGAGTATTTTCAAGGTTGCATTTAATTTATTCTCAGTGGAATCTTCATTAATTTATCAACACAGTTTGCCAATTTGAGTTTGGACTTAAATGTAGGAAAGAAATGCTGTAGTTTTTTCAAGTGTTGCAGGAATCATTTTCTGAGGCACATGATAATTACGATTTGTTAGTTACTTACTAAAGCTAAACAAGAGTTTCCTTTGTTAACAGAAAATTTAGCCCAAATCTTCAGTCCTATCATCATCACAGCTACAATTCTTTTTATTTTTGTCATGGAAAATTTTGACTTTTATCTTGTTATTTTGCTGAGCTGGGCTTTATGAATACAGGGATTATATATACACCAGGAAGAAAAATCAGATTTTCTAATTGCCCTGAATATGCAGTAAGAATCAACCACGGAGAGAAAAAAGATGAATTAAGCCTTAGGACATTAAACTGTACCTAATAGGCATTTATTCAATGTGCCTTATGAATGAGAGTCGTGCCCCATTTAAACTCTAACTGGAATGATTGCACATTTCATTAGTGAAGATAATTACCAATTTGTTCCTTCCCCAAAAATCATGTGTATATGAAAAACACTGTTAGAAGGTAAACAGTCTTACCTTCAGAATACAGAATAAAGATAGCCGATTTAAATAGGACCAGTACAGTAACAGGCTTTTTCACTTTTTAAGGGTTGAGACTTCAGAAAAATAATTCCCAAATTTATCTCACAACTTGTAAAATAATTCTTTATCAACTTTTTCAATGCATTCAATATCCGTTTTCTTTATTAGAAACAAACTCATAAATACTCAAATGACATATAAATATGAGTATTCAGTATATTCATTTACCCAGAAACATGTCTTCCATCCCTAAATATCCGCTTTGGTAGTGAGGAGAGAAGGAGTAGTGTTGTTTTTTGGTTTTTTTTTTTTTTTTTGCGGTACGCGGGCCTCTCACTGTTGTGGCCTCTCCCACTGCGGAGCACAGGCTCCGGACGCGCAGGCTCAGTGGCCATGGCTCACCGGCCCAGCCGCTCCGCGGCATGTGGGATCTTCCCAGACCGGGGCACGAACCCGCGTCCCCTGCATCGGCAGGCGGACTCTCAACCACTGCGCCACCAGGGAAGCCCTAGGACTAGTGTTTTTATTCTTGTTTTGCAACTAACTAGCTCTGCCGTTGGACAAATAACTGAACCCATTTGGGTTTCAGGGACTTCTTCTGTAAACTGAGTGCCCAAATAGATGATTTCTGGAATCTCTTTTATCTTAAAACAATCTCATTGTCTTGTTTTAAAAAAAATAACCACTAGTTTTACACTCATGCACCTAGCAGGTGTATTCACTGCCCAGTACTTTCTTTCTATATCTATTTCCAGAATAGATGACACCTGCAAAACATTTTTTTTTTTTGGTGGTAGGAAGGGCATTTCCATTAATCTGCATGTAATTCCATTTGGCTCCTTGATAGCTAAATGGTGTTATCTCCTTACCCAGAGTGGAAGAATGAACTAATGTTTGAGTGCCTATTACATGCCAGGCATAAGTCTGTGGACTAAGGTATGGTGCTGAAAAATCCTGTGAACTTTGCTTCACAGTGTTCATACCCTAGTGAAGGGATAGGTGTTAATCAAGTGTAACCCTGTCATTAAGCCCTATGGTGGCTGGAAAAACTTGTCAGTTTTAGTCTGTCACCAGAAACCTCAAAGCCAAAAACTTACAGTTCATAATTAAAAGAATTTCTTTTTTCTTGTATATGATCAGAAATGCCCTCAGAGTCCAAAGAATGATGCAAACATTTCCCTACTGTTGGCTTTTTTGTCTGGTGGTATTCTCTTTCTATGGTAGTTTTCCTTACTCCTCCTCTTTCTTTTCTCCCTAATTCCTATGGCTTTGTCCTAATAAAGCAAGAAGTGCAGTTTTGGTTCAACGAAGCGCCAAGTCCCCTTTCCTGCCTTTCTTTCTCAAATCTGTAAGATATAGCACTGTTTTGTTGGGAATCCTCCGATTTTTCTGCATGTGGGGTTTCCGTAAACCCGCCAACACTTCTCAGTATGAATGACTTCTAAAGCGTATCTTGAATGCATTTTTATTCAAAAAGACAGTATTCTCTCTGGGGATGGGTAATAGGGGCAAGACAGGTGTCTGGGCATGGCAGAGGTGGGGTGGGGAGCCTTCAGGCCACTAGAATAACCATAACAATAAATGTGCAATTATAATCCAAAATGTTAAATACTCTGAAATTTTTCTTTTTTTTTTTTAAATAACCTTCAGGAAAGACTCACCTTAGGAAGTGACATAAATCATGGGGGAATCAGAAACTGGTCTGGCATGTAAAAGAAGAGAGGTTGGTGGGGGAGAGACAGGCAGACAGACACATGGGAAAATTTTCCCTAGAAAAATACAAAGCAGTAAGTAAGGTTAATATTCACTCCCACAAAAGACAATTTTTGTAATTTTGGTATAATGAACACAGGTACTAGAGCAGATGAATTTACTCCTTGTTGTAAGTTTTATATACACAGAAATGGGTGGGAGAATACATACAGGGAGGGGTATACAAGATTCCACTACTGCATTATGTGTCACAATCCTAAATCTGAAGCTATTGTCAAAAAGTCAAAAGATTTAACAGTAAAGGAAAAGGCCAATTTCCCTTTTACTTATTGAAGCTTCAGTTTTAAAAATGTGCTGACTTTTTACATGTATTTTTAATTCTAATATTTCACATTAAAAATATTGACAATGCTTTTAGTCATACCCAATTTAAAAATTTGTAGGAAATTATGACTTCTAATAGCAAGTTTCCTAGTCCTGTGTTGCCTTATTTTCCATCTCTAATTCTGCTTTCACATTTCCCATCCTTGGGACTAGTGTTCTCCACAATCAATGAGATGTCCAGAATGGCAAGGGGAAAGAGTATTAAATTTATATTGGATGTTCAATTATGTTCTACCCAATTAATTTTTCATTGCTACAATTCTAAATGTTTCTTTTTCTTTTTTAAATTGAGGTATAGTTGATTTTCAATATTACATAAGCTTCAGGTGTACAACATAGTGATTCAATATTTTTATAGATTATACTCCATTTATAGTTATTATAAAATATCGGCTATATTCCCTATGCTGTATAATATATCCTTGTACCTTATTTATTTTATACATAGTTGTCTGTACCCCTTAAGCACTGCACTTATATTCATCCCCCTTCCCTCTCCCCACTGGTAACCACTAGATTGTTTTCTATATCTATGATTCTGTTTCTTTTTTGTCATATTTACTAGTTTTGTTTTATTTTTTAGGTTCCATATGTATGTGATATCATACAGTATTTGTCTTATTTCATTAAGCATAATACCCTCCAGGTCCATCCATGTTGTTGCAAATGGCATAATTTCATTCATTCTTATGACTGAATGGTATTCCATTGTGTGTGTGTGTGTGTGTGTGTGTGTGTGTGTATACATTTATACCACATCTTTTTCACCTGTTTTCCTGTTCGTGGACACTTAAGTTGCTTCCATGTCTTGGAAGTTGTAAATAATGCTACTGTAAACATTGGGGTGCATGTATCTTTTTGAATTAGTATTTTTGTTTTTTCAGATATATAGCCAGGAGTGAAATTGCTGGGTCGTATGGTGGTTCTATTTTTAGTTTTTGAGGAACCTCCATACTCTACTACTGTGGCTGCACCAATTTACATTCCCACCAATAGTACAAGGAATCCCTTTATATCCTCTCCAACATTTGTTATTTGCAGTCTTTTTGATGATGGGCATTCCGACAAATGTCAGGTGATGCCTCATTGTGATTTTGATTTGCATCTCTCTGATCATTAGTGATGTTGAGCATCTTTTCATGTCCCTGTTGGCCATCTATATGTCTTCTGTGGAAAAATGTCTATCCAGCTCCCCTGCCTATTTTTTAATCAGGTTGTTTTTTTGATATTGAGCTGTATGAGCTGTTTCTATATTTTGCGCATTAAACCCCTTTTCGGTCATATCATTTGCAAATATTTCCTTCCATTCTGTAGGTTTTCTTTTCATTTTGTTGACCGTTTCCTTTGCTGTGAAACACTTTCAATTGTAATTAGGTCCCATTTGTTTATTTTTGCTGTTGTTTCCTTTGCCTTAAGGAGACAGATCCAAAGTAATATTGCTGTAATTTATGCCAAAGAGTATTGTGCTTATGTTTTCTCTAGGAATTTTATGGTTTTGAGCCTTACATTTAAGTCTTTCATCCATTTTGAATTTGTTTTTGTGCATGGTGTGAGAAAGTGGTCCAATTTGATTCTTTCATGTGTAGCTGTCCAGATTTCCCAACACCATTTATTGAAGAGCCTCTCTTCCTCATTGCATATTCTTGCCTCCTTTGTCATAGATTAATTGATCATATAAGTGTGGGTTCATTTTTGGTCTCTGTGTTCTGTTCCATTGATCAGTGTGACTGTTCTGTGCGAGTGCCATATTGTTTTACTTACTGTAACTTTGTAATATGGTTTGAAATCAGGGAACATGATGCTTCCAGCTTTGTTCTTCATTCTTAAGATTGTTTTGGCTATTTGGGGTCTTTTGTGTTTTCATACATATTTTATAAATAATCTAGTTTTGTCAAATGTGATTGGTATTTTGATAGAGATTGCATTGAATCTGTAGATTGCCTTGGTAGTATGGTCATTTTAACAATATTACTTCCTTTAATCCAGGAACACAGTATATCTTTCCATCTGTTTGTATTATCTTCAACTTCTTTCATTGTTGTCTTATAGTTTTCTGAATATAGGTCTTTTACCTCCTTAGATTTGTTCCTAGGTATTTTATTCTTTTTGATGTGATTGTAAATGGAACTGTTTTCTTAATTTATTTTTCTGATAGTTCATTGTTAGTGTATAGAAATACAACAGATTTCTGTATATTAACTTTTTACCTTGCTGCTTCATTGAATTTATTGATGAGCTCTAGTAGTTTTCTGGTGGCATCTTGAGGATTTTCTATGTATAGTATGCCATCTGCAAACAGTGACAGTTTTACTTCTTCCTTTCTAGTTTTGATTCTTTTTCTTGTCTGATTGCTGTGGCTAGGTCTTCCAATACTGTGTTGAATAAAAGTGGTGAGGGTGGGCATCCTTGTCTTGTTCCTGATCCTGGCTTTCAGTTTTTCACCATGGAGTATGCTGTTAGCTGTGGACTTGTCATATGTTCCCTTTATTTTGTTGAGGTATGTTCCTTCTGTAACTGCTTTCTGAAAAGTTTTATCATAAATGGGTGTGTTGAATTTTGTCAAAAGCTTCTTCTGCATCTGAGATGGTCATACGGTTTTTATTCTTCAATTTGTTAATGTGGTGTATCACACTGATTCAGAATCCACAAATTAATCAATCTTGCATCTCTGGGATAAATCCCACTTGATCATGCTGTATGATCTTTTAATGTAATGTTGGATTCAGTTTGCTAACATTTTTTGAGGATTTTTGCATCTATGTTCATTGGTGATATTGGTCTGTGATTTTTTTCTTTTGTGGTATCCTTGGTTTTCGTATCAGGGTGATCACATAGAATGAATTTGGAAGCATTCCTTCCTCTGCAGTTTTTTCTGGAATAGCTTGAGAAGGATTGGTGTTAACTCTTCTTGAGATATTTGTTAGAATTCACCTGTGATGCCCTCTGGCTGTGAATTTTTTTGTTTGTTGGTAGGTTTTTTTTCACTGACTCAATTCATTACTGGTAATTGATTTGTTCATATTTTCTATTTCTCTTTGGTTTAGTCTTGGGAGACTGTACATTTCTAGGAATTTGTTCATTTCTTCTAGGTTTTCTATTTTATTGACATAGTTGTTTGTAGTAATCTCTTATGATCCTCTGTATTTGGTGTGGGTTGTAACTTCTTTCTTCATTTCTAATTTTATTGCATTGGGTCCTCTCCTCATTTCTTGATGAGTCTGGCTGAAGTTTTATCAATTTTGTTTATCTTTTCAAAGAACTAGCTCTTAATTTCATTGATCTTATCTATTGCTTTTTAAGTCTCCATTTATTTCTGCTCTGATCTTTATGATTTCTTTTCTTCTATGAACTTTGGGTTTTGTTTGTTCTTTCTCTTGTTCCTCTAGGTGTAAGTTTAGGTTTTTTATTTGAGATTTTTCTTGTTTCCTGAGGTAAACTTGTATTGCTATAAAGTTCCCTCTGAGAACTGCTTTGCTGTGTCCCATAGATTTTGGATCCTTGTGTGTTTTCATTTGTCTCTAGGTATTTTTTTGATTTCTTCTTTGATTTCTGCAGTGATTCGTTGGTCATTTGGTAGCATATTGTTAAACATCTTGTGTTTGTTTTTGCAGTTTTTTTCCTTGTAGTTAATTTCTAGTCTTATAGCATTGTGGTTGGAAAAGATGCTTGATATGCTTTTCATTTTCTTAAATTTACAGAGGCTTGTTTTGTGGCCTAGATGTGATTGATCCTGGAGAATGTTCTATGTGCACTTGAATGTTTATTTTGCTGCTTTTGGATGGAATGTTCTATATTTATCTATTAAGTCCATCCAAGCTAATCATTTAAAGCCAGTGTTTCCTTATTGATTTTCTATCTGGATGACCTATCCATTGTTGTAAGTGAGTTGTTAAAGTCCCCTAGTAGTATTGTGTTACTGTCAATTTTTCCCTTTCTGCCTGTTAATATTTGCTTTATGTATTAATGTTGGGTGCATATATATGTACAATTGTAATATCTTCTTGGATTGATTCTTGATCATTTTGTAATATCCTTCTTCATCTCTTATAACAGTCTTTGTTTTAAAGTGTGTTTTCTCAAAGTATTGCTACCTTGGCTTTCTTTTGATTTTCGTTTTCATGGAATACCTTTTTCCATCCTTTCACTTTCAGTCTGTGTGTCTTTAGATCTGAAGTGAGTCTCTTGTAGACAGCATATATAGGGTCTTTTTGTATCCATTCAGCCACTCTGTCTTTTGATTGAAGCATTTAGTCCATTTACATTTAAAGTACTTACTGATATGTATGTTCTGATTGCCATTTTATTAATTGTTTTGGGGTTTCTTTATAGTTCATTTTTGTTCCTTTCTTCTTTTGTTCTCTTGTTTTTTTGATGACTATAGTTACTGTTATGTTTGTTTTCCTTTCTCTTTTCTTTGTGTGTATCTGTTACAGATTTTTGGTTTGTGGTTACCCTTAGGTTTATATAGAGCAGTCTCTGTCCCTGTCTCTGTCTCTCTTTCTCTCTCTCTATAATATAAAATTATATATATATATAATGATATATATATAATATATATCATTATATATATTACACGTAATATATATAATATATATTTTATATGTATATGTGTGTGTATGTGTGTGTGTATATATATATATATATATATATAAAAACAGACCTGCATTTGTACTCTCCTCCCCTTATGGTTACTGTTTTGGACATCAAATTTTACATCTGTTTGTTCTCTGTGTCCCTTAAGTGCTCATTGTGGGTATAGATGATTTTCCTACTTTTGTCTTTTACCTTCCTACTAGCTTTGTATGTGGTTGATTGACTACCTTTATTGTATATTTGCCTTTACTAATGAGCTTTTTCTTTTCATAATTTACATATTTCTCATTGTGGCTTTCTCTTTTTTGCTCAGAGAAGTCCCTTTAACATTTCTTGTAAAGCTGGTTTGGTGGTACTGAACTTTTTTTTTTTTAATTGGAGTATAGTTGATTTACAGTGTTTCAGGTGTATGGCAAAGTGATTCAGTTTTCACACACACACACACACACACACACACACACACATATATATTCTTTTTCAGATTCTTTTTCATTATAAGTTAAGTTCCCTGTGCTATACAGTAGGTCCTTGTTGTTAATCTGTTTTATATATAGTAGTGTGTATCTGTTAATCCCAAATTCTGAATGTATCCCTCCACCTTTCCCCTTTGGTAAGCAGAAGTTTGTTTTCTATGTCTGTGAGTCTATTTCTGTTTTGTAAGTAAGTTCATTTGTATCATTATTTTAGATTCCACATATAAGTGATATCATATGATATTTGTCTTTCTCTGACTTACTTCACTTAGTATTTTATTCTCTAGGTCCATCCATATTTCTGCAAATGACATTATTTCATTCTTTCTTATGGCTGAGTAATATTACACATATTCTTTATCCATTCATCTGTCCATGGACATTTAGGTTGCTTCCATGTCTTGGCTGTTGTACATAGTGCTGCTGTGAACATTGGGGTGCATGTATCTTTTTGAATTAGAGTTTTCATCTTTTCCAGATATATGCCCAGGAGTGGGATTGCATGGTAACTCTATTTTTAGTGTTTTTTTTTTTTTTAAAGGAATCTCCATACTGTTCTCCATAGTGGTTGTACCAATTTACATTCCCACCAACAGTGTAGGAGGGTTCCCTTTTCTCCACACCCTCCCTGGTATTTATTATTTGTAGATTTTTTGATGATGGCCATTCTGGCTCGTGTGAGGTGATACCTCATTGTAGTTTTGATTTGCATCCCTCTAGTAATTTGTGATATTGAGCATCTTTTCATGTGCCTCTTGGCCATCTGTATGTCTCCTTTGGAGAAATGTCTATCTAGGTCTTCTTCCCATTTTTTGATTGTTTTTTTTTTTTTTGATATTGAGCTGTATGAGCTGTTTGTATATTTTGGAAATTATTCCCTTGTTGATCGCATCATTTGCAAATATTTTCTCCCGTTCTGTTGGTTGTCTTTTCATTTCTTTACAGTTTACTTTGCTGTGCAAAAGCTTTTTAGTTAAATTAGGTCACATTTGTTCGTTTTTGCTTTTATTTCCTGGTGCTGAACTCTTTTTGCTTTTGCTTATCTGTTAAACTTTTGATCTCTCCATCAAATCTGAATGAAAACCTTGCCAGGTAGAGTACACTTGGTTGTAGGTTTTTCCCTTTTGCTACTTTAAATATATTGTGCTACTCTGTTTTGGCTGGCAGTTTCTGCTGAAGAGTCGAGTTGATAGCCTTATGGGAGCTCCCTTGTATGTAACTTGATGCTTCTTTTTTATATTGGGGTATAGTTGCTTTACAATGTTGTGTTAGTTTCTGCTGTACAGTGAAGTGAATCAGCCATATATATACATATATCCCCTCCGTCACCCCCCCATCCTACCCATCTAGGTCACCACAGAGCACCGAGCTGAACTCCCCGCGCTATACAGCAGGTTCCCACTAGCTATCTGTTTTACACGTGTTAGTGTATGTATGTCAATCCCAATCTCCCAACTCATCCCACATCCCCCTCCCCCCCATGTCTACATGTTCGTTCTCTACATCTGTGTCTCTATTCCTGCCCCGCAGATAGGTTCATCTGTATCATTTTTCCAGATTCCACATATATGCGTTAATATATGATACATGTTTTTCTCTTTCTGACTTATCAATACTTCACTCTGTATGACAGACTCTAGGTCCATCCACATCTCTAAAAATGGCCCAATTTTGTTCCTTTTTATGGCTGAGTAATATTCCATTGTATATATTACCATGTCTTCTTTATCCATTCATCGTTCAGTGGACATTTAGGTTGCTTCCATGTCCTGGCTATTGTAAATAATGCTGCAGTGAACACTGGGGTGCATGTGTCTTTTTGATTTATGGTTTTCTCAGGGTATATGCCCAGCAGTGGGATTGCTGGGTCATATGGTAGTTCTATTTTTAGTTTTTTAGAGAACCTCTGTACTGTTCTCCATATTGGCTGTATCAATTAACATTCCTACCAACAGTGCAAGAGGGTTCCCTTTTTTCCACACCCTCTGCAGCATTTATTGTTTGTAGATTTTTTGATGGTGGCCATTCTGACTGGTGTGAGATGATACCTCATTGCAGTTTTGATCTGCATTGCTGCTTTTAATAATCTCTTTATCTTTAATGTTTGCCATTTTAATTATAATGTATCTTGGTGTGGTCCTCTTTGAATTGATCCTGTTTCAGACTGTCTGTGCTCCCTGGACTTGGATATCTGTTTCCTTTCTCATGTGGGGGAAATTTTCAGCTATTATGTCTTCAGATATGTTCTCTGCCCCTTTCTCTCTCTCTTCCCCTTCTGGGACCTCTATAATGTGAATGTTAGTATTCTTGATGTTGTCTCAGAGGTCTCTTAAGCTGTCATTATTTCTTTTTGTTCTTTTTCTCTTTTTCTGTTCAGAATCAGTGATTTCCATTCTTCTGTCTTCCAGCATGCTGATCCATTCCTCTGTATCAGTCTAGTGTTGATTCCTCCTGATGTATTTTTCATTTCTGTTATTGTAGTCTTCATCTGTGTTTGGCTGTTCTTTTATTTTATTTTATTTTTTATTTTTTTGCGGTACACGGGCCTCTCACTGCTGTGGCCTCTCCCGTTGCGGAGCACAGGCTCCGGACGCGCAGGCTCAGCGGCCATGGCTCATGGGCCCAGCCACTCCGCGGCATGTGGGATCCTCCCGGACTGGGGCACGAACCCGTGTCCCCTGCATCGGCAGGCGGACTCTCAACCACTGTGCCACCAGGGAAGCCCTTGGCGGTTCTTTTTATTTCCTAACTCTTTGTTAGAAACATCTAACCTCTCACACTGTTCATCCATTCTTCTCCCAAGTTCTTTGATCATCTCTACAGTCATTACCCTGAACTCTTTCTTGGATACATGGTCTATCTCCACTTCACTTAATTCTCCTGGGGTTTTATCTTGTTCCTTTTTGGGGACATGTTTCTCTGTCACATCATTTTGCCTAACTTGCTGTTTTTATTTCTATGTATCTGGTAGGTTGATGACATTTCCCAAGCTTGAAGAAGTGGCCTTTTATAGGAGACATCCTATGTGTCTCCCCTCCAGTCACCAGAGTTATAATGCTCTAGAGGTGCCTCCTATGTAAGCTAAGTGAGTCCTTCTCTTGTGGTGGGCTGACTACTGTGGGTCGTCTGGAAAGCCCAGCGGGCCTCCCGTCCAGTTGGTTGCCAGGTCCTGCCTTGTGTGGAGGCTTCTGGCCATTGGTTGGCAAAGCTGGGTCACAAGGCAGTTGAATGTGGACCCCTGGGAGGGCTGTGGGACTAGTGCTGGTCTCTGGTGGGTGGAGCAGGGGTTCAGGAAATCCCAGAGCTGGTGCCCACCCACTGGTGGGTGAATCAAATTCCTGGGGCTAGTGCTGACCCAGGGTGGGTAGAGCCATGTCTTGGGGTTTGCTGCAGTGTCCAGGGGTCCCAGAGCTGGTGTCAGATCACTGGTGGTTGTGGCTCATTCATCATATATTGGCTACAGGGCCCACTGCTTTCTGAAGCTTGTCTTGGTCTTCTGTGGGCAGGGCCTGATGCTGGTCTGCTGGTGTGTGGCTTGGGTTCTGCCCCTGGAGGCTGAGGCTGTTCTGGGGCTGGTATCCACTTGCTGGGGGATGAGGCTGGTCCCGAGGCTAGAGCAGGCTTGCTGGTGGTCAGGTCCAGGGCCCAGGGGTTCTGGGGCAGTTGCCTGCCTACTGGTGTGTGGAGCTGGTTCCTGATGTCTCTGGCTACAGGGCCCTGGGGTCCCATGTCTAGTGCCTGTGCTCTGGTGTGTGGGACTGGGTCCTGGGCCTTCTGGTGGACAGGGTCATGTCCAGGGGTGGCTTTTGTCTCAGGAGATCTTAAGGCAGCCTGTCTGCTGGTGGGTGGTGACCCTGCCTAGTTGGTTGCTTGACCTGAAGTTTCCCAGCACTAGTGTCTGTAGGCTGGTGGGCAGGGGCATGGTTGGATCGTCAGGCTAATAAGCCAGAGGGAGGATTGCAAAATGATGCTTGCTGGCACCAGTGTCCATGTGGTTGGACAAGCTCCCCAAAATGATCTCCATCAGTGTTTTGTCCCCAGGGTGAGCTCCAGTTACCTCCTGCTTCTCCGGGAGTGTCTCCAAGATCAGTAGTTAGGTCTGACCCAGGCTTTTCTCAAATTACTGCATCCTCCCTGGGTCCTGGAACATGTAAGATTTTGTGTGCATCCTTTAAAGGTAGAGTATCTGTTGCCCACAGCCCTTTGGGTCTCCCAAAAGTAAGCCCCACTGGCCTACAGAGCCAAAGATTCTGGGAACTCATCTTCCCAGCACAAGACCCCCAGGCTGGGGAGCCAAGTGTGGGGCTCAGACCCCTTGTTCCTTGGAGAGAACCTCTGGTAGTTGTAATTATGCTTCCACTTGTGGGTCACGCACCTGTGGGTATGGGTCTTGACTATACTGTGATTCCACCCCTCCTACCTGTCTTGTTGTGGTTCCTTCTTCATATCTTTAGTTGTAGAAGATCTTTTCTGGTAGGTTCTGGTTTTCCTCATCAACAATTGTTCTGTAAATACTTGTGATGTTGGTATTCCTGTGAGAATTCACGTCTACAATTCTAAATGTTTGTTTTTTACAGTTTCTTATTTTGAGACCATCATATTTGAGTTAAAAAAAAAACCTAGTTCTTATGTTTTTTTTTGTATAATTACCTTTAAAGTTTTAAACTAATTTTGGTGCCTGTTCCGTCGAGCTTTGCATCCATAATCATGAGTAGATGCAATCAATGAACACTGCTTGATGGTGCTGGTTTCTTTAGTAGTGTATTCAGTCTTGTTTCTTAACTCTAACTTCTCTGATCAGACCTTTCACATGAAAGAGCATCATCCAGCCACTTTCTGGATATAACATGGTGGTCTGGGAGAGGTTCTCTGAGAACATAGGGAAACATGTTGCTGATAGTTTTAATATATTGATAAATCGGAATAGGCTCTGAAAACACCTGAAGATGATTATAAGAAGAAAAGTAATTTGGAACAGGTGAATTTAGAGCAGCACTTTGGACCCAACTGGAGCCCTGGAACAGGGAAGACTTGGAACACTTTTTAGCAAAAGTAGTAAAATGAAAAAAAAATTAAAGTTATGGCAAATTAGTCAGATGGCTTAGCTCAGTAAGGTTTAGTTACTATGATATAATTTCTTTCTGAAGAATTCCATCATGATCGAAGACTTAGCATTAAATGTTTGGATAAATTATTTAGTAAAAATAATAACTATGGCCTTAACTCAAAACGTTCTCTAATCTTACATATTATCTTGAGAAAGTAGCATAAGTAGCAAATCCTTAATTTCCGTATTTTCATATTCTGGACTTGTGGAAACTAAAGCAGGGAGATGATGTGCCTTCCATAAAGTCAACAAGGGAATCATTTTAAAATTCAGAAACATTTCCGAATCAGTATCCCCGACCAGTTTCTAAAAGTGAACGTTGTCTTTCTACCTAGAAAACCCAAGATAGGAGGCATAATACCTTGGGAAATGTGTTCATAAATGGCCCAGCTACAAAGGAAAACCAGACAGAAGAATTAAATTGCTTATATGGCAAATGCTTGTGGAATCTAGTGTTTTTCCATTTGATTCAGTACCTGTAAGAAATTGTGCAAGCCAACTCCATTATATATCAGGAGGGATGCATGCCATAGTGCTAGCATCTAATTCCTAAAATAGTGTCTGGCATATAGAAAGTATTCAATAAATATATGTTGAATAAATGAAAGTTACAGCTAAGTTCTCTGTCTCATTCTCTCTCTTTCTGTTTTTTAAAATTGTGGTTGCGCATGTGTTGTGTATGAGAATTCCAATGTGACTTGGGATATTTGTCAAATTGTACACACTTAGATTTTCTGTTTCAGCGCATTTAATGGATTTTCTATGTGAAGATAAAGTAGGAGGTAAAATACTCACTTTTATTTGTTGAAACACAACTGAGTGATTTTAATGGAGACACTGCTAAATGCTGGGGCTTCCTACATGTGGGGAACAAGGAACCCAACCTTTTGGAGCTCCAAGGTATGGACAATGAATGAACAGTGACACGTGAAATAAGAGTTATGACAGTGCTTTGCAAACCAGTGATGAAGAGACTTGAAAGTATAACTTAGAAATCTATTGATTTATTAGTCTTCCTTTAGATATTATTTAAGCGAGTGGTTTTCAAACATTTTTTAAATAACCTGTTTCCTGAAAGCAATTTGAAAAACTATATGCCCCTCATTCCTTTACTAGTGGTCATTTCAACTTTTCCATCATAAATGTAAATAATTGCAAAGGATGTAATTTTCAGTATACTGTCCATATTGACATTGAAAATTGTTATATTACTCCTTTATATAACCACTGTTACCTAATGATTTGATTCCCATGTCAGTCCATTAAAAGTGAACAAGCTCTTCTTTAAAAGAAATAAATTTTACTTATTTCCTTTTCTATTTTGAGTTTGTAAACTTCGTCATATTTATCTTATATATTATATGTTTATTTTTGTTCTTTATTTTTTAGCATTTAAAATTCTAGTTGACATACAATACTATGTTTCAGGTGTACAACACAGTGATTTGATATTTACATACATTACAAATTGATCACTTTGATCACTTCGATAATCTGTCATTGTACAAAGTATTGCAGTATTATTGATTACACTCTCTATGCTGTATATTACATCCCTGTGACTTATTTTATAACTGGAAGTTTGTACTTCTTAATCCCTTTCACCTATTTGACCATTCACCCATCCCCCACCCCCTTCCCTTTGGTTACCGCCACTTTGTTCTCTGTGTCTATGAATCTGTTTCTTTTTTGTTTTGTTTGTTTGCTTTGCTTTTTGGAGTTCACATACAAGTGAAATCATATGGTATTTGTCTTTCTCTGACTTATTTCACTTAGCATGATACCCTTTAGCTCCCATTTATGTTGTCTCCAATGGGAAGATTTCATTGTTCTTACGGCTTGCTAAAATTCCATTGTATATATGTATACCACATCTTCTTAGCTATATCAGCTATGTCTCCTGGTCTTGAAAGAGTAGCCTTATATAGACTATGGTCTGTTGGGTCCAATGATGCAGTCTCCCCTGATCACCATATCCAGGTGCTCCAGGGCTGTCCCCTGTGTGAACTGTGTGTGCTCTCCCGTTGTGGTTGGACTGTGATTGCTGTGGGATGGCTGGTGGGCGGAGTTGACCCCTGGTGCTGGGTGCCATGCCGGGCTGCAACTGCAGAGCTAGTGCCCAGTGCAGCTGGCTTTGAGGACCAACCATGACTGTTGCAGGTGTGCTGGTATGTGGGCTGGCCCTCTGGCGTGGGAGATGATTAGGATGGGCACCGTTGGTGGCTGAAGCAGCCTGCTGGGTGAGGCAGGGCAGGAGCCACTTTGGAGAGGCCCCTTGGGTCAGGCTGGTTGTGCAGAGCTGGTCCTCAGGGGAACCCTGGAGTAGGGCACATGGTTTTAGCTAGGTTGATGGAGATTGACAGAAGTGGTGCCCACCAGTGCTGGTCTAGCTGGGTGGATGAAAAGTAAAACAAACAAAAAAATGGCACCTGCCAGTGCTTTTTGTCCCTGGAGAAGGTTCTACCAGATTCCTGCTCTTTTAACACATGCCCTAAAATTAGTCAATAAATCTTATGCAACCTAGGTGCTTTTCAAGCTGCTGCCTCTGCACTGGGACTTGGAACAAATAAGTTTGTGCCTGAGTGCTTCAAAAGCAGCGTCTCAGTTTCCCCGCAGCCCTCAGGCTCTCGTGGACGTAAGCCCCCCTGGTTTTCAGAGCCCGGCATTATGGGGGCTGGTCTCCCTGGTGCAGGTTCCAGGACTGGGGAGCCCCGTGTGGGGCTCGAATACCTCATCCCTCACGGGGATCTCTGGTTGTGATAGCCCTCCCGCTGCTGAGTTGTCACACTGGGAGTGTGGGTTCTAACTGGACTGTGTCTCTTCCTCTCCTGCTTGTCTCAAAGTGGCCTTTTATTTATATCTTTAGTGGTAGAAAGTCTTTTCTTCTCGTCTTCAGGTCATTCTCAGAGATAGTTGTTCTCTATGTAGTTGTAGTTTGGGTGTGTCCATGGAGGAGGCGCGCTTGGGATTTTCCTAGTCCGCCGTCTTGATCCCAAGTCCTCTTATGTTTTAAAAATTTTTATCATCACCCCAAATTTTATTAGAAAAGTCCTTTGATGTAGCTGCTAAAACTTGAAGTTCTTTTAAGAACTTGTTATTAGTACACAATTGATTAGAAGCACACAGATATAAATTCGGAGGAACTACTAAATATGACAATAAAAATATTATTTAAATGCATGTTTTAATGAAATGAACAGATCTAAAATTCTCAATCAGTTCATAAATCTTCAGTTGAGCATTAGTTATTGCTAGATTGAGGGAGGGCTCAGAATTCTGGTTTTCGTTTTTAAGGATATACGTACTATATAGGAACTGTGGAAATGGAAGATTTCTGACGGCAGTGTCACTCACTGCTTTGCGTCTTTTCAAGATGCATATTTAATTACCAGCTGCCAGCACTGACTGGATGCTCTTCCAGTTTTCTTAAAAGCAAAACATTTGGATACACCTGCCCTGTAAGAAGATGTTGCCAGTCATTAAAGCTACTCAATTTGCCCAAAATTCAACACCCACATTTCAATATTGCCTCTTGTTTGGTGTCTCAGAAGTTTTCACACACCAGGATGATATTATTTTCTTTTGTAAAATAGGAAAACTGAGATTATAAAAGAGTAAATAAAGAAAATTGATTCTGAATGATGCCTTTACCTCAGGGAGTGTGCAGGCAAATCAATTTTGGGAAAGAGTACATGTGTTTAGGCAGGTTTGGAAATTGATTTCCTTAAAGCTGACCATTTCCACATACTACTTGGAATGTCCTCATATGCCCCAAGGGCAGTTGTACCCCAGTTTAAAGGTAGCTGCATTAAGGTGTCAAGTAAAAGGACCACTGAATTCTATTATAGACAGCTAGTAATAAAATATCAGGTATTGGTTTAGTCTTTTATTTGTATCACCAATCCATTATATTCAATGTTAGAACTTGAGGTATAAGGCACATTTCACTTTCTTTATGAATGTCCCCTTGTGCCTCTTGTAAGAAGCAAGATATTTTCAATGGATCAATAGAATACATGATATATAATACATATCCGAAGGCATTATAGTTATAAATTCAATAAATGTGCTGTGAACACACTGGGATCATCCTCTAGCTCTAAACTAAACAGCTCCATTTATAAGATGAAGGTTGCTATAAAACTGTTTCCTATAGGAAAAGCATTATAAGATTCTGTGAGTTCTGATTTGAAAGCTGGAATAAAATGGACTATGCTTTTGCCACTTCAGGGGTCTCATGGATATTACAGCATCTTGCAGGGAAAAGGAAATATCTTTTAGATACTGAAGTCATTTCATATTGAAGGATAAAGAGTGATTAAATGCAGTTAATCTACACCAGTATTTCTAATAATGATCTAGTATTCTTGTTTCCTATACAGAAGAGAATCGGTAATGAATTTCATCCTCAGTAATTTGTATTTTGCCTTGACACAATTCTTAGTAATAATCTTGGAATATACATATGTTCATATTTTCTTTTAGCATCTCAGTTTCCTCATATGTCAAATGAGACAGTTAGATGCTTTTGTAACCTTCATAGTAGCTTGAATTATACTATCAGTCTGATATTATGAAACTTCATACTTTGAATGAAATGAAAGTTATGGTTGATTTCTTATATCTCTGGATTTTAATGTCATTCAGAACCCAAACTCCTCACTATATATAGGCCACTTTAGGAAAGACCCAACTGAGACCAAAGCTCTGTTCTCTTGACTTTGTTAAATATTTGATGACAGCTAGCTTCTCATCTGTTTATAGTTCATTTTAATTTATAAGTATGATCAAAGGCTTTATAATTAGTTTGTTTTAAATGCAAAGACAGAAGGTATCCATAATGTCAGGATTTGATAAAGGTGTGGGAGTGGATACTTGAATTTAGTCCGTGTGTGTGTGTGTGTGTGTGTGTGTGTGTGTGTGTGTATGTGTGTCTCAGGTGAAAGAATATTGGTTGCATGTCCTCTCCCTTCCCAGTTTGGGCATGTCTCAAGGTTATATTACCTTAAGGGGATCTTACCTTAAGGCTTTCAGGAGCTTTCTCATTCTAAGGGAATAGACGGACATACATGGGTCCTCTGCTATCACACTTCTTTGGATTCATAACAAAGTCCACTGGAGAGGGTCTTAAAAGAGTGGGCTGTGTGATTTGAAGCACCTTCTACTGCTTTGGTGGAAAAATAGCATTGATGCTGGAAACCACAGAAGAAGGTGTCTGGTTTTGGCTGCATCACGACCTTCTTGATGAACCTGTCGTCATTATGGTGGAATTGACACAATCACGGTGCTCTTAGGGTGAATATAATCACCTTTGACGTGGCTTCAGCAACAGCCTTCATGGTGGGTAAGAAAAGAAGGAATGGCTACTTGAGATTAGCTCGAGACCCACACAGACACACCTGACATGGATACTCCAGAGATTTGTGAGGAGACATTTGAGGGAACTGTGTCTTCCACAAACTGTCAAGCCAGAGAGGTGCTGTTTTTGTTGATGTTTTTCTGATTAAATGATTATCCTTGCCCTGGTATGGCCCAGACTGCTATAAAATAGTTACTCAGGGTACAGTTGTGCAGTGATTGACAGAAAACTATAAGGACACAGCCAAAGATTACAAGTCCTCTTATTGTAGGTGAAGGATACGACTTAATTCATAGAGGTAGCACCACCCTCAGCTGATCGGCAAGTTTTATTAGCTTTAAATCCTCCCCAAAGTGGTCAGTTTACCTCTTGATAAGGATATGAATCCTGTCAGGGACATGGAGAAGCTCTTTGTGCCCTCTGCTTAGGGACATTAAACCCTTTTGGCCCCTCCAAATTGTTTTGGTGACTTTGGCTCTGTACCTGATTGCCTACCGGCTGCAAGGGATTTGTAATAATCCAGGCTCTTTCCTGAGTGCCTCTTGAGGGGCTCAGAGGTCACTTTCTTGGTGTGATATTTCTTACCAGGTGGAGGTGTCAAACCTACTGGAAATATATTCTCTCAGTCTCGTTAAGCTTCTGTTTTCCTTAATGCGATTTAAAGAGAGAGTTCTGTGTTCCTAGCATTTGATTTTCTAGGAGGTGTTGATATATTTTATTTGACCCAAGACCCTAACCAGAGAAGTTTTGTCAGTGAAAACCAACCTTTTCTGTCCATTTAACTTTATCCTCATTTTCTATAGGCCCTAAGATTTTTGGTCTTGGAGAAATTGTCAAATCAGGTTGATGTTTACCCTATTAGTTGATTAAGGCTAACGTGGAATATTTGGGGGAAAAATTCCATTCCCTTTTCCTTCTATTTACTTTAAGTTTACCTTGGGCTGTAATTTAGATTGACTTCTCATTTTTTTTTTCTCTGTTAACACTGTTGGTTAATCCATTCCAGTTTGAATTTGGGTTTATTGATTCCTGAACTGACATTCCTGCCATGGAATTGAATTAATAATTCAACTAGTATATGGAACATTTTTACTAATATGATTTATTGAGTACTTGCTATGTGCCAGACGTTGTGCTTCATTGTGGTAAACCTTTAAGTTCGGCACTTTACTATTCTCATTTTACTGATGAGGCACTTGAAGCTTACAGCAGTTAGGTTTTGCAACTAGGCAGTCTTTCTTCAAAGCCCACCCTTTTTAGTTCACGCTGTACTATACTGCTTACTTTGCTTTCTAGCTAGAAAAGGAAAGTTTTTTACTTTGCATTTTACTTTAGCTGTCCTGTTTTGGAAGCTAAACTGAGTGAAGGTGAGAGCTAAAGACCTTGCTGGTTTCAGCTATGACATATAAAGAGCTCGGAAGTCATCATTTCTGTCCTTACTACAAAAAAAAAGTTGGACGAACTGAAAATCAATGAGATCTCTTAGACCTGGCAGAACAAGGAGGTTGCAAAGCAAACCACTGCCCTGAAATCTGGAGAAACAGGTGAGGCTGGAGAGTCACAGCAGAGATCTGCTTATCTGGAGTAGTTCTGGAGTAACAAACTGGTAGGAACTCATAAATGGTAAAGTTGGCAAATTGCTAGAGGCTGAGGCTGAGTCTGGATTAGCATGAGCATGAGAAAAATCCTGGGGCTACAGGCTTAGAGGAGTCTCCTAGAGTGCTAAGGGCTTTATTTCCCAGAGCTCCACCAGGTTCTCATGGTGAAAGATCCCATCTTGGCTCTTGCAGGGGGAGGGGAAGAGTAATCGTCAATGAAGTACACCAAAAGCCGTCTCCATAAGCAAGGCCTACTCTAAGGAAATTTCCTCCACACTCCAGTCTCCTCCAGACCTTCCAGACTCGCTTAAAGGGAGAAAGCAAGGTCAATAGGGGTTAGGGTTTCAAGGAAGTAGATGGAAAATGCTGCGGCCAGAGAAAGGAATAGAGGTTGAAGGATGGGAGGAGGTACAAGAAGGGACCCTTGTATCACTAGAGCTGTTAAAAACAAAAGTATACAATTTCACAGCCCAGAGATAGGCCCACTAAAAGACTGTGACTTATCAGCTACTCCAGAATTCTCCCTTTCCCCTGTACCTTACCATCACACCAACAAGGTTCTAGTGTAATAACAGTGGGTACAAGAGCTGCAAGACACAGCCTCTCTCAGAGGAGTACTTAGGAAAGCTCAAGGTTAAGAGAAAAATAAGAACAGTCTGGCATCTATTTCTGTAGCAAACACAAATCACAGACCAACTCTTAGCAGATTAACATAATCCATACACTCAAGGCCTGTTTGCCTCAGTTCCTATTGCCTGATACATGTATGGCTTTCAGCAAGGTGACAAAAGGAAAAAATACCCAGTCTGAGCCACTCAAATATGACAGAGTTGTTGGAACTGTACTTTAAAATAACTATGATTAATATGTTAAGGCCTGTTATGGAAAAAGTAGACAAAATGCAAGAACAGACGGGTAATATAAGTAGAGAGGTAAAAATCAAAGAGTCAAAAGGAAATAGGGAAACAAAAATACTAACAACACTAACAGAAACAAAGAGTGCTTTGATGGGCCACTGGTAGACTTGACATGTCCAAGGAAAAAAATCAGTGAGTTTGAAGACAGAAGAAAAACCCAGAATGTTCAAGAACTGTGGTACAATATAAAATGGTGTAGCAGATGTATAATTAAAATAACAAAAAGAAGAGAGAAGAATCATTTGAAGTAATAGCCAAGAACTTTCCAAAATTAATAACAGATACAAAATCACAAATCTAGGAAACTCATAGAATACCAAGCAGGAAAAATACCAAAAACACACATATAGGCATACCATAATTCAAACTGCAAAAAAGCAAAGATAGAGAAAAACTTGAAAAAAGCTACAGAGGGTGAAAACACTTTATCTGACAGGAAACAAGAATGAAAATTACAGTGGACTTCTCATTAGATACAGATAAACAGGAAGTGAGTTGGATGAAATATTGCAAATGTTGAAAGAAAAGTCCCACCAACTTAAATTTCTATATCCAATAAGATTATTCTTCAAAAGTGAAGGAGAAATAAAGACTTTCTCAAACAAAAACTGAGGCAATTCTTTAACAGGAAATCTGCTCTATGAGATGAGAGTTTATTCAGTTAACTACCAAAGTGTCAAGTGATCTTAACACACACACACACACACACACACACACACACACACACACACACACACACACACACTGCTGTATGATCCAGCAGTCCCACTTCTGAATATATATCTGAAGGAAAGAAAACAAGATATTGAAGAGATTGGCACTCTCATGTTAATTACGGCATTATTTACAATAGCCAAGACATGGAAACAACTTAAGTCCATGGATAAAGAAAATGTGGTGTATGTATACAATGCAGTATTAATCAGCCATGAGAAAGAAGAAAATCCTGCCATTTGTGACAACATGGATGAACTTGGAGGGCATTATGCTAAGTAAAATTAACCAGATACAGAAAGACAAATACTGCATGAAATCATTTATATGTAGAATCTAAAAGAGTCAGACTCATAGAAGCAGAGTGTAGAATGGTGGTTGCCAGGGACTGGAGGGAAATGTGGAGATGTTGGTCAAGGGGTACAAAATTTGTTATGCAAGATGTATAAGTTTGGGAGATCTAATGTAGAGTAATGAAAATATGGTCAACAATACTTTATCTTATACTTGAAATTTACTAAGAGGGTAGATCTAAGTGTTAATACACACACAAGAAAAAGTTACTGTGAGGTGATGAATATGTCAATTAGCTTGATTGTGGCAATGACTTTTGTAAACATCAAGTTGTGCACAACATTGTAAATCAACTATATTTCAACAGAAAAATCAAGTTGTACCTCTTAAATATGTAAATTTTTATTTGTCAGTTATATCTCAGTAAAGATGAAAAGAACCAGTATTAGTTGATTGACAAAGAAAAAAAATCTAGTTGATATAATTGATTTTTATAGAATAGTCTATATAAATATATATAAATTCTATTTTATAGAATACTGTAACAACAGCTGTCCAACCTCCTATGCATCATCTATCTTCACCAAGATAGACTCCATTCTGGGCTTATTAATAAAACACACCTTAGTAAATTAAAGTAATAAAAATTATACATATGTGTTTTCAGACAACAATGAAATTAAAGTAGAAGTCAATAACAAGAAGATACTTGGAAAATCCCCAAGTATTTGAAAATTAAAATGGTTGTAAATAAACCATGAGTAAAGGAAAAGTCTTAAGAGAAATTAAAAACATTTTGAGCTAAATTACAAATTATCAAAATTGGTGGGATGCAGTGAAAGCAGTGCTTAGAGGAAAATATGTATCATTCAATGTATATATTAAAAAGAAAGTTCAAAAATCAATAATCCCAGCTCCCACTTTAGGAAATTAGAGAAAGGTAAGCAAATTAGCCATATGGCAAGCAGAAGAGGAGAAATAATAATTACAGCAGAACTCAATAAAATTGAAAACAGATAAACAGAGAAAACAAATCAAAAGCTGGTTATATGAAATTTCAATAAAAAATAACCTATAGCCAGGCTAGCCAATGAAAAAAATAGAGAAGACACAAATTACCAATGTCATAAATGAGAGGTCATTACTACTGAGACCATGGGCATTAAAGGATAATAAAGGAATGATATGAACAGCCTCTATGCTGACAAATTTGATGAAATGGAACAATTCCTTGAAAAATACACACTACCAAAATTCATGCAAGTAGGGATAACTCGAATAGCCTTATGTTTATTAATGAGATTCAATCAATAACTTTCCAAGAAATAAACTACCATGCTTAGTTTTAACGATAAATTCTATTAAACATTTTAGAAATAATAGCATTTTTCCATAATCTTTTTCAGGAAATAGAAGCAGAAGAGTACCTCTTAGCTCATTCTATGAGGGTAGCAGTACCCTTGTACAAAAATCATATAAAAATATTATAAGAAAAGAAAGCTATGGACCAATGTCTTTCACAAATATAGACACAAAATCCTTAAATATCACACGTTGAATCCAGCAGTGTATAAAAAGAATTATATACCATGACCAAGGGGATTTATTCCAGATATACACAGCTAGTTCAAAATTAAAAAATCAATATAGTTCTTGAAGAAAAATCATGATTATGCCAATTCACGCAGAAAAGGAATTTGACAAAATCCAAACCCAGTCAATGATAAAAACTCTCAAGGCAAGTATGTCCTCTATTGCTTCTCCTATTGGTAATTGTAGTTCATGCAATGAGACAAAAGAAGAAGGAACAATATGTAGACATATTGGAAAGGAAGCCATAAAACTGACTCTGTTTGCAGATGGCATGGTTGCTAATATAAAAAGAATCTGCAAAATAAAAACATGGAACTATTGCATATAGTAAGGTTGCAGGATACAAGGTCAATGTACAAAAGTCAGTGGCATTCCTATTTATAAGCAAAGAACAATTGGAACTTATAATTAAAAAACACTAACATTTTCAATAGAACCAAAATTTTGAAATTTTTAGATACAAATCTAACAACATGTTCTTAGGATCTGTATGTGGGAAACTACAAAACACTGATGAAGGAAATAAAATAGATCTGGATAAATGAGATGTTGCATGTTCATGGAGTAGAAGATTCAATATTGTTAAGATTTCATTTCTTCCTAACTTGATGTATTGCTTCAACACAATACTAATCAAAATCCCAGCAAGTTATTTTATAGATATTGATAAGCTGATTTGAAAATTTGTATGGCAAGGAAAAAGGTGGAGAAAAGCCAACACACTACTGAAAAAAAGGAAAATTGTTGGAAGACACAAATTACCCAATTTCAAGTGCTACCATAAAGATAAAGTAATCAAGACAGTATGATATTGGTGAAAGAAAAGACGTATAGATCAATAAGAATAGAGAGCCCAAAATAGACCCACACAAAAAAAGTTAATTGATCTTTGAAAAAGTGGCAAAGACAATTCAGTGGAGGAAAATGAGAACTTTTATTACAAATGATGCTGGAACAGTTGAATGTCCATATTGGAAAAACCAAACCAAGACATAGACCTTACATGTTATACAAAAATTAACTCAAAATGGAGCATAGACCTCAATGTAAAATGCAAAAATAAAACACTTCTAGAAGAAAGCGTAGGAGAAAATCTAGGTGGCGTTGTGTTTGTTTAGATTTTTAGATAGAATACAACTCAATCCATGGAAGAAAATTGACAATTTGGACTTTAAAATTTCTGCTCTTCGATAGATACTGTTAAAAGGGTCCAAAGACAAGCCACAGACTGGGAGAAAATATTGACAAAACACACATTTGATAAAAGACTTGTATCTAAAATACACAAAGAATCTTTAAAACTCAAAATAAGAAAACAATGCAATTAAATAATGGGTCAGATATCTCAACAAAGATCTCTAGGAAGCTGGCAAATAAGCATATCAAAAGTTGCTCATCATCTCTCGTTCTTGGGAAATGCAAATTAAAACAATAATGAGATATCGGTATGTCCTCATTAGAATGGCTAAAATCTAAAAGAACTAAGAACAGCAGTTGCTGGTGAGAATGCGGAGCAAGATGAGCTCTCACTCATTGCTGGGAATGCGAAATGCTATAGCTATTTTGTGAGAGAGTTTTGTAGTTTCTTACAAAGCTAAACATAGTTTTTCCCTATGATTGAGCAATTGCACTCCTAGATATTTATCCACCTGATCTGAAAATTTAGGTCCAAACAAAAACCTGTACACAATTATTGATAGCAGCTTTATTCATAATTGCCAAAATACAGAAGCAACTGACATGTCTTCCAATAGGTAAATGGATGAATATACTGTGATATGTCTTACAATGGAATACCATTCAACAGTAAAAAGGAATGAGCCATTAAGCCAAGCAAAGACATGGCTGAGTACATATTGCTAAGTGAAAGTGCCTGTTGCTAAGTGAAAGCCAGCATTTAAAGACTATATACTCCGGTTCTATTTATATGACATTCTGAGCAAAGTAAAACTACAGAGATGATAAACAGGTAAGTGGTTGTCAGGTATTTGGCAGTAGTTGAGGGAAAGTTGAATAGGTAAAACTCAGTGGATTTTGTTTTTTTAGGACAATGAAATTATTCAGTATTATACTGAAATGGAGAATACATAACATTATACATTTGTTAAAACCCATACAACTTAAAAACATCAAGAGTAAACTTTAATGTATACAAATTTAAAAACTCATTTACAAAGTTGGGGGAATCCCAGTTAGAACATAACAGAACAATCAAACTGTATGACATGTGTATGAAACAATTTCACTGAAAGTGTATGAGGGGAAAGCTGTTGACCCTACGTAACTTTGCAAATGATTTAAGTAACTTCAGTGTGTAAGACAAAGGCAAAAGGAACTTACATGAGCACTATAATAAAGTTTTTTCCAATGGGTGTGTGGGTGAGCTATTCTGATACTGGTGTACATGTACATGGGAGTTGGGTAATTGACTGAATATATGGCAGGTGGTGGGATCTGGGTTTCTCACTGCTGTAGTGGGAGGTTCCAGATAAGGGAAAGTGGATGATGTGTTAATGGATGGGAGTTGGGGACATTAGTATGCATCTGTGTTTAGCTTAATGTATATACAGATGGTTGCATACCGATGTATTTAGAGATACTTGTATAGACAAGGAGTAGTATACATTATATTTCCTAGTTTTGTCAACTAAGAGGGCCTGGAAGCAATGACATTCCAGTGGCAACCAGCATACCTAGTGTTCAGATCTTGGTTTCCAGTATTGATGCAGGAGATACATGGGCCCCTGGGCTGGACAGCTGGTGTTTGTCAAGTGGAGTAACACTGAAGCTTTGTTCTCACCCAGACACCTCAAGGACAAAGCTAGTGGCAGAAGCTGAGCTCTGTTGAAGTAAAGAGATAAGATGCCCACTCCTGAGGTCAAGGAAAACTTCCCTGACTACATGTGCACAGGAGGGCTCCTTGGGGGTCAAAAAGGGAGGGGGCACCACCCCATAATATGTGTGGACATGTACCACCACAGGCCTCTGTGGTGGGATCCGTCTAAGCAAAAAGTTGCGCATGCATCTTGGGGAGGGTCCTAGGACCAGTCAGGTGTGAAAAAGGAAACAAGATAACTGGCCCATATAAACAAAGACCCAGAAGGACTGTTCTGTACAAGAGATTTAAATCCCCTCTTCACTGCACTCCTCATTCAGGACGCCCCCCTCCTCTCTGGGTGTGTATTTCTGACCTACTTCTGATTTAAATAAACTGTTTCTCTGTGTGCTCTCCCATATGTTGTGCTGTGTCTCTAATAATAGACTTTATACCTGTTGTGCAGTTTTTGCCTCCTTGAAACATTTTTGCTTTGTGACGGGGTAAGAATCAGTGAAGTTTGCTTCTAGCCTCTAGCCCCTGGTGGACTGGTGGCTAGGTTCAGTCCCTGGACAGGGAAATAAGATCCTGCTTCAAGACTGCTGTCGCTCCAAGAACAGTATCAGTTTCTGTTAAATGAAACCAGGGCTCCTGGGATGGATGTCTAATTCCAAGACTGAGGCAAGAAATATATGAGATCATCCTGAAGCATCTTCTAGTGTCAGAGAGTAAGGATGTTCTTAAGAAAACCCCACAACAATGGTGCTATGTCAAACGTGCACAGGTGACAACTGGAAGAGCTCCCAATGGCCAAAGCTGAAAAAATTACAGCCACAAAGTAAAGTACTATTGGACTGTAACCCAAAGTATAAAATATCCGTGAGTCTATATTGATATAAATAAATGAGTACATACATGGAGGATAAGGGACAAGGCAGAAGAATTCCAAATAATTTATGTGGATACTATACTCTTGAGGTGGGATATAACTCCCAATGCCTTAAGTGTGGGCTGCAGGAAATAACTTCTGAAGAAAGCAGTATGTAGAAGAGGGGTAAAAAGAGTAACTCTATAGGCAAAGAACCTAACACCACTTCCTCGTCTAGATGAACAAGGTTAACAACAACGATAAGTGATACCAAACATTTACCCTTGAGATGTTGTGATGAGAATAGCACTATACCTCTGTGGTCTTCCTCCCCAAAACCTATAACTTCTCAGTCTAATTATGAGAAAAGTATCAGACAAGCCCCAGTAGATGGACATTCTACAGGATATCTGACTACTACTCCTCTACACTTTCAGAGTCATCCAAGATAAATAAGGATGACACTGTTACAGCCTCGAGAAACCTAAGAAGTCCTGACAGCTAAATGTAATACCTTACATGGGATCCTGGGACAGAAAAAGGGCATTAGGATAAAACTAAGGAAATCTGACTAGTGTATGGACTTTAGTTAATAATGATGTATCAACATCAGTTTATTAATTTTGGCAAATATGCCATATGAATGTCAGGTGTTAATAGAAATTTGGTGGGGGGTATATGAGACTGTACTATCTTTGTAACATTTTATAAAGTCTAAAACTATCCTTAAAAAGTTAATTCAAATGAAAAAAAAAATCACCTGCAATTTTTTTGGTCTCTGGAAATACAAGCTTTATTTGTATTAAAAGCCAAAAAACGTCATCAGCCATCTTAATCGTTACAATTATGAAGGCAATCAGATATCGTCAAGTGAGTTAAATAAAGGAGCCTTGCTACTTTATCAAAACATGTTGTTTTTGTTCCTAATCCATATGGAGAGAGCACATAAATTTATTATGGGCACATTGTGTTACAGATAAGTGCTACGCAGTTAATTGCCTTAAGGATAATAGAGGTGGCAGGTGTGTACAATAGAGTATATGGATGCCTATTGTCTAGTTGTCACCAAGTTAATCTTGCAGGAGCTCTAGTGTATAACAGGCACACGAGAAGCAAAGGGGTTTAAAGATTTCAGGAAATGACTCTGAATGCCTCTTCTGACTAGATTCCCTCTATCAAAGGTTCTGACAGAGCTTTCAAGAGGAAACTGAACGGAAAAGGTGAGGTGAAAGCAAGTTTTGCTTCACCCAGAACAGTTCCCCTTTCATTTGTTTTATTACTTCAAATATGTCCTGTGTTCCTTTCTTTCTTCTCTTTCCAGTATTTCCATTACACGTGTGTCACACCTTTTGTCATTGCCCCACAGCTCTTGGATATTCTGTTTTTTCATTCTTTGCATTTCAGTTTTGGAAGTTTCTGTTGACATATCTGTAAGCTCATTGATTCTTTCCTTGGCCAGGCCCAGTCTATTCGTGAGGCCATCAGAGACATTCTTCATTTCTCTTAGTGTTTTTGAATTCAGCCGTCTTCTTTTGAATCTGAGAGCTTTCCTCTCTCTGTTTACATGACCCATCTGTCCTTGCACGTTGTTCACTTTTTCCATGAGACCACTTAACGTATTAATCATAGTTGCTGGAATTGCCAGTCTGATAATTCCAAACTCTGTACATCTGAGTCTGGTTCTGATGTTTGTTTTGTCTTCCCAGACAATGTTTTTGCCTTGAAATTTTTTGTTGAAAACCAGACATGAAGTATTAGGGAAAAGCAGCTCCTGTGGATAGGCCTTTAGTGTGAGGGTTTGTGTCTATCTGGCTAGGAATTAGGCTGTGTTTGTTGGTTGCTGTATAGCTGTGGTGTCAGAGACTAAACTTTCATTAAATGTGCTCATTTTTGTTTTCTCTGTTGTCTTTGGGTTTTCCTAGAGACTATTTAAATAGGATCTGAGGCTTGTTCTTTTTAGTTTTAATTCTCTGTGATCCTACCAAAGCCTTATTTATGTGGCTTGATGGGGGAGGAGGGGCCATTTTATATGATGAGGGCTCGTCGTTTTATAGGATTAGTCTCTCTGTGAGCTGGAGTTGGGTATTTTCCTTTTCCCACATTTAAGACCGTGATGAGCTTGAGATACCGATTTCCTTTCTCCCCTGTGGGAGGCTAGAAGGAAGCTGGCGTTGGATATTTTCCTTCCTCAAGCTCAGTCAGGTTCTGGTACAAAAAGCTTCCCACGAGGACGGGCTTGCTAAGGAGAATAGATTGCTCTGAGTATATTTCACAATGGTAATTTTCCTCCTTCCTCTTTGGGGAGCAAGAGAGGATTTTTCTCTAGTCTTCCCAGTGAGAACCTCATGAAACTGTGCAGACCCCTCACACGGTCTCCTCAAAACGCTTAACTCTCCAGCTAGTCCGCACTGAGCCTCGAGCAACCATCCACCATAGTTTAAAGTGTTCCCACAGATATTGGCTCCAGCTGTGGGCTTCTGCTCCTGGCCTCCTTTTCCCAGTGAGCTGGGGTTCTCTGTCTCTGTCTCTTGTTCCAGTGTTGGGGGCAGCAGTTTGCCCTGTGACCTCAGTTCTCTCATAGATCTAAGAAGAGCTGTTGATTTTCAGAGTTGTTTTTTTTTGTCTTGTGAGGATGGAACTGACAGCTTCCAAGTTCTCAACATGCTAGATCAGAGAAAGCAAGTCTCATTTGTTTTTAGGGGTTCTTTTTCGGGTACAATTTTGCATGAAAATAAAGGTTCCCATGTCATTCGAATGGATGTTCTCTGTTTTCATGACGGTAGCTATAATTTCAGTGTGTGGTGAAATCACTCCTCATTTAAGAAGGAAGGTTATTTACCAGAGATAAATTTTTGGCTTTTTAATAGGCTTTAACTATTAAATGAATCCCTGCGTGTGTAGTGGCAATACCTGAACAACGTCTATAGTAATTATCATGTTATCGAGAAAGTGAATTTGCAGTTGTTTAATGTATTCAGCCACAAAATTAATACAACAGTAGTTATCAGATAATTCGAGCAGTGACTTCATAGGAGTACTTTTAATTTACATCCAGTAATGCAGGCAATTCTCATCCAGCTATTTGCATTTGACTGATGAGAACTGCGAGATAGCATGGAAAGTATCCAATGGATTTTCTTAGGAGTAGACAAAAATGAACAATAAGAAAACCCCAAAGAAACAAGACAATAGACTAAGTTTTATACAGTATATTTGCCATGTGAGAGTTAACCAAGTGAGCACTTTGCTATAGCTTAAAAATACAGTGATAAAATTTTTACTTGTCTGCTATATAATTGTAGCAAATTATTTTGTCCCCGATGAGGGAATTTTGAGGTCTTGTGCCTTAGACTCCCCTGTATCTCCTTAGTCGGTGACGCAGATGCTGTCTTGAAACATCTCTTTTTCAGATGTTTTTCTATTCAGGGCACAATTATTTCTGTCTTGAAATAGAATTATCTTTTAATGAACTCCATTTAAATTTCTTTTCCCTATTTTTATGCTCATCTCATTGAATGACATGATCTCAAGGAAGTCTAACTTGTATTAATTCACAATGGCGTCTCCAAAGCTATCTTAATATAATCTCTCTGTATTTATTCTGCTATTCATTGGTTTGCATTCTTCTTCCTCAAGTCCTCATATGCAAGTGTAATGAAAAAGCTCTGTTTACTCTCTTTTCCAGATCATTAATGAAATGTTGAGAACTGGCTGAACACCAGTCCCTGGGCATGACACTAGATTCCTTCCTCATTACCTGGCTGCCTGTTAATTATCATTCATGCCCAGTCCTTGCAGGAGTCATCCTTTCAAAGTCAATTTGAGTGAATTTTTAAATGAGGTTTCAGGAGGTACCATATCAAATGTTTTGCTGAAATCTAACACCTATGATATCCATTTTGTAACCCATAGGCATTAATTAAAAAAAAGTTAACCAGTCACATCTGCCTAGAATGACTAACACTACCCTGTTTTGTTTTCCTTTTTTTCCTGACTGTTGGTAGGAGGTGACACTCGAGGATATCATTTTAGTGTCATGTTTATTATAGATGACTCTGTAAGGTAACTAAGGTGGTTCATGTGGCACCTCCCAGGTGATTAGTTATAGAAAAGTTATTGTAATGCATGAGAGAATCCCTAAAAATCCTATGTGCTCTGTCCACCTCTATATCCTTCTCAAACCCCAGGAACCACACTGACCAATTAAAAAGAATTTTTTTTAATGTGATGAGAACATAGGTGTTGAATTTTTACTCAGGTATTATCTAGAAAGATGATTTATTTATTTATTTATGGCTGCGTTGGGTCTTCGTTGCTGCACGTGGGCTTTCTCTAGTTGCGGTGTGCGGGGGCTACTCTTCGTTTTGGTGCGTGGGTTTCTCATTGCGGTGGCTTCTCTTGTTGCAGAGCATGGGCTCCAGGTGTGCGGGCTTCAATAGTTGTGGCTCGTGGGCTCTAGAGCGCAGGCTCAGGAGCTGTGGCGCACTGGCTTAGTTGCTCCGCGGCATGTGGGATCTTCCCGGACCAGGGCTTGAACCCGTGTCCCCTGCATTGGCAGACAGATTCTTAACCACTGAGCCACCAGGAAAGTCCACATTTACCAGTTTTTAAATAACCAGTTTAGATGAGAGTTTGGCAGATGGCAGCCACAGACCAGTTCTACCCATGCCCATTCATGGGCCAGTTGTCTGTGGCTGCGTTCTTCCTGTGACAGCAGCATCCATCAGTTGTGTCAGAGACCCTCAGGCCCTCCAAGTCTGAAATGTTTATTATCTGACTCATTACAGGAAAAAAATGATTGAGATTAATACTAATATTAATGCTTATTATAAATTGTCACCAACAGGAGAAAGTTGTGGACAGGAACAGGGGATCTGGGACACATAATTGAAGAACACATTGCCTTGGCTGCTGTGGGGTGCGTGCTTTGATAGGGTTATATTTATGAGGTCAAATATCTGTACTGAACCCTGGCATCCGTGACAAGGAAGTGCATTCCAATTTAGTAACACTGTCTAATTCTGGAATGAATCTCTGAAGTCCAACTCATAAAACAGTAAAAATAGATTGTCATTCCTATCTGATGAAGTGATGCCTATTAGGTTACATGTCATAAATAAGAAGTGGAAGACATAGGTATGGTTTGACATCCAGTGTATATGTAGGACGGATAGAGAAACTCTCATGCATTCAGTCAAATATTAAATGTTTGTTAAGTTCCAGCCATTCTTTTTCTGTCTAAGGATAAAGTATTTACTTTTGTGGAACTTCTACATTACTGGAGAAGGGAGACTGGCCATACAAACATATGAATATGTAATCTACTGAGGGGTAATACATGTTATGAAGAAGCAAAGATCATGGTAGACTGATAGAAGAATTACAGTGGGTATGCACTATTTTATACAAGTTGTTCAGAAAAAGCAGAGACCTGAATAGAGGAGGGAACAGGCCAAGCAGGTGTCTTTGTAAAGAGCATTACGGTTAGGGGAACAGCAAGTGCAAATGTCCTGAGGTGGGTCGTGGGTTTGGTGTGTCAGAGGAACAGTAGGAAGCCAGTGCGTGATTGGAAGAATGACACGGTGGTCGGTGATGAGGTTCTTGTCGGCTGCTGTAAAGAATCCAGAATTTTCTCTGAGTGGGAAAGAAACCATGAGAGCATTTGAAGTTGAGGCGTGATCTGATAGACTTAGTTTTAACAAGGGGACTCCAGCTGCTGCTTGGAGAAGGACCACAGGGGCGATTATGAAAGTAGGGGATCCAGTCAGGAGGTACTTACAACAGTCCAGAGCCCCCCCCCCCCACCCCTCCCCGACTACCGTATGTGACTTGTTGGAAAGTGGCAAAGGCAGTGGTGGGAAGTGAGAGTTCTGAATGTATTTTTAAGGTGCAAGTCTTCTAGAATTTCTGATGGATTAGATAAATGGAGTGTGACAGAAAGCGGAGGCCGGGATCTTGCCAAGGTTTCTGGCCTGAGCCCCGAGTTGAAAGAATTGGCATTTTCCGAGGCGTCAGAGATGGTAGAGAAGCAGGGCAAGGGACAATATCAAGCATTTATTTCATTTCGTTTTAAAAACACTGGTATATAAGCTGTACTAAAGGACAGTTTTCTTGGTGAGTGGTGTGGTTCTGTAGGTACCTATCTTACCTCGGATTCAACGTGCTATGCACCATTTGCAGAGTCTGAATCATACCATCAGGATACCGTGAGGATTATTAAGTGTTTTTCTAACGTTCGAAGATCAGACTATCTTTTAAAAAAAAATGGGTATATATAAATAATCGATCAAAATACAGCTTTTCCCAGGGCTGCATTATTATTGAAATCTTTGTCTTGGGACTTCCCTGGTGGTCCAGTGGTGAAGACTCTGCGCTTCTAACGCAGGGGGCACAGGTTTGATCCTTCGTTGGGGAACTAAGATCCCACATGCCACAAGGTGCAGCTGGGGGGGGGCGGGAAGAAATCTTTGTCTTTATCCAAAAAAGATTTCTTTTGTGTGTGTGAGTGTTTTAGGTAAAACTTACACATTTACACAGTTACATTTCCACAACTTTGCATGTTAACTACAATTTCAGAAACAGAGACCTGGTTGGAATAAAGAAGAATTTATCAGGGGTTTGTTGAGACTGTAGCTCAGGAGACACAGATCCAAGAAGCACTTGAAGTATGCTCCGCTGGACCGCAAAATGGGGGAAGCTTATAAAAGGCAAAACCTGCAAGGTTACATAAATTGTCAAGAATTAGGATTGGAGCTGACAAGAAGAAAGGGTGCTTGTTAAGCAAGGATTGATTGAGGTTCAAAATGCTTACATAGTTGTGAAGCCAGGCTTGAGGGACTTTGAAACTAGGAGGTTGCAGCTAGCAGCTGCTAGCAGATATTGTTTCGAAAGCTGGTGTTATCCTTGAACTTGATACAGTTGAGAGAGTTCACGATCTCAGTGATGTAGGAACTAGTCTGAAACCACACCCACAGTGGCCACCTGGCTCCATTTCAGCTGCCCGAACTGTAGTTTCTCCTTTTCCATTTTTAAATGACTTTAAATATATCAAGTGTAATAATGATTGTATATTTGGTGAATTCATTGAGCTCCTTTTAAACATGGATAATTGGCATGATGGTGGGTCCAAGTCCATTTCAATCTCTTGCCCCCTGGGATCTGCCATCAGGAAGGAAATGGTAGATGTGGTTCTTTGCTTTTGGTGAGTCACTCTTTCTTCTTCCTTCAGTCAAACTAGGAATTGTCTCTTCTTGTCCCCTCTCAGCTTAATGGGATCCAAAAAAAGAGCATGCAAGTTGCTGTGGACGGTCCCCCATCCCCAAATATTATTTTTTATAGGTTGAATTAGGATGGCTGATGCACACTGTATTAGTATTATTTTAACAGCTTTATTGAGGTACAGTTTACATACCATGAATTGCACGTATTTAATGTATATGATTTGATGGGTTTGGACATATGCAAACACCTGTGATACTATCACCACAATCAGGTAATCGACACGTGCAGCATCGCCCAAAGTTTCCTTGTGCCCCCCTTTTTGTTACAAGAATACTTAACATGAATTTTACCCTTTTAACAAAGGTGAAGCATGCAATGCTGTATTGTTGACTCTGTGCTCTATGTTTTACAGCAGATCTCTGGAATGTATTCATTTAGCATAACTGAAGCTTTATTGAAGGTTACCTTTTTGACCTCGAAGTCCCTGGACACACCTTGATATAAGTAAAGCATCATACGTCTAAGTGCTTTCATATAAGAACGCACTTGTCAATCTTGTTTTAATGAAACAGTAGTATATCTGTTTTGGAACATAGAGAATTGGTTTTAGGAGAGAGACACCATCTTGTTGTATATACTATCTTTGAACCAGACAAAATGCAGTGTTGCTTGAGGGCTGTGTGAGCATCATACAGAAGCAGTGACCGGGGGTCAAGGCAACCAGATCAATGTTAGCTCTGCTGTTAAGTTGCTGTGTCGTGTTTGGGAAGTCATTTTGCCTCTCTGAACCTCAGTTTCCTCATCATTGCCTCAGAAAATAATTGGGTTTTAATAAGTAGTCAGATTATATGACCTCTAATATACTATGCTTCATTTCTAAAGTGCTGTTATTTCATGTTGAGGCTTTGACCCAGGAGAAAACTATTCTGACGGACTGCAGGCATCTCTAAGTCCCAAAGCAGGTCCTTAATCTCAAAGGATTCCCCAGGAGAAATGGTTTTCCACAAGAAGGACAAACCAAATTCGAAAACTGAGTAGCCACCTTTCACTGATGGTGGATCAGAGTGTCATATACATGTGCACAGGGTAGCACATATAGATGATGACTTCCCAGGAGGACTTCTGTTTACTTGCTTGTTTTTTTAATTCAAAGATGATTGAGAATTTCCTTTCCCTGTCTTATGACTCAATATGTGTTTCACTCTGAAATTTGTAATCTTTCTGTATGAAAGAGGTAGTGAACAGATGTTCTGGGGGATTTAATAATTATGTGGTTTACTGAGAGTAAGGCTATATTTCTTGCCTAAATTTAGAAGGGAGAATACAAATTTAGTATGAAGAGGTTTGGACTGAACCTGTCTCTAGGTGAAGCTGGTGTAGGTGAATACGAGGGCATGGCCTAGCCCTGTCCACCTATAGATACTCCCTGCCTCTCTAGTTGCATGATTTGAAATTCTCATAGCTTGATGAGATTACAAAGCAGGAGCATTGCCATGAGGAAGACTCCAATGGAAACATATTTGCATTTCCTGAGCGTTGAAGGGCTAGGTTGGCTCCTGTTCTGGACTTCTCTTCACAGCATATTAACATGGGATGAATTTGGGAAATAAGCTAGCTCTCACCTCGTACACTTTATAGAGGAAAAAGGGATGAGATTCGGAGGAGTGTCAGTGGAAGGAGAATAGCATAGGGTAGTAAAGAAAAATATAATACTGGGGAGGTCAGGATGATAAGGTGTGCTGCAAAGGGGAGAGAGACTGAGAAAAGTGTGTATATGTGGGCATGCTGAGAACTTAGCCTGCTTCCCAGCTTTGTCTCTGACATTCCTGATAATGGTCTTTGAATTACAGTTCCCCTAAGAGTATTATTCATTCATGCTCCTTGAGGAGAACAAGGATACCACACTTTTCACACCCAGATTTGTCTGACATGAGGAAAGTAAATCAAGCGTATTAGTGACACTGAGAAAAAAAATTCTAGTCTTAAAAGGAATTTAGAAATGGATAGAAATATAAACATACATAACATACTCTCAAGGGGCCAGTTCTCCCTGAACTAATTTATATTTTTATACAAATCAAAATACCAAAGGGATTTTTTTTTTTTTTTTTTTGGCGGGGGGAGAATCTAACCAAGCTAATTACATTGTTCATATGAGAAAATAAGCGTGTGATAGGACAGTTCTTCACACAGGTTTGGTATTAGGAGGGTGCAGAGTGAAGTCCTTGCGTGAGCCCTGATGTAGGGCGGTCAGTCCAGTGCTTGGAGGTGTGAGCTTGGGAGGGAGATGGCCTAGGTTCATGTCCTGCCTTTGCCACTTATTGGATGTGGGATCTTAGGGAAATGATTTTGTATTTCTGGGTTTTGTTCTACTTTTTCATCTGGGTATTAAGGTAGTGTTTATCTCAAAGAATTAGTGTGGCGATTAAATGAGTTAACACATGCAAAATGCTTAAAGCAGCACGAGTTAGCAGCAGCCTCAGTCCCTCCACCAGCGCCCACTAGTGGAACAGAAGGGAAAGTCAGAAGTAGACCCAGATACCCATGGGGATTTAGTATATATTACTAAATATATTTATAATATAAATATAATATATTATTTATAATTTATTGTATATATAATTTATAATATATTATAAATATAAATTATAATTTATTACTAAATATATTACTATTGAAAGTCAAGGAAATCATTATTCAGTAAATAGTATTCAGGACACTGACTAGCTATCTGGAAACAAATGATAGACACTCTTTCCTTAAACTAAAAATAACTTCTGAGGAGTCAATTATTTAAATAATTAAAATAAAGACATATGTTTCCTTACGAAGTTAAACATACATTTACATTTGACTAAGGAATACAAATCTTAGGTTTTTCTACATCTTGGGTAAATACTTATGTCTACACTAGGGCTTGTGCACATATGTTCATTGAAGCTTATTCCTGATAGTCCATACAGAAAACCTCACAAATGTCTAACAACAGGTGGATGGATGAACTAGTTATATGATGTATCCATACAACGCAATACTTCCCAACGCGAAAAGGAACAGTCTGCTGACCACACAGCAACATGGATGAATCTCAAAAGGACTATGTGAGCTAAGTGAGATAAAACAGGCACAGTGACTACCTTCTGTATGATTTCACTTATATGAAAATCTAGAAAAGGCAGAGTAAAGACAATGAAAGTAGGTCAGTGATTGGAGCTGGGGTTGGGAGGAGGAGAGTGAATGCAAAAAGGGAACTTTGGGGGGTAATAAAAATATTTTATATCTTGACTGTTGTGGTTATTCAACTGTATGCAATTGTCAAAATTCGTCCAATTGTATACAGGTGAACTGTATGCAAATTACATTGCCATCAAACTGATGATATTAAAATTCATCCACAGAAGATATGGCAGTTTTAAAACATGCCCCCAGTATTCTTTTACACTCCTCCCATCAAAAGATGTAGTCAGTATTCTTCTCCTTGCATCTGGGCTCTGTGATCGCTTGACCCATAGAGTATGACCTTAAGAAACTGGCAGCTCGTACTGTCTCTCTTTTGAGACCCTTGCTTTTTGGGAACTCTGCCTCCCAGCTGACATGGAGAAGTCTCATCCAGCAGGTAGAATCCGCTGTCAGATGTGTGAGTGCAGAAGCTTTTGGGATGAGTCTGGTTCCTGGCACTGTCTGACTGCAGTCATATGAGAGGTCCTGGGTGAGATTCATCAGATGAAGCCAGTCTCTAGAACCATGAGAGATGATAATAAAATGATGGTGGTGCTTTTAAGTTATTACGTTTTGGGGTGATTTATCCAGCATCAGATAACTGGAACAAAAGATCTGAAAGAAAACATAGGACATTGAAATAAATACCTCATGAAGGGGAGAAGCTTTTTATGCATGGTACAAAGTGGTTAAGCCATGGGAGAAAAGATTGATAGGTGCGTCAATACAAATTATAAATTTTCTACCATAAAGTATCAAAGGATAAACTGGGAAAAGTGCCTCATATGCAACATATAGTGTTTGTTTTACTATGTCATGACCATTTACAAATCAATAAGAAAAACTAGCAACATTGTAGAAAATGGGCATAGCGCATAAATAGAAAAAGGATAAATCAATATAGCTTACACAAAGGTGGTCATCCTTATTTATAAGAAATACAAATCGCTGTTACAAAACAATACCATTTTACCCACAACATTGGTGAAGGTAAAAAGATTATTCAGATTATTAAAATTGTGAAGTAGTTCTCCGGTATATTCTTCTTGGGTGTGTAAATGGACTCAATCCCCTTGGAGGGCAATTTAATTTTATCTATTAAAATTTAAAAGAGAACTTTTGTGTTAGGTAAATAATAGTGGTTTCACTAAACAGAGGTTTAATTTTTACTCAATGCATCAGGTTTGGGTTGGAGATTGTGTGCCACACAGTCATTAAAGGATCCAGGCTTTCTCCTTCCAAAGTCTTTGTAATACTGTAGGATTTCAAGGCCTTCACTGGATAGTCCGCATCTGGCTGTTAGAAGATGGAAGAGAGAAGGATTGTGGATAGAGAGTTTGTGGCTAGACTTAGAAGTGGCATATATATTTGTGTGTGTGACTCTGTGTGTGTGTGTGTGTGTGCACGCACGCACATGCACTATATTGCCTAAATTATGCTGGTGAGATGCTGGTTTGGTGCTTTTTAGGAGGATTCACTGAAAATGATCAAGTAAAGTGCATTTGGGAATTGGATCTAGAGATTGAACATTATACAGAGTTTTTTATTCCTTTCAACCAACCCTGTCAGGTCTTCTTTCTGAATTTCTTTTACATTACTGGGCAACTTTTAAAAGATGTTCTGACTCTCAGAAATCTGCTTCAACTACTTCTGCGATTTGGAAGCTTTGCATTTTTAAATAAAAAGGCACAGTAAAATATTACTCTCTTGTGTGTTAGGAGAAATAAGGAGGGAAAAATCACAAATGATTTAAGAATAAGTATTAATATTTCAGGCCAGCGTATTTCAGGGCAACATCTTTCATGGAATAAAAACTGCTTGTACATCTCTGGTTCTTCATGGTTCTCAATAAATGAGTGGAAAAGTACATTTAGATTTCATTTGTTTCCATAACTGATTTTTTGGATCATTGTTAGTAAAACGTATTTTGATATTTGTCTCCTAAGAATCCTCTTAATAAGAGACACAAGGGTCATATCGTCAAGTTTTTTTCTGTATTTATTTGAAGGAAGAGCTAAAATTGGTAACGAGACAGGTTTAAAAAAATTACATCTTTCCAATTATATTAAAGAAGGCAATCAGGAAAAGTAGATCTGAAGCATCCTTAGTCAAACATAATTAGGAGCGCTGGTATAAAATATTTCTCGCTATTCTCTTCAATAATACCTGTGCTCCAGTTAAACAGATTTTTACCCACTTTTCATGCTGTCACATGCGCTCTCATCTTCATGGCTGTGAATGTGAATGTTTTTCCTTATATTTTGCGCCAGAAAAATAGAACTGCTACTCATTAGCCAACGGCCGGGTCAACTGTTACTTCCTCTGTAAAATCATTGCTATTCCATCATACCGATTGTTTTCAGAAATTAAAAATACAAGAGGATTTTACTAATGAGAGCATCTTACAAATTTTCAAAATAAATACTATTATTTTTCTCCTGCTCAAGTAGAACCTGCATTTGTCACCTTACTTTAGATCTTGTGACTCCTATGATACTCACCCCTTATTAAACAGCCTGAACCCGCATAGGGTTGGATTAGTCTCTTTTCCCTCCTGGTCTACCATTAGCATCCCAGGTTGCCTTAATGCACCCAGCATGTGGGTTATGGTGAAGGTATGCAACTCTACAGAAAAGTTTTCTTTCATCCTTGAAATATTAATAAGAAATCAGTTCTACTCAGTACAAAAAACTATAAAATAGTGATTCCCAACTAAGGCAGTTAATAATTGCAGTCTGCTATACCAGGACATGTGTCCTGAGTTGTCAGGTACCAAGGTAAGAACCAGGATGGAGGAAGCAGAGAACTTTGGGCAAGAAGTCATAATAGAGAAGACCATGCTGATGGGCAGAGCGAAGTGTAAGCTTTAATGTCTGTCCATAAGGTTGACAACTGAGACGGTTGGCAGAGTAATAGGACCGTGCAGCGTGACGATATAATTTATCAACAAAACCAGGACACTTGAGAGTGGAGTGCTGTTAATAAATACACCAGGGTTATAGGCATCAATTAGGACCTCTGAGGCTAACCAGTCCCAGATGAGTGTGTGGTCATCATAAATTAGGTAGAAAGTGGAAGAACTAGACAACAGGTAGAATCCATTTTACCTCAAGCCAAAGTTCATGGGAAAATTTTCAGAGCAAAGTGGGGAAGTGAAAGAGCGAAGTGGGGAAGAGAAACCGGGAAGCAAGGACAGTCAGTTATAAAACAAAGAGCTTGATTCCAGCATAGTCTGTAACTGGAGTTCAGTCCCTGGAGAAAAGTTTGTAAAATGGAACACAACATATGTACCAGAATTATCCTACCTGTGAGGTGAGGGAGTGGGTATTTTGACACCAATTCTTCAGAGTCATTGAGGGCTGCTTCTGGAGGTGCATTCTTTGGTGTCTGTTGGCAGCTTTCTGAGAATCTGAGAAGAAAAGCTTGCAGGAACAGAGGTGCAGGTACTGGCAGCTGGACATCTATGGGAGGGTTAGGGGCAAGGCCCCCATGTCAATCAACTACATATTGCTATGGTCCTGGTCTAAAATTAAGTGGCCATGATGGTTAGTTTTAGCTTGGGAAAGCTAAGCTAGGCATTCTCTTCTAATCATTTCTGATTATTCAGTATCTCTGTGAAGAAGCAATTTGTGCTGAATGGTGCTTGTTGGATAGTTTTGTCCCCGATTGAGGAGAGTTTAAAATAGACTGTAAATATTTAAACATATTTCAGAGGTTTTAAATTCAAATCTCATTCTCTAATTGAATATGAGGCAGTTTTCTCAGGTGGTTCTTTACAGTGTTAAAAAAGATACTAGTTTTATGTAGAACCAATGGCTGAGAATCATTGGAAGAAAATATAACAACTGTCTCAAAATTCCCACACTTTGAGGGGAATAGGTAGGTGGTTGTTTGAGAAGCTAGTCTCTTACATTTCCAAACTGATAACCTGTTTAATTCTGAGACTACTGTAGTGATCATGTGTGTATACATTTGTCCAGACTCAGAAAATTGTATACATTAAATATGTACAGTTTTTTTGTATATTAATTATACTTCAATAAAGCTGTAAAGAAGAAAAGAATTCAGACATTTTCTTTACTGTAGAGAAAGGTTTTGAGCAAAATTCTGTAAATGGTCATTTCCAGTATGGTGTATTTAACGTTGTTATAATTTGTGAGGCTAACTTTTTCCCATGTAATTTTTAAATTAAAATATTCCACTGAGTGGAATAAGTAAAGTTAGAAATCGCTGTGTACTTTTTATGTTTGCTGATTTTCATACCTATCCCTTTAGCACCAGGGGGCAGTGGTGTGGGGCTTAGAAGGGTGTGGGATGGATCTGATTAGGGAGACCTGGGGTCAGGGACCCAGCACAGTGAGAACGTGAAGGGCAGTGAGAACTTCGCTTTTGGAACTGAGAATCCAGACATGTGGGTGGAGCCTGAGCTCCAAGGACCATGGGGAGGGGGTAATATAGAATATGTGACTGGACAGACAGAAGTCAGTACCAGGTATATGCAGCAAAGGCGGAATATATAATGTGTAGAGGTCCGGGTTTGTGTTTGACAGTAGGTAGGATTCCAGCTTCAGAACTAGAATTCAGAGTCAGTCTCTTGGCCAAGGCATAGAGTTGGGAAGAAAGTAAAAGCAACTCATAAACCCATTTCTGTAAAGAGCAGTTCTTTGGAGCTGGGTATGAGACATCATGATGGGAAACCATCCATGAAGCTGGATGTTGGCTCAGGAGTCTGGCCGAGACCCAATGACCAGGATGGGAGCCCTCAGAAATGTCAGGAAGAGCAAAGGTGAGTGGATATTGACTCATTTTAGACCTCTCAGTATCCAGAGCTAAGGGTAGAGGTAAGTCTGCCTTTGTGGCTTATGTTCCAGCTGAGTGTGGAAGAGAAGTATAGCAGCAGGGAGGCAGACACATCAGTAGATTTGGTTTTAAAATAATTGCTTGAAACAGTGTTGCCCAAGGATGTTTCTTGAATCACTATTTCTGTGAGTTTCTCTCTGAAATGAGAGCTTCATTCCTACAGTCAGGCTGGGAAACGCTAGTTACCTCTTCCCTTTCTTGAAGAATCACGATGGACGTTAACAGGTTAAAAACTCTGGGAATTCCCGTAGTAAAGATTTTTCCACTTGGCACCTATTACTGTCCCATGGAACCAAACTTCTGTGTAATGCACATTGAGATTGGCTGGATAGAGGACCCTCTTTGAGGCAGCAGTCAATAAAGGCGGGAAGTAGCTTTGTAAAGTTTTGTGGAGACTTACATGGGTGAAAGCTAGAAACACTCTTCCAATTGCATCTTGAAGAAATAGAGAATTTGGTAAGAGTCTTTTGAGAGAGGAAAACAGAATTTGGTTCAGACTAGCTTCTGAGTATGTCATTAAGATAAAGGCTGTTGAGAGGTGAAGGGCATCCTTGCTTTATTCATTTGTGAACAGCAATCAGGAAAGAGAAGATACCAGCTTGATTGCGTTGGTTTGGCTCTAACTGGGAGATGAACAGGACTGGAGGAAGGCAGGTGTTTCTGGTGCTTCCGTTTCAGCATTTTACCTCTTATCCCTAGTGAGAACCAATCTTCATGTGGACTGGGCTGAACACCTGAAGGAGACAGTAACCAAAAGGGAGCCTGTGTTGGCGGTGGGAGTTGAGGCAGCTGGAGGCCCAGATCAGAGAGCATTCTCCGTTAGTGGCATTTAGAAGACACAGCTAAGCCTTTAACATTGGATATCACATATTCAGCTCATATTTTCTAGCAGTAATCTAACGTTAAATATTAATATATAGGTTGTTGCTGTTCAAATATTATTTAAAATCCATGTTTCTTAGAAGCATACAGCTAAAAGAATTGTTTCTGATTCATGGTATCACTGGTGTGCCATGTGAGACAAATTTTTTGGTTTGACTGAATTCGTTATTTTTTTTGTCTGATGTTAAATTGTATTATTTTGAAGATTCATTCTGCTTCAATTTATCTGACTTTCATCAAGAAATATAAAAATATGCGTCTTCAAAATTTCATAGTTGATCAGGAAACTACCATACAAGTATATATCGTGAGTTTGTGTATGTCTATTAACTAGATATTTATATTTACAGCAATCTCTCCATCTGTTTATTTACAAAATGAGAGGTTATGTTAAAATTTATTTTGACTAGGGGAAATCTCTCTATTTGTATTTTTATACCATAAAAATGATTTTGCTCTATATTTATACAAGTATTTATAAATGGTCTGTTATATTATTTATATCTTGCCCTGATTTTTTTTTTTTTTTTTGCTTGTTTTGTTTTTGTGGTACCTGGGCCTCTCACTGCTGTGGCCTCTCCCGTTGCAGAGCACAGGCTCCGGATGCGCAGGCTCAGCGGCCATGGCTCACGGGCCCAGCTGCTCCGCGGCACGTGGGATCTTCCCGGACCGGGGCACGAACCCGTGTCCCCTGCATCGGCAGGCGGGCTCTCAACCACTGCGCCACCAGGGAAGCCCTTGGCCTGATTTTGATAAAGGCGTTTGTAATTATACATATGTGGACCTTATGTATACCAGGTATAGGTTAAGATATGTATTTAAACTCTGTTAGGTAATTTACAGGTTTTATAATGTAAAAAGAAAAGCATCTGATTCACCTAATTTATTTTGATAAACAGCATATTTTGTGCATATTTAAAATTAAATTAACCATTAAATGATTCCAGTGAGAAGCTCCTCCTTTATTTAGTAAGGTTTCAAAAATCTTCATGAGAGAAAAGTAGTTGACTTTTGTGCCAGTATCTGAGCTATAATTCAAGGAGATTGTTCCGTAACTCAGAAGTCATTCCTGCTTTAAACACAGTTCCAAAATACATATTAAAGTGACTATCTTTAAGATCTAATGACTAAATGCGACCGAGGTTTGCAGGATTTGTAGTGTCTTTTATGTACTTCTATTCTTTTTTTTTTTTTTGCGGTACACGGGCCTCTCACTGTTGTGGCCTCTCCCGTCGCGGAGCACAGGCTCCGGATGCGCAGGCTCAGCGGCCATGGCTCACGGGCCCAGCCGCTCCGCGGCATATGGGATCTTCCCGGACCGGGGCACGAACCCGTGTCTCCTGCATCGGCAAGCGGACTCTCAACCACCGCGCCACCAGGGAAGCCCTGTACTTCTATTCTTTACGTCCTTTCATTTTTCAGTGCAAACAGACAAACTGGACCACTCTGCTATTACAGAATAAAATAAAGGGATCTAGAACCAAAAAATATCTTTAGCTGAGAACTTTAAACCTTTCAGCAAATGTTAATTAACTGTACCTCCTACCAACCCTGTGATTAGTCACAGAAACTATATTAGAATACCGATTTATGGGGAATAAAACTGAATAAACAATTCAGTTTTTATTTTTGTCTTTATTTCAGAAAGAAAAAAAAAATCCAGTTCATAGCTTCTCTGGCTGTAAATATTTTCAGATACGTGAAATACAGTCGTACGTAGTTAAGGCACTGAATTCCAAATCTATGCTGCTCTTTGCATAAGGTGCTTTTATAATAGTTTATATTCAAAAAGTTACATTTTATTAAAAAATGTTGTGGAATCCCTATTACAGGTAAAACGATCTATTTGATAATGTGGAAGCTTTAGCCATCAGTCAGCTCTGCTTTCAAATGGTTTACAGTCTGGAAGCAGAGGGTGGAAGTGGTTTTGAGCAAGGTTGAAACATGGGACAAAGAAAGCACAAGGCAGTATTTTTCTGCACCTAATGTAGATTGGAATGTATTTTTAAGGTTAACTTAATATATGTCCTGCAAACAGACTGTACCTTCTTTTTTTTTTTTTATTCCCCTGTGCTATACAGTAGTTTCTCATTAGTTATCTGTTTTTTACATAGTAGTGTATATATGTCAATCCCAATCTCCCAGTCCATCCCCCACCCCCACCCTGCTTGGTATCCTTATGTTTATGCTCTATGTCTGTGTCTCCAATTCTGCTTTGCAAATAGATTCATCTGTACCATTTTTCCAGATCCCATATATGTGTGTTAATATATGATATTTGTTTTTCTCTTTCTGACCTATTTCACTCTGTATGACAGACAAATACTGGTTGATTCCACTCATACGAGGTACCTAGAATAGTCAAATTCATAGAGTCAGGATGTACGTTGGTCAGTGCCAGGGACCGGGGATGGGGGGCAGTGGGGAGGGGGAATTGGGAGTTAGTGTTTTATGGGGACAGAGTTTCAGTTTAGGAAGGTGAAAAATTTGGGAGATGCATGATGGTGAGAGTTGCACAACAATGTGAATGTACTTAGTGCCACTGAACTGTACAGTTAAATATGGTTAAAATAGTATGTTTTATATTATGTGACTTTTACCACAATAAAAAAAACATTAAAAAAACAAAAACACAAGGCAGAAGGTGGGTTGCATTGAGGTAGAAAATATCTTCATCAGGCAGTAGGGCATGAAATATGCTTCTTAGAGAGTTGGGCAACTGGTGCAGTTCAGACGTCAGACATGGCAATGTTTGAAAAGGGACAGATGAAAGCCGCACAGTGTGGAAAAAGAGGAAGCAACAGAGGGTGCTCAGAGGTTTAAAGAACAAAAGCTAGACGGAGAGCAGAAGGGATTTTGCGATGACAGGAGCAGAGAGAGAGAGACAAAAGGAGAGAAGGAGAGAAGGAGAGACAGTAATCAGCTGTCATGTGGTTTACATTTTTGCTGAGAGAATGTTAGAATTTTCTGATTTGCATTATGTTATCTGATTTCCTCACTACTCCCACTTCAAGAAAAGACGTTGTGGGCTTCCCTGGTGGCACAGTGGTTAAGAACCCACCTGCCAGTGCAGGGGACACGGGTTCAAGCCCTGGCCCAGGAAGATCCCACGTGCTGCAGAGCAACTGAGCCCGTGTGCCACAACTGCTAAGCCTGCGCTCTAGAGCCCGTGAGCCACAACTACTGAGCCCACGTGCCACAACTACTGAAGCCCGCGTGCCTAGAGCCCTTGCTCCACAAGAGAAGCCACCGCAGTGAGAAGCCTGTGCACAGCAATGAAGAACCAAAGCAGCCAAAAGTAAATAAATAAAAGAAATAAATTTGTTAAAAAAAGAAAAGAAAAAGAAGAGACACAGTAAAGTAAGATCAGTCCCCTTGCCTTCTGTTGTTGTTGGGTTGGAGGGTGTTTGTTTTATGTTTTTTCTTTTTTTATGACGCTGTCTAGGCTGAGACAGGCCAGGCCTTTAATGAGACACACTGTGAGCATTTTATGAGTTTGTAAACCCAGAAAGCCAAAGAAGCTTTTGATGAAGTTTTAGGCTGGAAATTAGGTTTTCCTTCAGCCTCCAAAGCCTCCCCATGCTGGAAGAAGTAGGAGGACTTCTGAAATGGGAGGGGGAGAGGATGAAAGTCATGCTTAAGTGGTTCAGGGTTTTTTGCCTATTCCCCTGGGGAGGGGACCACAACTGTGGGTCAGTTAATGAAACATTAGAGCATCTGATGGGCATCTCATTCCGCAGGAGATGAGACAATCTTGTGGAGAGTATAATATAGGCAGAAACAAGGGGAAAAAAAAGAGAGTTTTCATTAGAATATTCCACTGAAATGTTGTAATAGAGGAAGGAAAGTCTCAGAATTGGAAAAGATGCCAGAAAGTTAGTGAAAGTCTCCAATGTCCATCACTTAGGAGTTCTGTGACCTCAAAGACACAGAGAGCTTTCATTCTGTGCCAGAATGCCTGATGGTCCAAGAAATCGTATAGGACAGCATAGAGAGTTAGAGAATTTGGTGAGGGATAAGGGTAGAATTAAAATGCAAGGGATAGCAGTGTGACAAACATTTACTGTGGACAGGGGTAGGCATGTTTCTCCTCCCCTACTTTAGGACTCCAGGGGTTCAGCTTTGGATTGCGTCAATGGCTATTGACTAAATATAGGAAATAGAGAGAGGGGGAGAGAGAGAGTGAGAGAGAGTGAGCACGGGAGCGAGAGCGAGAGCGAGGGAGAGGGAGGGAGGGAGAGGGAGAGGGAGGGAGGTTCTTGAGCACTGCAGATGAGAATAACAGTACCACCATTTAGAAAGCATGGAATACAAGAATAGGAACAGTTTTGTTGAGGAGTGATGATTTTTTTATATTGAACAGGTTGCTTTTGAAATTCTGGTTGACCTTCAAGGGGGATCTCTCCAGCAAGTAGAATTTGGAAATCAATGAAAAAAATTAAAGCTAGAAATTTCATAAATGAGATATTTAGCTAATATAGGGTAAGATCAACACAGCAGGGACTGAAGGACACAAGTAGAGGAGATTTAATGTTAAAACCTTGGGAAGAGCTGCCTTATGAAGGGGGGCAGAGGAAGGGCTGCTGCTGAGAAGAGTGGTTTAGAGATGAGAGGGAAGCAGGGCGAGGTCAGTGGCCAATAAAGAACAGAATACTGAGGACTATGGAATGATCACCAGTGTTACACACACCCTCTCCCCAAGGGAAGGAACTCATAGGAAGCCTGTCTAATTGCTGCATGGAGATCAGCGTTGCGCGTCTCTTGGAGATGTGTTCAGCTCCTTCAGGCCCACATGTTCCTCCTTCCAGTCCGGCCACCTATGAACGCACAGCCAAGTTGTCGATCTCCCTCACCTCCATCTGGTGGTAGAGCAGAGACAGACTCCCATACTAAAAACTCCCATTTGGAAGGAAGAGAGTGGAAGACACATAGCATTCACCTATCGATCACAGTGATGAAATTCTACCGGGCAGGTATTCTGAGATCCCCCTCTGCTGGCTGGGGAAGGAATCCAATAAGATCATGATTCTGCCTTCTTGAAGTTCAGAAGTTTAGACGTAAAGAAATAAAATCTTCATTATTCACAGGTGATGTGGTGACATGTATAGAAAGTTTGAAAGAATCTATAAAGTCATGGGAATAATAGATGGATTTAGCAAAATTGCTAGAAATTAGATTAATAACATAAAATTAATTCTGCTTCCATGTCAGTAAAAAAATTGCAAATGGAAAGGTTTTTTAAAGTGATACCGTTTACAGTAACATAAACAATTCAAATACCTAGAAACAAAACTAATGAAAATGAAGCTACAAAACATGAGAAAAACTAAAGAAGATTTAGGCAGATTGCAAGAAATGCTGTGTTCATAGATTGGAAGACCAAGTAATGTAAATGTGCCAGTTCTCCACGACTTGATCTATAAATTATGCCATCATAGTAAAAATCCCTATAGGACTTGTGTGTGTTTGTGTGAACACTTAATAAGCTAATTTTACAATTGTATGAAAATTCAGAGCACAACAATGGACAAGGCAATCTTTAAAAGAAGAGTGAAGCTGGAATATTGACCAGGTATTGAGACATTGTAAACCTATAGTAATTAGGATAGTATAGTATTGTTAAAGATACGTAAATGGATGTAGCAGAGTAGAAAATCTAGAAACAGACCCCCAAGAAGGCGGATTTGATTTATGAAAAGATGGCACTGGGGTGTGGTGAGGGAAAGGATGGTCTTCTCAACAAACGGTGCTACATCATCCAAATATCCATGTGAAACAGTATTTTAACCAGACATGAAAATCAATTCAAGATAGATTGTGAATTTAATATGAAAGGTAAAACAAGAGAGCTGTACCAAAATGTTCGTTGCAGCTCTATTTACAATAGCCCGGAGATGGAAACAACCTAAGTGCCCATCATCGGATGAATGGATGAAGAAGATGTGGCACATATATACAATGGAATATTACTCAGCCATAAAAAGGAACGAAATTGAGCTATTTGTAATGAGGTGGATAGACCTAGAGTCTGTCACACAGAGTGAAGTAAGTCAGAAAGAAAAAGACAAATACCGTATGCTAGCACATATATATGGAATTTGAGAAAAAGGGATGTCATGGAGAGCCTAGGGGTGGGATGGGAGTGGAGACGCAGACCTGCTGGAGAACGGACTTGGGGATATGGGGAGGGGGAAGGGTGAGCTGTGACGGGGCAAGAGAGAGTCATGGGCATATACACACTAACAAATGTAGTAAGGTACATAGCTAGTGGGAAGCAGCCGCATGGCACAGGGATATTGGCTCGGTGCTTTGTGACAGCCTGGAGGGGTGGGATGGGGAGGGCGGGAGGGAGGGAGACGCAGGAGGGAAGACATATGGGAACATATGTCTGTGTGTAACTGATTCACTTTTTTATAAGGCAGAAACTAACACACCATTGTAAAGCAATTATACCCCAATAAAGATGTTAAAAAAAAAAGCTGTAAGAAGACGACTTTGGTAAATATCTTCACGTTCTTGTCATTAGCAAACATTCTTAACTAATGTGCAAAAAAAGACCTATGAAGAACAAATAAATTGGACTACATTAAAATGTAACACTTATTTTCAACAAAAGACACTTTTAAAAGAGTGTTGCGGGGGGAAGCCACAGAGTAGGAGGAGGTATTTGTAACACATGTAACTGACAAAGGATTCTTATCCAGAATATATAAAATACTCCTAGAAATCAATAAGAAAAATGCTGTAAGCCCAAGAGAAAAATGGGGAAAAATCTTCAACCACTGTAAAAAAAAAAAAAAAAAGAGGATATCCAAATGGCCAACAAATACATGAAAGGGCACACAACTTCATTAGTCATTAGGAAAGTGCAGATTAAAACGGCATGGAGATAATACTCCACATTCGGTAGAATGGGGAAGAAAGAATATACCAAGTCTTAGCAAGGATGGGGAAGAATCATCATACACTGTTGTAAATTGCTCTAATCACACTGGAAAACTGTCTGGCACCCTCTCCTACAGCTGACCATATGCATACCCTGTGACCAGTGGTTTTCCTTATAATTGTATACTTAAGAGAAGTGTGTGTGTGTTCACCAAAAGCCAGGCATTATAATGTTTCTAGCAGCACTGTTCAAACTGGAAGTTACCCAGATGCCTATGAACACTAAAATGGATCAATCATTTTTAATATATTCATACAATGAAATCTTCAGCGCTGACAATGAACAACTATTGCAGCACATGATCACGTTATTGTATCTCGGAAATGTAATATTGAGGGTACCAAAAGGTAAATAGTATAGGATACCTTTTAATCAAATGCGAAAATTGGCAAAATTAATTAGTGGTGTTGGACTTGGGGATACAAGGTACTCTTGAGAGGAAGCGTGAGAAGGAATGTGGGAGCTGGAAGGGTGGAGGTGCAGAGTGGGTTCTTTTGTGCTGCTGTTTTATTTCATTGATCTGTGCTCTGGTTCTGTGAGTGGGTTTGGTTTGTGAAAATCCATTAATCTCTATACTTAGGATGGGTATAATTTTCTCTATTTAGGTTTCACTTCAATAAAAAGTTATTATGTGATTCCCAGCAAGATAAGTGTAGCAGAAGTAGGAAACTGCATATAGAAAGAAAATCCTGGTTACCTTCTAAAATAGTGATCGGAAACACGTATTCATATTCATGCCTTCATTGCTTAATAAAAATAAACACATTGAGTGAATGCGATTACGATTCTTTCCCTCCCCCTCTGGGATTGTTTAGTAACATTTATATGCAAATACTTGGACACAAAAGCAGGGATGGGAGCATTCAAAAATGTGACTCAAAAATTATTTTTGTTTTTTAGGCTAAGGTTGACATATACATTCATTATGGACTGAATGCGCCCCCCGCCCCAAGTTCATATGTTGAAGCCCTAACCCCCAATTGGATGGTATTAGGAGATGGGCTTTTGGGAGATAATTAGGGTTAGATTAGGTCGTGGCAGTGAGGCCCTCGTGAGGGGATGAGCAGCCTCATAAGAAGGGGGAGATCTCTCATTCTCTCCCTTCTGTGTGAAGATGCAGCAAGAAGGTGGCCAGCCACAAGTCAGGAAGAGAGCTCTCGCCAGAACCTGACGACACTGGCTCCCTGATCTCAGACGTCAGCCTCTAGAACCATGAGAAATAAATATTTATTGTTTGGGCCCCTCCCAGTCCATGGGACTTTGTTATGGCATCCTGAGCTGACTAGGACACATTTTACTAAAGGATACTAGTTCATGGACTAGTTAATGATTAGAGATGGAGGATTAAAGTGTGAATTAAAATTTTCTATGGGCAGTGAATGGTGTTAACTGAAAAATTTGCCTCAAATTTACGAACTTTCAGTGGCAGCACTGATTCAATACATTAGCCCTGTGTAGACACAGTCAGTCATTAGATGTTGCCATGTTTCCAAAACCCATAATTGCTAACAATACTTACAGTCATCCTGTGATATTCTTGGTGGATAATTATTCATCTTCAGGACCTGTGGGGTTCCTAGGTTTCTGCCTAGAAACTCAATTTACTTAGGTCCTGGGCTTTCCCCACTGGGGCAGAGGAGGTACTTGTGGGCATGCATTTGGGGGTATCACTAAATGGCCTGGTGCCTGAATTGAGATCACATCAGGAAGGATTGCCATGTTTCATCTACACCATTGTGTCTTCTTGGGGAAATGTGTTTTCCAGAACCATAGGAAACTTAGTGTACTAGGTTCCTTCTTCAAATCAAAAGAGATGGCTTGGCAGGTAATGAGAACAGTAGCTTCCTTCTTTAATGAAATGCTAGAAGTGGTGAGCAACTTCTTTAAAAGAGCTGCTCCTTGATGGATGCATTAGGTCTTGTCTTAAAAATGTTCAGCAGAAACTTAACCATAAATTGCTCTCTAGAGATGCAAATTGCCTGGGGTATTCAATTGCCAGTTGGGTTTGAAGCCATTTGCAGCTGCAAGGGAGCATGAAGACGCCAAGTAAATCTGCTCATCTCTGCTTCCACTGAACACTGTCCAGGATGCTGTGATGCCCGCAGGTCTCCCAAGGAGCAGATAACGCAGTGTTCGTCTACAGACCCAGTTTTGTCTGATGACCTCCGGGTCTCTCGGCTGTCCTGTCATTTTATTAGAAGGGCCGGGAATTGGCCATCTTGACCTATTTAACATCCAGGGGCTGGGAAGAGCTTATTACTCTCTCATTACACCTCTCTCTGAAGAGAGGAATCAGCATTCTCAGAAGAAAACCTTATTGTCTTGGAAGCTCATGACTGATTTATAATTATTCATGCAAGAATACCTAACAGTGGACATTGTGCATCAGACACTATGGGTTTTAAATCTTATATAATTCTCCTCTAAATCCTAAAGGTTAGTTAGTATTATTATCTCAATTTTACAGAGGAAAGGATGGAAACAGAGGGGTTAGGAAGCATATAGTGTGGTGCAGCTAATAAGTGGGATTTCTGTCCAAGAGACCTGTCCCCCCCGCGTTGTGGTCCATGTCCTATGTGGTGCCTTTATTTATTTATTTATTTTTTAACATCTTTATTGGAGTATAATTGCTTTACACTGGTGTGTTAGTTTCTGCTTTATAACAAAGTGAGTCAGCTATGTATATATGTATATTTATGTATATGTATATTTATGTATATAAAAAGTGAATCTCCTCCCTTTGCGTCTCCCTCCCACCCTCCCTATCCCACCCCTCTAGGTGGTCACAAAGCACTGAGCCGATCTCCCTGTGCTATGCGGCTGCTTCCCACCAGCTGTCGGTTTTACATCTGCTAGTGTATATATGTCCATGCCACTCTCTCCTATGTGGTGCCTTTAGATGGTGCCCTGGCCTTCAGTTTCCCACATTTGACCCTAAACGCAGAAGTCCCCACATTTGGCCCTAAACGCAGAAGTCCCCACATTTGGCCCTAAACGCAGAAGATAGCATCACAGACACATTTCTGCTTTTACGATACAAGTCAGGTTATACATGTTCTAAAAATCCAGAATAACGTTTAGAAAGAGGAAGGCCCAGTTCAACATGCGGGCAGTGTCTTCTGTGGAGAAGGCTCAGATTGTTCTTGGATTTCATGTCCACCTTTGATAACCCTTGAATCACAAGCCTACACAGCTCTGTAAGCTCTAATTTTTAAAATTGTCCTAAATTCAGCGAGAATTACTGTTTAAATTAACCTTTTTTGCTTCTCTTATGGCTTGGATTTCTAGCACACTGCAGAAAACTAATTAATTAAATTAATTAATTAAATCAAGCAGGTCCCATTCCCTATTTGCTATCCTTCTCTAAGGAAATCATCTTTTCTCTCTAGGTGCAAAAGATAACTTTCTCTTTTTCTTTTAAGAAAGAAACTAGTTCAGTTTCCTCCTCCTTTGTAGCTTTGCTATTAGGGAAGCCTTGTTTGATTAGTTACGTCCTCCTGCTGAATCATTTCGATGTGTCTGTGCCTTGGTTAGCTCCCAGACCTGACAGCCTCACTAGCTTCTGATGGTCTGCTCTCTTGAACGTGGCTACCGTCAGCTCCCTATTGGCATTCAGATCACTTTTAGCCATAAACGCCTGTGCAGTATACACAGACCCTCCTGCAGGGCTCTGATTTTTCAGAAACTACTTTCATAGCCTGTGAGAGTGGCACACACAACAGTTAACACGACCCAAAATGAACCTTCAGTTGGGCTTTCTCTTCCTTGTCTCTTTCCCTGTTTCCCTCATTTTTTGCCCCCTTCCCTCTACCTTCCCTCCTTCCATCTCTCCTTTCCCCTTTCCTTCTCCCCCCTTTCCTTCTCTCCCCCTCTTTCTTTTCTCTCTCTTTCATCGTAATAACCATAGATATTGATGTGTTCAATAGGTCAATTAATATTAACTTAATATTTGCTATTTTGAGGCAACATAGCCACAGCAATTCGTGCTGATTTTTCTCCCCATCATCAATTCACTCTTCTTTCCTACCTCTTTCTTAACAGAGCCCTGATTTTGTTCATGTATTTTCCCCTTCTCCACACTATTAGAGGACGTTTGCTCAGTCCCCACCCCTGAGAGTGTTGGCTACTTTGGGGCTTATGGCAATCAAGATTGACCCCATTTTCCTTGTAGTTATTTAAGGCATTGGCCAATGAAACAGTAGTGGAAGGCTGCTGGGGAATTTCTGGGGAAGGCTTTTTCACTGCTGAGAAGTCCGTGTTTTTTTGAATGTTACCGTGTCTGGAGCTTGGGTTGGGTATATTTATGGGTATATTTGATTTATGAGAGCAAAAGTAGCCTGAGAACTAAGCTAACCCACTGAGAAAGACAGGGTAGAAAGATGACAGTACCTCATCCCGGGTGGCATCACTGAGCCCCAGAATTAACCAGTCCTGGAGTCATCACACTTCTGAACTCTTTGTTACTTGAAGTAGTAAAGTCCCTTTTTATTTAAACTCCTTTGAGTTGTGTGTCTGTCACTTGATGGGGAAAGCCATCTGGTGCGATATTCCACTGTTGCTTCTGGTGTGGACAGTCACGTACTCTTTTAGACCTCCACTTCCCTCATCTGTGTTTCCTTAAAGTTTGTTGGAAGGATTAAATAACGAAGTAATAATAATGAACGTGTATTGAGCCCTTACTGTGCATAGAACTGTGCTGGACGCTTTATATGTTTGAATATTTCATGGGCCTGCAAAGGCCTAGAACTGTGCCTGGCATCTATTCCACGAAGGAAAGTAGTTTTCCCTTCTTTTTTTTGCCATTCATTAATGTATTTGGTGCCCTGAAGGGAATAAATGTGTGACGTCTTTGTTTTTAAGAACTAATAATGTAGATAGAAGGAAGCTGGTTTGGAGTTTGTTTAGTTTACATGAAATCACAGTGAGTAATATTAGAAAACATATACCTATGATATGATAAACTAAACTATGATTTGGGGTGGATCAGGAATTAAGGCTGGGAAGCTGGGGACTCAATCTTGGAAGGTCTTGAAAACTAAACAAAATAGATAGGACCTGTTATAAACTGGGGGACCACTGGAAGTTTTGGACTCAGGAGATAACGTGATAAAAGTATTTAAAGAAGGTAAGTCAGGGCTTCCCTGGTGGCGCAGTGGTTGAGAGTCCGCCTGCTGATGCAAGGCACATGGGTTCGTGTCTCGGTCCGGGAAGATCCCACATGCCGCGGAGCGGCTGGGCCTGTGAGCCATGGCCACTGAACCTGGGCGTCCAGAACCTGTGCTCCGCAATGGGAGAGGCCACAACAGTGAGAGGCCCGCGTACCGGAAAAAAAAAAAAAAAGGTAAGTCAGAGTGAAGAGAAAGACTGAAGTTGGGTAAATTGATCAGGAAGCTATTGCAATATCATCTGGATAGAAAGTGATAAGGTCTGGATTATATTTCAGTCAACTCCTATTTGTTCAGGTCTCAAAAAGCAGAAAGCCCCAATTAAAATAATACACTGCATATTTTAGTGTAAGGACTATTAATGTTCATAATAATTACCTGAGAGAATTCAGGATACTTGAATGACTTCTTGATCACAGGGACAGATCAACTGATGTTCAGTCCTGTTTTGAAAAATTATGTTTTAAAAAATAGTCCTATTAATATAAAACTTTTAACCCATTTAGTATTTATAACAATTTTATACATATATAAATATATATAAATAAAAAGTAGATCATTAAAACAGGAATGTCCCATTCCCTGCCATTGTGGACAAATGGGGTGTAATTTCACTGTACTTAGAAACAGTCTCTCCATTTACTAATTTAGAAAACCTACTGGTAATTTACAGAACATTTTCATACTTTTCTTTTTTAGGTAAAGATTTTTTTCTGAATTTGATTTAGTGGACCAGGCTGTACCTATTCTTCTTTTCCATATCAGAGGAGAAAACATGCCCATGTATTTCAGGTGACACATTCCCTGGTTGGTGGGAAGTAGCATTGTGGAGAGAAAATACCTAGGAAAAAAGCTATCTGTGTCAGATAACAACAGAATGGTTTAAAAGAACAAGCCCTAGCAAATCACAGACTGAAACAACAGAAGATAAACAAGAAAGAGATAATGACATGCCACAGAAGAGACCAAGACTGAGGCTGGGCAACTCATTGCAAGTACAGACATAAAACCTCGAATGAATACAAGGTCAAAAACAGAATTGGCACTTAGGACCTCAATTTCAGGAAACAAATCATATGTGGCCTAGACATTGTCATGAAAGGTTGTTTCTTGCCTTCTTATCAGACTTTTTATTGTATTTTGTAATTGATTGTCCTGGATGTATAAAACCACAATAGGAAACCAGGCCAAATTACTGCCCATGGATTTAAATATAATATGAGTATGACTTTAGCATCTCGAACACTGTTAACCAGAAAGTAAAGACTTGTAAAAACAGCACAGTTTCCCCTACACACATGCCGTTATTATCAGAGCTTAAAAAATGTGGCAGAATTTTAAAAAATCGCATATTAATAGAAAACCAGGCACATCATCTTTTTTTTTTCTTTCTTCCTTTCTTAGGTCTTTTATAAGCTCTTTTGATTCCCAGATTTTTAGAGTGAGCTCTTCAAATTGCCAAGATGCAGTTGAACGTAGTAACCATTTCCAAACAACTTTATTATTTTGGAACTCTTTTGTAATTCATTAACCCGAAGTTTAAATGGCATGGCTTAACATTCCTGTTTTAAGCATTTTTTTGAATTTACTATCCCATTGACTACCTAACTTTTAATCCATTCTGTAAATATTTTTTAAAGGGTCCTTTGCAGATAACAAGAAGGATAGATATTGCTCTGTCTTTTGGGAGTTTAGAGGGAGGAGAAATTGTTGACCAAGTTACCAAGATATCATCTGGATGTGGATGTTGTGGGTAATGGGGACGAGGCTTAGCCAAAACCGAAAGGGGGAGTAGAAGTTTTCAGGTGACAAAAAAAGGGAAAGAGACTCCCTGGGCAGGTAAAACTGTATGTATAAGAGACCAGAGAGGAGCTTCCCTGGTGGCGCAGTGGTTGAGAGTCCGCCTGCCGACGCAGGGGACACGGGTTCCTGCCCCGGTCCGGGAAGACCCCACATTCCCTGGAGCGGCTGGGCCCGTGAGCCATGGCCGCTGAGCCTGCGCGTCCGGAGCTTGTGTGAGGAAGTTTGTGGGTGAAGAGATAAATGGGTAGAGATGAGGTTGGATAAGTAAGAATTGCTTTTCTTTTATTTGGTAGAAAGATGGTAAGCAGATCTGCCACCAGTACAGATTCCTAAGGCTATTTAACAAAAGGAAACTGAAAAAAAAGCCAGAGTGAATTTCTTTCTTGCTTTTTCCTTAGGGTAATTACCTGATTTCCTTTAGGCAAGTGTTGATTTCTGTTGATCCCTGGGCTCAGGAGATGGAATTTTTTGCTCTACTCTGGTACCTACTACCATAGTATAGTTCCCTTCCCAGCGAATGGAGAAGCCTCCACCAAGTCTCAGTTTCCAATAGGAAGTTTATTATTCTCCACGGAAAACACTTGGGAAAGAGAAGCGTTATATTAAAAAAAAAATGGATATACCTTGTCATTTTGAAACATGCTATGAGCCTCAAGAGACAAAGCAGAAATTCCCCAGAAGAGAACTCCAGTAACAGGAGGCATGAAGACCGGGCTCCTTCTCTCTGCAGGTAACCTCATTAACGTGCTATCTGTGGAGGAGAGCCAAGGTTGATATTTTGTTTTAAATACTTTTCTTCCAATGGGTTTCATTTCATGACATGGTTCATTGAGGCCTCCCTAGCTTCACCCAGGGAGATCCTTTAGGACCGTATGTGAGTGAGTCAGTCTTCATCTCCATATAAATACAACTAAATCTGCTGAGCTCTAGAGTTGACAACAGTTTCAGTCTTGTGGTAGTGGTTGGAGTTTTGGGTGTACCTGGTGCCAGATGGACTTTAGTAAGTGGGAAGATAATAGTATTGTTCCTGAATCAACAGCACCTTGGCTTGTACGTCTGGTTTTAGGTACTTCTGTACATGCTTGACATAGATAGAGAATATTGAGTTGAAAGAGTTAAAAGACCCCAACTTGAGTTCTGGTTGTATGAGTCATTAGCCACATGATCTTAAAAAATAGTTTATCTGAGCTTCAGATTCCTTAATTTGAAAATGGAGATAATTTTTAAAAATTAAATTGCTGCTTATTATAGCACTTAATGTATTCTTGCTTATATTCGAAGTGCTTTACAAATATCAACTCATTTGATTCTCCTAATAAGCTGTGAGATGTATATTATGGTAGCTGCTCTGATGTTAATCATACTACCTCAGGGGTTTTTATGAGGACGGATTGAGATATGTGTTTCAGTCACCCTTCATTTATTGCTTAACCAAAAGTGTGCAACTAGTTGGTGCGAGAGGGGTGACAAAGAGTGTGAACTCTTGCTTCCTGAGACAGTTTGTGATGGTGTCCTGGCCTGCTCCTTCCTACTTATGAGATGAGAAATCAATTTCTGGAATAGACCCTGGCCTGGGAATCTAGCTTAGTTCTTTAATGAACAAGATTTTAAGGTAGGAGTTTGGGATTAACATATACACACTACTATATATAAAATAGATAATCAACAAGGACCTACTGTATAGCACAGGGAACTCTACTCAGTATTCTGTAATAACCTAAATGGGAAAAGAATCTGAAAAAGAATAGATATATGCATATGGATAACTGAATCACTTTGCTGTACAACTGAAACTCGTACAACAATGTAAATCAACTATACTCCAATATAAAATTAAAAATTTTTTAAAGTTATAAAAAGATTTTAAGGTAGGGAGGAAGTGGTTTCCTGTCTACACTGGAAAGAGGCATTAGTGTCATTCTGGATGGAATCGTGATAGCACATGGGTGTACTTGATCCTAGGAGTTGCCTGAATATGCGGTAAACATTCTCTCTCAGTCTGACAATCCCTTCTCTGGGTTGTCTACTAACGTAAACAGAATGAATAAAGAAAAAAATGTAATTTAGGATAACTCACAGACAGATAAAATGTCAGTTCCTTAAAAAAGATGTGGAAATGGAAAGAAAAAGTGAGGAGGTCTTCGGGTTTCTTCTCTGAGTTAGCCAGAAGAGGCTAACACCTGAGAAAAACAACAAAAATATTAGTGATTGAACACAGTGAAAATTAATTTCTCACCCACACGGTGGTCTGATGTGGGCTCTCTGGGCAGCTTTCCTCCAAGCAGTGACTCAGAGACTCTGGTTGCTTCCATGTGTGGCTCTCACCCTTCTAGGTCCTTGGAGGAAAGAGAATGGAGGGGTCGAGGTGGAAGTGTTCTGTAGGCCATACCTACCTGTGGTTTCCACCATCGCGCTTGTATTTTATCCACCAGAACTCAGTCATGTGGCTCCCTTACCTCTAAGGGGAGCCTGGGAAAGGCAACCCAGCTGTGCCAGGGAGGAGACGAGACATGGTGCAGGGGACAACTAATTAGTGTGCCACAGGGAACTACACTAAGTAAGCGGAGATCAAAAGTTTGCTGCTTACCTTCTCTGGCAGACCATATTTTGTCCCTAATGATTTAAGCCACATTTCCCTCCGAGAGATTAGACATTATCACCAATTCCATATACTTGGCAGTGTCCGCCACTGTAGAAGGAATATACCTTCCCTCTCCATTGACACTGAGCTTGGCAACGCTACTTGCTTTGACCAATGAGATTCAAATTATACCACGTTCTGGCAGAAGCTTCAAGAGCCATCGTGTGGCTCTTTCTTCTTTCTCTGTGCCATAAGAACAGCATGTGTCAAACGTAGCCGGCCCTTCACCCTGTGTTCTGGAAAGAGAAGACCTGTAGCCCAGAGCCAAACGGAGCTGAGCAGAGTTGACAGGAGCTGCTGCAGCGATGGCCAACCTACAGCTTCCATCATAACAGGAGCGGGAAGTCAGTGCCTGTTATTAAAAGCCACTGACGTCAGCAAAGCTGACTGTAAAGTCTTCGTCAGGCTTATGTATAATTCCATTATCGGGAAGATCATTAAAAGTTGGTACAGTGCTGATGAGCGAGAGATACCAACTGAAGTTCTTTATTTCTCAGAGCTGACTCTCATAATCGACGGGAATTCATATAGTATGATCTGGAGTATGAATCAGGCCCTCCTCTTACTCTCCAAATATTCTATCAAATAGTCATTTTGTTTTCCCATCTGTCTCTTCTAACTGTAATGAAATTTCTAGCAATGAGATCACTTAACAGTTAGAAAATACACATGCTAATGTACAAATGGTCACTCAAAATAAATGTATATTATGAGGAGGAAGTGAGAAGGCCCGTGAGGCAGTTTTCCATTAACTTCGTAGCACATAGTAGATACTGATGTAAAGTTGTTGTTGTTTTTTTTTTTTGCGGTACGCGGGCCTCTCACTGTTGTGGCCTCTCCCGTTGCAGAGCACAGGCTCTGGACGCGCAGGCTCAGCGGCCATGGCTCACGGGCCCAGCCGCTCCGCGGCATGTGGGATCTTCCTGGACCGGGGCACGAACCCGTGTCCCCTGCGTCGGCAGGCAGACTCTCAACCACTGCGCCACCAGGGAAACCCTGATATAAAGTTTTTGACACCTTGCAACATTGAAGGCAACGTTTGAAACAAGTGGAACACAAAATCATTCTGTTTTAATAGAGGATGAAGAGTTAGACGTAGTGGGGGATGTGTGCAATTAGTGAACCTTGGTGGAGCTCTTGAGGACCACTGGGCAGGGGATAACACAGGGGTGGGTGGTGGGTGAGGGCACTGAGTAAGTCAAAAGACTATGTGAGGGGGTCAAAAAAGTATAATACCTTATCCATAGCTAACCCTGTTTACTGTTGCTGGGAGATTTAAAAAGTAGTTGTACCTTATGATAGAACAATGATAAGAGGTGTGTGGAAGTGCAATACCTTCTTTGGCTCTTGGTTATGTAAATGGAATCATTACTGAAGATTTGCATGAGATTTGTCACGATTATTAAATTTATTTAAAATCATAGGCTTCATGCTAGAATGTAAACTGGTGTTTTTCTGGCACAGCTGCTTATTGAAACAGTGTTGGATAGCGTAGTTCCACGTTTGGGGTTGGACTTAGATGGGCCATAAGGCTTTGTTGAGCAGTAGGCATCTTAAGGACAATATATTTGGTAGGAATGGGATGCTAGTCTGATGTCATCTGGGCTTTCTGTCGGACTCTGGGTGATGTATGAAGTATGGTTCTTATTAGTGGTTGCAGATAACAGAAAATTCAACTTGAACTGGCTTAAATAAGAAAGGAAATTTGCTGGTCATATCACTGTCAACACCGGAGCCAGGTCAGGCTTCAGACATGGTTTAATACAGGATTTGCCTCAGTTTCCCTGTGATTGTCTCTGCCTTCTGTAGCGTGTCTGCTTTACTTTCAGACTGGTCTCCCTCATGCTGGCGGTACGTCTGCCAGCAATAATCAGGGCTATGTGCTTCCTCATTCATATTCGGGGGGAGAAGGCGATTGCTCCCCATACTTACCTAACAAAATTCTTGATCTTTAGTCTGATTGTTCCAGCCTGAGCCTGTCACTGTATCCAGGGGAAACCCACCTTTTTCAATTGGCTTTTGCTCATTTCTTCAGCAAACACTGTGATCCAATTAATGAAATTGTATTCCTTGACTTATGTCATCCACACTACATGGCTGCTACATGATGAGGAAAGGGTTGTTTCTCAAAGAAACACTCTTGGGAAGAGGGCAGAGGGGGGATGGGTTCTGGGCAAACAGATGAATGTCCTATACAGTGACATGGGCTCTATTACCGACTAAAACTTCCAGGTGTGTGGAGGTAAGTAAAACAACTCAGAGCTTCAGTGTCAGATGGATGTGTTTCTGTCCTCATTTATGTCACATACTAGCATGTGAACTTACGGCACCCATGAACCTCAGTTTTCCTCTGTATGTAAAAGAAATAATCTGTATTCTCTTGATTCCTGGACTTCAGTGTTTTCTAGAATCACCATTGACTAATGAATAGTGCAGAAAAATAGACACTGTATTAAATGTACTCAGCGATTTGTAAGATGCATCCCAACTTCAGAAAATGCGAAGTTTGTTTTTTTTTTTCTTTAACAAAGATGAGTCTCAGATCTGAGGATTGGATAACACTTGGCATTGAGGTTTTTTCTAAAGATTAGAGAATATGGCATATGCTAGGCAAGAAAATACTTCCTTATTATCTATTTACTTGGGCTTGGTTAGTTGTTTTCATGAAGGGTTATGTTGATTTTAGTCTTAATTTTTTCTCAAACTAGACATGAGTCTTTGGGCAGATGCTTCTGTGTTTTCGCTTAGAAAATGAGCTGTCTGAATTAGGGAATTTCTGATGTCTCTTGCCCCAATTTTATAGCTGTGTAGGCTGGCAGTGACCCACGTTCCTAGAAGTAACATGAAATTTAAGCAGCCTCTGAGCTTTAGGGGGCAAATGGCCGAATGACCGGGTGAATGGCTTTTTCCTTCTAAAGTATGCTCACTGTTGGCCCACAGATCTGTGAAAGCCAAATCAGCTCTGTCTGATTTGCAATATTCCTGGCATCAAGCGACTCACCTTTTAACAAACCAGTGTGGAAAACTTCCAGTGCATCTGTCACTCTAATTTATACTTTAGAGAGTAAGGCTGACCGGAAAGGCCATGGAAATGACTAAATTAATTCCCATTTATTCAATTACAGTGTCTCTTTCAGAAAAGTAGATTTGTTGTTAAAGATTCAGAGTATTCACCCTCTTTCCTGGAAGAGATACATGTTGGCCATAACACTAGCAAAATGAAAGTAACTTAATGCGTTGAAAACATCCATAAATTAACCTCGAGACAATTTTTCTGGAAAAATACAAGTTTAAAAATCTGTGTGTCAGAGACTGCTCTAAGGAGTCTGACTTTCCAAAAGTGAAGTGGTTTGAGGGGAAACTTGTGCATTTTTTTCTAATCCTTTCATCATCCCATTCCTAAGATGAATGGCTGTCTTTCTACTAAAAATGAGATAACTCACTTTATTTCCCCTTTCTCTTCTTCCCTCCCTCCCTCCTTCCTTCCATAATGAACCCTATTGTCCAATCATGTAAACTTAGAGTAAATTAGGGACTTTGGGAAATGGAATTAATACTTTCGGGCCAATAATCTCTCAATAAGTAAAATCAAGCAGTAATTGATTAAGGATTATATATGATACAGCTTCATAAGTGACTCTCCCTGAAGAGTTAATTCTTTTGGAAATGGAGAGGGGAAGAAAATCTTTGCTCAGAATGACTGTGTCAGGGTGCTAGGTATTGTCATATACATTAATGTATTTCATAGCAATACTATAAAATAGGTGGGATTATCCCTGATTCTGTCTGAAGAAATGAAGTGTCAGATGAGATTATGAAATTTATGGCCAAATAAATCAAACCCCCTAATTATCAATATGCATATTTGGCTACAAAGCTGTTTGCCTTTCTTCTTAACGCACTTTGATGATCTGGATTTTCGTCTTACAAAGTTCCGTGTTGATCATTAAAATAACATTTATTGCATATTTACTCTGTGTCAGGCTTTATACTTTACATGCATTATTGTATTGAATTCTCATAACAGGCTCTTCATATTATTATCTTTATTTTGGAGATGAAGACACAGAGCTGTCAAGGATCACATTTTCTATTCACAGTCTCTCCACATTGTAGCCAGAGGTTTTTTTTAAAACCAGAGTGAAAATCTGATCATGTCACTCTCTTGGATAAAACCTTTCAGGGGCTTCCTCTCCCCACAGGCATCGCGTGGCCTGGTCCCCACTGATTTTCCGACCCCGTCCTGCCTTATCGCCACCCCCCCCACCCCTTCTGCAGCCACGCTGTCTCACCCTGGGCTCCTCTCCATGCCCCATGTATCCTCCTCACCAGGTTGTCTCATACTCATCCTTCAGTTCTCGTAACGCTGTTACACAAATCTTCTAGATCCAACATGGGATTAGGATCCTCTACCTTTATTTCATAGCATTATTACCGTCCTTAACAATGTGTACACTTCGGTGATTTTCTTGGGTTACTGTAAGATTCACGAAGACCAGGTGCTATACTTGTTTTATTATCATCCCCAGGGCCAAGTGCATTTTTGGGCACTTAGTAGGCATGTAATACTGTGTTGAATGAATGAATGAGTGACTAGGACTGAAAATAATTTTCATGTGACTCCACAGCTCTTTTTTTTTTTTTTTTTTTGATGTGGACCATTTTTAAAGTCTTTATTGAATTTGTAACAGTCTTGCTTCTGTTTTATGTTTTAGTTTTTTGGCTGTGAGGCACGTGGGACCTTAGCTTCCCAACCAGGGATCTAACCTGTACCCACTGCATTGGAGGGCGAAGTCTTAACCACTGGACCACCAGGGGAGTCTCCACAGCTCTTATCATTAAGACATATTGATAGAAAAACATCTGTGTAGCAGGATGATATATATAGTATTAAATATATACTTTTTCTTTTCCTAAATCCATGATTCTCCCCCATTTGAGCAACAAGGATTAAGGCCACCGATGTCCCAATTGCGTGGAGGGGAAGGTTCTTTGGAGAAACTGCAGAACCTGATGTTACTACATCGGCTGTTCACTTCTAAAGCCTACGACCAGTGTAAGAAAAGAAATATGTGGGAAGAAGGAGATATTAGCTAAGTGAGATGAGAGAAGAGCCTCTAAATTAACGGTAAAGTGAGGAAAGCTTGGCTACTAAATAAGTGAGTTGGATGCTAATAGGAGTTGCTCTAGATTTACCTCCATACCCTTGGGAGAAGGTGATTACCCTCCTCAGGTCATGGGGATTGAGAAGAGGAGTGTGTTAACTTACATTATGCATGGTTGCCTAGGAAACCGTGAGTATGGCAGAAGACGATTTGTGCCATTACAGGAGGAGAGGATGGAGTAGAGATTGCGTGGAGTAACTAGGCAGATGGGCCTGGCTGCAGCCTTAGAGAGAACACCCCAGTGGGGGAAATAGAGCACATAAATATTTTTCCACGCGGCTCAGGTAGGCAGGGGTCTGATGCTGAGAGCTGATGGTCTGAAGAAGGCTCACAGGCGTGGCACAGGGATGCAGGCCCAGATGGAAGCAGGGATGGTGCAGGCTGGAGCCTGAGAGTGGACAGACCAGCCTCGGTGGACTCCCTCACGGCCCCGAGCGGCCCGCGTAGAGATGAGCACAGCACGGATGGGTGATGATGGTGTGATCACACATCTCAGAGCTGACAGGCCAGGACACAGAGAAACTCAGATGTGGATCCACCCCACTGACTGCACACCATCCGGGAGGGACAGGAGAAGGAAGATCTCAAGCTCGGCTGAGCACAAACCTTAGGTAATAAAGCAGCCAGGTTTATCTGGATGAGACTAGAGGAAGTTTCCTTTTCTCCGGGGAAGTGAAGGCTGAGGCAGAAATTAAGTTCAATTATAAGAAAAAAGAAATATGTATATAATTCTGTCCAGCTCAGTTTGTGAGGAATTGTACCTCCTGAAACTCTGTTGTACTCTTCTTTTTCAAATATGTTTTACGATAATTAAACGGCCATGCATTTTCGGTTCTGTGAAATCAATATGGCTAAACATACTCTGCCCTTCTCCAAATCCCAAAGGAAATATCCTTTGCCTTTGGTTCCCAGCATCAGTAAATCCTCTGGTGGTGAATGCTTTCCTCCATTATGCCAATAAGACAATGAGAACTGCATAATTCATGTGAAGTGAGTTATTCAGCCCCCAAAAGTAAATTGCCCAAAGAGAAGGAGAAACACTGCTTTTTATTATTTTTTCCATATAACCTGGTATTATTGCATTGAAGATAAACTGCCTCCGATTCCAATTTACCAAGCCAGAATGCTCTAATAAAAGCAAGTTCTGTCAGGTGGCCAGATTTAATCTTTTCATTACTTTGAGTCACCGGCAAATACAAAAATTTTCTAATACAGTAATATTTTCATTTCACATTCTGTACCAAACTGGAGAAAAGTACAAGGCCTCTAGATCCAATTTTGTCATTTGGCATGTTGTCCACTTGTTGTTTATCAGTGTTAGTTTTTTTTTTTTTTTTAATGTTTCCTTAAAACGTAAATGACCTTCTAAGAGCATAGGCTGGATTTCTGATATTTTGTTGAATGCTGTTTGAACATCTCTACTTCTTTAAGGAATTAGATGTTTTCTGAGGTTGTTTTGGAAAATAGGCACATTATTCTTCAGGTCAGTTAATAATTGCTTGATTTTGTTTCATTTAACTATCAACTTTGGATAAGAAGCACATATTATTAAAATAAAATAATTCTGTCATTTTTTTCCTCCTTCCCCATGAAGAGTTAACCTCATTTGCACTTTAGGATGATTTAGGATTATTTCTTCTGTTGTTCTGCTTTCCAGGAGGGAGAGGGATTGTATAAAGTAGTTTTAGTCAACCCTAGAGTATTTGTTCTTTATTTTATTTTAGTACAGATAGGGTAGGTTTCCCCCTCCAACCAACAGTGAGGAAACATTGTTACCGTTCATAAATAATAAAGGAACTTTGAGTTCAAAATCTAGTAAATATTCTTTAAACAGTGCCACCTTGGAGCCTGAGATATTTGTTCTGAGAGTCTCAATCGATCAGGTTAACGGGATAATTTCCAAATAGTTATTGTGCAAACGCGCTGCCAGATGGGAGACATTGGCTCTTAAAGATTGATCCAGATTTTTATTTCATGTAAATAACTGAGGAGACCCACTGCAGTGAGATCAAACTACTCATACTGTTAAGTTTTGTCTGGTTTTGGCTCCTAATGAAAGAGATCCGTAGTCAAGATCAACTGAGATACACTTAGAGGACCTGTGAAAATGTTTCATTATGGTTGGTAGAAAATGTTTATTTTCTGTTTAAAAATGCTTGGTTAAAGCAACTAGATAGACTAAATACTAATTCTATTATTTCCCTTATTGAATTTGGTAATTACTACATTGGTTAAGATGGATTTTATAAGCAGTACAAGGTGTAAGGGAGTAGCATCTTCTGTGAGATTATAAACTGATGTCGGTTAAAGCTGAAAGTTAGATATAATCGAAATTATCTCTGAAAATCCTTTATATCTCAAATTTCTGCCAGTCTAAACATGTTTCCTGTGTTCAAGTTTCATATGGCCTTTGCCTGCATGTCCACTTAGAAATATAACAGACGACTCAATTTTAACATGTCTCAAACTAAACCCCTGATTCCCCCTCCCCAGATCTGATCCACCCGAGCCTTCCCAAAGTGAGTGATGGCAACGCCATTTCTTTTTCTCAGTTGCTCAGATCAAAAAGCTTGGTCATCCTTGATTATTGTATTTCTCTCAGGCTTCGTTTACTTCATATAATTAGTCACAAGATCTTGGTGGCTTAATCTTCAGAACAGCCCCCAAATCTGAGCTCTCTTCTGCACCTGCGCTGTAACCACCCTGGTGGCATCATCTCTCATCGGAGCTACTGCAACAGTCTTGTGGTTTTCCTGCTGTCACTCATTCATCCTTTCACTCTATTCTCAACATTGTAGTTGGAGTGATCCTTTTAAAACAAGTGAGGTCATGTCATTCCTGTGTCCAGATGTGCCCAGTGCCTCCCTGATTCACTCAAAACAGCTTTACAACGAGCTATAAGATCCTTCATGACTTAGAAAGTTAGAGGGGTAGCAATGGGGGAAAAGAAGGATGCCTTCCGGGACATCGGCTCCTGAGAAATATGGGATGTGAGAAAGGAAACAGTTATCAGTAAAGAGAGAGGGAGATGCAGAGGTGAACCAGACTTCAGCTAGGGCAAGAACTTGAAAGAAACTGGACACATGTCCTGCCATGGAGTAGCAGCAACTCATGTTGTGAGTGACGGAGTGTCACCCCTGAAAGAAGGTGCTGCTATTTCTGTTCAAATGAAAAAGTTTAATTGGGCTTGAATTTAACTGTGGGAGGATTCATGGTTTATTCTGGTATGTTGACCGTAGATCATGGAGTAAGCCAGAGGATTAAAATTCTTTAGAGGTGACAACTCACTCCATTTGAAGTCCACACAGAGCGTGACCTTTCACCAAATAATGGTCTTCTATTCAGGTTGTAGAAGATATCTTTAGGAGCTGTATAAAGCCTATTTAATTTCTGTCTCTTTTATCATCCACATATTCAACTAGACCACCATGCAGGGCATACGCCTGCATTATACAAAATCACTTTACAATCTCAGTATTTTGGAAGATGCCACCTTACTGGTTGATGTCATTAGTTCAAAGGGATATTTTTATACTGAGACTTTTGAGGGAAAACACATTCAAGAAATGTTTAGAAATAAAATTATATTCTAGCTGTAAGTAGGCTAAATAGACTACAATGAACACGTACATTAGTACATTGATACTTTAGAAAAGTGGTCTTTTTCTTTCTTTCCATGTTCAAATGATTTTGTACACTAAAGAAAAATGTCTTCTTTCCTTTTCTCATCAGAAACCTGTTTTGTATGGAAACGAATCAGCCTGTGAATCTTCCATAAAGTATGGCACCAGGTTATTTAAAAATTTATTGAATCCATAATGTCCACTAGCCACAGGTCATTTTACATTAAAATCAGTTAAATGTTTCGATTAATAATGATCCAGTGTACTTTACAAATTGCACGTTGGCATTTCATGTATACCAGTAAATCAAAAAAAAATATTCGATACTTGTACTCTCAATGGCTAATCTAAGTAACTATACAGGAAAAGTTTGTTGGTATGTTGTTTCATATATGCACGTAATGACTGTTTATATATATATATATATAAACAGTTATATATCTATGTATATATATGCATACATAAATATATAACTGTTTGTGGTGAAGAACTGAGGTGGTTTTAAAATCTGAAATATATTAATCTCAAAACTTCTTTGAGAAAAATTTTCTTTGCTCTGAAGTGTATAAAAAGTTATATATTATAGTAAAATTATATTTAATGAACCAGCCACTTATAAACATAGATATCCAATTTTACAAATGTATTTCAGAAAGGAAAATCTTATTTTTAGGGTAATTTTTCTGCTATGAAAAATAGCCCAAGCAGTGAGCAAAGTAATGAATGAGTAATGAAAGGCTCTGGAATGAATTTTTTTGGTCTTTCAGGCAGAGATTGATGATAAAATAATTAGATCAGTGGTTCTAAGTGTCCCGGTAAACACAAATTACTCACAGTACAGCATGTACTTTAAGCTGTTGGCAATGACATTGAGACAGTCACTGAGAGGTATTAACGTGAGTTAATGGTTACTTGACTTGACTATAGATGCTTATATTTGCAACAAAGTCAAGAGAACTTATATCATCCAAACTCTTACTTAAAAGGAACTAGGTAAGACCCTCAAAATGCTAATCACTCATATGTCATGATCATGGCCCATAAGTACTGTTCAGCCAGCTTTCTACATTAACTCTGACCCCTAAGTATAATAGCTAATGATTCCTTAGGGTATAAGGTCATATGTCCACATACCTCCTCCTTTAAAAGCAATAGTTCTCAACCTGGACTGGACGTGAGAAATGCCCAGAAGGTATAAAACATCCAGGGTGCCCCAGCCCCATCCAGGACTAATTAAATCAGAATCTCTGAGCGAGGATCTAGATACTTGTATTTTGGTTTTTTAAAAAAAATTTTAAATTTTTTTTTAAATTAATTTTTATTGGAGTATGGTTGCTTTACAATGTTGTGTTAGCCTCCACTGCACAACAAGACGAATCAGCCATACACATATAGATACCCCTCCCTTTTGGATTTGCCTCCCATTTAGGTTACCACAGTGCATTAGGTAGAGTTCGCTGTGCTACGCAGTATGTTCCCATCAGTTGTTAGACACTTATATTTTGTAAAGATGCAGATACAAAAATCTGTATCTTTGGTCTACGTAAAAATTTATTTCCATGTTAGTAATAACTTCTTACTGGTTTATGGGATATGTAACACATTGTCATTTCAAATGACCGTTGCCTTGTATGATTTAACTGTCTTTTTACCATGAGTGTTATTTGAAAAGAAGAATGTGATACCTCTGGGGAAATCTTAGTTCCCCTAAATGTTTAAAGGGCTGGATTAGCATTTTCCCAGGTTTTGATCCATTAATTTATTTCCTCAAGGCCTTAGCTAGACAAGAAAAGTGCCATGTGGGAGCTGACATTCAGATAAAATCACTACATGTGTTTGTTTGAAGGTAATTATTGAAGTAAACACAGTTGACATTATTCTAGTGTGCCAGATGCAGGATATATGTATGTACAAATGTGTGTGTCTTGGGAACAGCAGTATGTCCTTGGTGTATTAAAAAGTTTGTAAAGAAAAATACTTGATATTTATATACTGGAAGAAGAATTTTTAAAAAGCGTTTGCATCTTTTTGAAGTTCTTGCAAAGCCTGAATTTGTAGGCACAAGTGAATTCCATCAGTTTCTCTTAAAGAACAACTGACTTCCTCTTTATATTTGGGAAGATACGGGTGAAATAAATTCAACAGGTATACATGTGAATATGTGTTTATATCTGTGTACTAGCCTGTCAGGCTGTGCACATGATAGTAAATTTTCTGCAGTAATCAATTTCGTGAACTACTTGCTGTGATAATTTCTTATTTCTAAACAGTCCCTAAACGGGGAGTATTTTCAGTGATGAAACCATGGGCTTTGCTGCCAGACACGTTGGGTTTGAATCCCAGTTGTACCACTCACTATTTGGATGATTTGGGGAAATTTACTAAATATCCTTGTTTCTCAGTTCCTTCGTCCATAAAGTTGAGGATGACCGTCATCGTATTTACTTTACAGGATTATCGTGAGGCATGAATGATGTAGTATATTTAAAGCGCTTAGAAGAGAGACCAGCACATAGATAATGCTAAAAAATATTTGCTGTTGTTCTGAAACCATCTAAAATACAGGGCAAGACGTCATGTCCTGAATGTACATAAACAGCTTTTAGCTAAAAGACATTAAGTGAGGAAACCACATAGAGACAGAGAGAATGCATCGCTTCCTTCTGTCCTCAGAATGCATTTGCTTTATGCACACATTGATCCTGGAGCTTCACACAGCTGTATGATTTTTGCCTCAGGGTTTTCGCGCCATTGGAAACCTCACTGAATATTCCGTTCTGTCGTGCTCCATGGAACAGTTGCTCTCCTGCTTTGTCAGTTTCTCAACTACTACTGCTGTGCACTGTGGTTGTGTCTCCAGCTGAGAATTAATGGCATTGTCTGTTGACCGTGGCTGTGTTATCTCCTTATTCTTTACTGGGGTTACATGTCTGTGTCCCCCACCACCGATACCGCAGGGAGAGTAGAGGGTATGCTTGCCCATTTCACCAGAGGAACATATTCTTTTCATTCTTCGTGGTCTCCAAGTACTGAGGTCTCGACTGTGTGTTCCTGCAGTTTTATCTACATAGATAGTGGACGGAAAGAAAAAGGTATCTACTATATATCTGCTTTCTCTTGCCTTTCCCTAAAAATATACCCCTTTTCAAAACGTACATGCCTCATTCTTTTCAGGGACAATCTGGTGACTAACTATACAAAGAGAAGGTGCCTTGAAATAAGACCTTAGATACCCAAAATCACAATTCAATGAAATGAACCTCTAACAAAACTCTGGATACCACGGCAGATGGGTGAAGTCATCTGAGGCTGAGGAATGTAAGGTACCATTGTCAAGCTCTCCTGGTCACCTCTACTAAAACTCTGCCACTTCAGGGGAGAAGACTGTTTTGCTTTAAGGTTTTGTTCACATTTTAGAACATCTAAGGTAATGAGCAGAACTTTAAAATTATGTTTTTTGAAATTATTAAGAAAATATAGTTATTAGAAATTAAACTAACAAAAGAAGAGGCACAGTGTGCCCGTGGGGATAGTTCTGTAAAACAATCCAACTGGGAGACTAGGTTTTTTCTTTTTCTTCTTTTATCATAGCCATTTCATTTGACAGCCATCAGCTGTAAAGAGTCATCCACTAATCTTGTCATTTGATGCTGAGAATTAGGGTAATGCCGGCAGCTTTCACAGTATGATACATAGGCCGCCTTTCTGCTAATGGATATTTTCTATCAGCGTTGCATTTAGAATTTTAGTCAATTAGAGCTTCTTTTGTTACTTGCTCATAGAAAATAAAAGGAACGTATCAAATATGAGATTAATTATGGCCGACCCAAGGTTGTTTCATTCAAATTCAATGAGAATTTCTTCTGATAGAGAAGTAGTACAGCCAGTTAAGGCAGTCCCTCAATGAGACGCTTTAGAAACAGTCAGCCTAGTAAAGAGAAATCACAGTTGTTTTTAGCTGGAAAATTCTGTCATTTAAACTTTTTTTTTAGTTCTCTGGTTTAAAAAAGGAATGTCAAACGGGGGCATGAAAAAAATGCTGATGCCATGGCATCTAAAAGCTGCCATTTTAATTTCGCTTGTTTCATCAGTATCTTATCAATTTCCATGAACATTCTCACAAGAATAGAGTCCTCAGATTACTCGTCATTTTATTATACAATTACTAATCACATTTAAAAAACTTCGTAAATCCCAGTGCGGAAAAGGTTTGCCTGTTTATCAGTTGCATGTGGAGGCTTGAAGGGCTGCAGAATGGTTCAAGATCCATGACATATTTTGCTACCACCTCTGTTTGCTTATTACATTTCATTACTGTCAGCAAATAGACGGGGATTATGAAACAAGTAATATATCATCTCTGTGTGCCTCTCACATTTCTTCATGCTTTTGAGAAGCGCTGAATGCCTTTGTTCTGGACTATCTTTTTAGTATTTGTATAGTTAACCGCCTTGGAAGTGTTTCCCTTTGGAATAAGAGGCAGGTGTGATCACCGTCTAGTAGAATAAGAAAACGAAGCCAAGGATAGGCATTCTTATTGCCCATTATGAGTGGTTCACTAACCTCAGTGTCCTGGAAACTACCCACCACATGTGCAGATGTCACCTGTGCCCCTTTGTATTGCTGTGTGGGAATGTGAACTTGGGGAACCAGTGCAAATGCTGACCTTTGTCTCTGATCAGCTATTGCGGTGATCAGCTGTCCTTTGTCTCTGACCCAGGAGTCTCATATCCTACCAGCAACCCTGGCACTATGGCAGGCCTACTCGTTAGCTTGGAAGTAGAATAAAACCGCAGACCCTTCACAGGTCCTGACCATTCCAAACCCTCTGCTTGGCTTCTCTAATATTATTCAGTTAATGTTATTATTTTAGATCTCTCCTTCATATTCCTTAGTTTAGGATTTGGGTTTTGCCAGCAATGTCCACTGAGCCTCATTTATTCATCTGCAGAATGAAGACATTTATAGCTATCTTATGGCCTATTTGGAGAACGAAATGAAATAATATATGTAAGAAAACATTTTGTAAAGCAGCGTACCACTTTTAGTCATTTCAGTTATTCCTTCTGTACCTCACATTGAGTTTTCTGTTGTAATGTGCTAGTGATCATTAAGATAAAAATAATTATAATAATCTGTCATCAGGAGACTCTAAAGCATCCTTGTGAAGTTAGAAAATAGGGGCAGAACTTTTTGTCTTTTTGTTTCAATTGGAAAATGAAGACAAAGAAACTAACTTTTTCCCATAGTTTCACTGGTTTTAGGACTCAGATGCTTTAGGAAGCAGTCACCATTAATGCATGGAAATCCATGGATGTCTGTATCCCTGGAGCATTATTTCCAGAATCTCCTTTTCATAAATTTGGTCATTGAATTATAGCTCTTAAAATTTTTCTAAAAACAACAACAACAAAACTAATACTGCTGGACACTTTTACATAGGAATATCTTCTTTTTGACATCTTCACAGAGTACGAAATTTAAAATATCTGTACATATTGAAAATAGCAAACTGGACTGGATGGATATATATTATAGTCCGTAATCTAGTGTCAAACGTAGACTAAAACCCAGTTAACTAACACCCCTGTGGAGTTCAGTCTTACCTAACCTTACCTCTGTCACGGTGTGCTGTCTATTTTCAAAGGTTTAGGGATGGGTGATGGAAGATAGGACAGTGGGTCCTGACAGAAAGCCGAAGTCTAGGTCTCTAGTTCATGTGACTTTCTCCATGGACTCATTTCTCATGAATCCATTCATGCTGGGTTTATTTTCTGTAAGCAGTTCCTAACCATGGACATCCTGTTAATAGATAAGATCCCTCCTCATAGCAAATAACATTCTTTTATCTGCTCCAAGGTCCAGTTAACCCTCTCGACAAAGAGATTAGATCTGGTCACCTGCTTTCTCCCTCAGGGACTTCTAATGGTAAACGCAGTGCACAGTCTCAAATAGGTGCATTAAATCTTTTCTCTCCGAATACTAGGAAAAAAAAATGAAAAAGTCACTTTTGGGCAACTTAAACATTATATTTGGAACTCATCCTGATGTTGTAGTTGAAAGTTTGCTAAACATTTTCTATGTGTTAGCTCATTTCATCATAGAAGTAACCAGGCAAGATTGGGGGTACTATTCAACGTTTACAAATGAGGAAATTGAACTTTAAAGGAAGTAAATTTTTTCCCCAAATTCACGAAGGTATAACTGTCAGAATCAAGAGTTGAATCCAGATCTCTCCTAACATACATTCCAAGCACTTTCCGTGTATCACGCCTATTCTTCTCAAACCGCATTAACTTTGCCTCAAGGATGTGTTATCTGTGTATTGATTTTCTGTGGTCTCTCTTGGGGTTTGGTTTCTCCCAAAACAGTGACTGCCTTGGCGGAAACCTTCAACTGGTTTGGGGGAGCAGGTGCTGAACCTCTGCAATTTACCACAGAGAAATTTTTTGGTTGACCCTGGAATGTACTGACAGTGAGTCTACCATTAAAGAAATACTTTCCATTCTGTCCACATGCCTTATTTCACATACCTTTGTACTCACTTGAACTAACTAAAATGGCAGTTATCAAAATAGGGAACTTTCAGATCCTTACAGTCAAGAGGATGGAGAAGAGAATGACCCGGGAGAGTACTCAGAGAACAATAGAACTCCACGGGTATATTTCACGTAGCAGACTGAGGTTGAACGAGATTCTCTTGGGGCCCAAGTGCCTTCCTTGGGTGGATGTTAAGGGCCTCTTTGTCTTCAAGAATGCCTCTGTGCTTATTTTCCCTTTTTTCTCTCACCCAAGCACACACACACCCACGAAAAACCCTTTTATTGGTTTTGTATTATGTGTTGAACACTTTAGCTATTGTATCTTCTACAGCTTCATCTTTCCAGAAGCCCTGGGCCTCTCTTTTCTCTACCTTTTTTTGAGGGTAGCAAAATAGTTTAGAAGGAAGGTGGTAGGTGTGTGTGTCTTTCTGTAAACCTGTATGTAGGGGGTTGTGGGTGGAGGATACACAGCAGTTTACAAACTTTGAAAATCTGTGTTCTAGTTGTTAAAGTATTTGAAAATATAATTTGAGGGTTCTTAAAAATAGGTACTTATTTTGCTGGTGGGTTAGAAGTGGTCCTACATAGCATACTAGGAATTTATTATTCAATTTTCTTCTTGTAAATCACATATAATAAATCATTTATGAAAGGTAAATAGTATGTTTTTAAACACAACATTTATACATTTAGTAGTTGCTTTATAGTGTGTTCTCCACACATTATATGTAATTGATGAACAAAGTTGTTTATTATTTAAAATGCATGCTATTTCTTGTTATACCATTGCCCATTTAACAGTAATTAATACAAAGCAAATAGAGTTAATCAGATGGCAGAAATAGGATGTCCTAAAACCAAGAATTGTAAGTTATCCTGCTACTTGTTTATGTATTATGGGTTGTTCAACAGAAAGTTCCACAATTTATTTGTAGAAAGATTCAACCTTTGAATATTGTTACGCAAGGGGTTGAGACAAACAGCTTTGAGGCATTCAACTTCGCTTCTTAACCTTCTGGAAAGTCACACGTGGAAAAGTAACAAGAATTTGATGGTAGATAGGTGTTTTCTTACTGAGAATTGACAAGAGAAGAGCCCTGGCTTGGCTGCCATGAGTCATCATTCCTACCTCCTCTTTGATGGGTACACTGGTGGGTGCCTTTGGGTAAATCATTTAATGTCTCAGAGCTTAGTGTTCTTTACTGGGAAATGTGTTCGTTTCTCTGAAATGCTCACTTTGTTGGGCCACATAGAGGAATGAATAAGGCGATGCCTGGAATGCTGTTCCCCAGCACTTCCCACGCTGGATCCTTTGCACCCATCTAATCTCAACTAAAAGGCAACTTGTTAGAAAGGCTTGCCCCTCCTGTTCTCCACTGCCCTGCATCTCACCGAATCTTCCCAGTCCTGGGCTGTCAGGACTTACTACTTTTTCGCAGCACTTATTATTATCTGAAATTAGCTTGCTTGTATATTTGTCTACTTGTTTATTTCCTTTTGCTCCCATAAAATGTCAATTTCATAAGGTTAAGGAACTTTATGTTTCCTTCTATCTCCCCTAGGACAGTAGCTAAGACAATGTCTGGTGCATAGTAAGCATTGAGCAAACGTATAGAGGCAGAAAATGGACATGAAAAAGGTAAAAAGTGTAAAGCACATGCACGTTGGCTACTTTGATTTCATATTAAAGGCACTTCTGTTTTATTCAGATGTGTGTATTGTTAGAGGAGTTTTTCCCCTAGAGGCTTTGCGGATGTCAGAGTTTTTTTGTTTTTTGTTTTGCTTTTCTCTTTTTAAAAAGGATCTATGGAGAGTATTGGCTGAGTGAACTATGGTGAAGACACAATAAGTGTAGCTATTAATGCAGGAGCCAAGGATGCAGTTTGTGAAAGGAAATAACATAGGAATGACCCTGTTTTGACCAGGGCCTGGTATGGAAATCGTCTAATTACTAATGGGACTGAACGGGAGGAGATGAAGAGATAAAGCTGTGGTCAAAGAGACTTCATCTCTCGGGTTGTAATGAGAAACCTTCAATATCCAGTTGTACCTGCTGTGACCTAAACCAATTAAAGCTGGTCTTTCATGGATGCCAGCTATTTCTGTGAAAGCTCAGGTTTACCTGAGGAAACTTTACTGTTAATAAGTTTATTCAGTACAACCACATGGGGAATATCATTTTGATGGGAGAGATAATCCTCAGCAATTTAACCAGCTAAAAATAGAAATGCCTCCATTCCTGGATCAAAATGTGCATACATTAAAGGACAGAGGAAAATAATCTTTTTGGTTTGCTTTGAAAGGCTGGTTGCTTGAGTGCCTGGGCCAGTGGAGCAGTAGATCCTGTTGGTTGATAATGTCTAGAATTAAAGTAACCAGGTCCCAATCATGGCGAATCATTAACTCTATGATTGAATTCTGTAAGCCGCTATTTCCTCAGCTATAAGATGAAGAGAGCGATGACAGCATCCTTGTAGGGTTGTTTTGAGCGTTAATTGAGCATTAAGTGGACATATAAACATCCATACTAAAAGCAGCATCTGACACATGGGAAGTACATCACCATGGTTAGCTATTATTGTAGTCTTCCTCTCTTATGTGTCACCCAAAAAGGGGAATAGAAATCTATCTGCTTCTTCGGTGGCTCTGTGGTTTTGCAGCTCTAGTTCTTTGAAGTAAAATGTTCCTCCTGTTGTTTTGGAGCTCTGGAGGAGTAGGAATTATCCTAGGTCTTTGACACAGTGGGTAATAAATCAAGTGAAGGGAGAGTCACAGCGGAAGGGAGCAGGGGTTACTGCAGTTGTCCTGTGAGCCTATAGCTTTCCATAGAGATTATTAAATATTGCTAGTTTCCTGTGCTGCTTTTTCAGAAGAAAACTAGTGTTTTTGAAATAAATTCTTTTCACGAAAGACTCACATTAGAAAAATCTTATCTTTTGGGACATTCATATGAACAGAATATGAGAAAAGTAATTTATGTCTCTTGGTTCTTAAAGGCTTCTGTTTTTTTTGGAAATAGACCTTATTTTTTTACTTCAAAGTATTAAATTAGCAGTATCATTTTTATATAAGGAATTTGAAATGGCTCAGGTGTATTAAACACTCTAAAACTCAGATGAGGAAATGTGTATATGCATCTATATCTATATACACATATACGTAATTTCCATTCTTTCTTTGTTGCTTTATTTATGTTTATTGGAGTATACGGTGCTTTACAATGTTGTGTTAGTTTCTGCTGTGCAGCAAAGTGAATCAGCCCTACATATACATACATCCCCTCCTTTTTGGATTTCCTTCCCAATTAGGTCACCACAGAGCACTGAGTAGAGTTCCCTGTGCTATACAGTATGTTCTCATTAGTTATCTATTTTATACAGAGTATCGATAGTGTATATATGTCAATCCCAATCTCCCAATTCATCCCACTCGCCCCTTTCCCCCTTGGCATCCATATGTTTGTTCTCTATGTCTCTGTCTCTATTTCTACTTTGTAAATAAGATCATCTATATCATTTTTCTAGACTCTATATATATGCATTAATAAACAATATTTGTTTTTCTATTTCTGACTTACTTCACTCTGTATGACAGTCTCTAGGTCCATCCACGTCTCTACAAATGACCTAGTTTCGTTCTTTTTATGGCTAATATTCCATTGTATAAATGCACCACATCTTCTTTATCCATTCCTCTGTTGATAGACATTTAGGTTGTTTCCATGTCTTGGCTATTGTAAATAGTGCTGCAGTGAACATTGGGGTGCATGTGTCTTTTTGCATTATGATTTTCTCTGGGTATATGCCCAGTAGTGGCATTGCTGGGTCATATGGTAGTTCCATTTTTGGTTTTTTAAGGTTCTCCATAGTGGCTGTATCAATTTACATTCCCACCAACAGTGAAAGAGGGTTCCCTTTTCTCCACACCCTTTCCAGCATTTGTTGTTTGTAGGTTTTTTGATGATGGCCATTCTGACCAGTGTGAGGTGATACGTCCTTGTAGTTTTGAATTGCATTTCTCTAATAATTAGTGATGTTGAGCATCTTTTCATGTGCCTTTGGGCCATCTGTATCTCTTTTTTGGAGAAATGTCTATTTAGGTCTTCTGCTCATTTTTGGATTGGGTTGTTTGTTTTTTTGATATTGAGCTGCATGAGCTGCTTGTATATTTTGGAGATTAATCTTTTGTCAGTTGCTTCATTTGCAAATATTTTCTCCCATCCTGAGGGTTGTCTTTATGTTTTGTTTATGGTTTCCTTTGCTGTGCAAAAGCGTTTAAATTTCATTAGGTCCCATTTGTTAATTTTGTTTTTATTTTCATTTCCTCCAGGAGATGGGTCTAAAAAGACCTTGTTGCATAATCTCTGTTCTTTTTAAGTAGTTGTTAAGAGGGGGAAAACATAGCTTGCTTTTAAGATTGGTCCTGATTGATAAACTCCTCTGATATTTGCCCAGGTAACCCTGTTGCATGAAGATCTAGACTTTGTTTCTTTTATTAATTTGTTGGCTTCAATCACAAGATGTGGTGATGTCTCTGCATTAACCAATCCTATAAGCTATCATCAATACACTGCCTGAGATGTGTGAAGCCATTAGGCCAAAAAGGAAAGTTTTCACATTTAAAAAATAAGTAACAACAATCCTCCAGAAAAAGAATTCAGAATAACGATAGTGAAGATGATCCAGGACCTTGGAAAAAGAATAGAGGCAAAGGTCGAGAAGATGCAAGAAATGTTTAACAAAGACCTAGAAGAATTAGAGAAAAAACACCTAGAAAAATTAAAGAACAAACAAACAGAGATGAGCAATACGATAAATGAAATGAAAAATACACTAGATGGAATCAATTGGAGAATAACTGAGGCAGAAGAACGGATAAGTGACCTGGAAGACAGAATGGTGAAAATCACTGCTGCAGAAGAGAATAAAGAAAAAAGAATGAAAAGAAATGAAGACTGCCTAAGAGCAACATTAAACATTAAACATTAAAGGAACAACATTAAACACACCAACAATCGCATTATATGGGTCCCAAAAGGAGAAGAGAAAGAGAAAGGACCCGAGAAAATATTTGAAGAGATTATAGTTGAAAACTTCCCTCACATGGGAGAGGAAATAGCCACCCAAGTCCAGGGAGCGCAGAGAGTCCCAAGCAGGATAAACCCAAGGAGAAACACGCTGAGACACATAGTAATCAAGTTGACAAAAATTAAAGACAAAGAAAAATTATTAAAAGCAGCAAGGGAAAAATGACAACATACAAGGGAACTCCCATAAGGTTAACAGCTGATTTTTCAGCAGAAACTCTATAAGCCAGAAGGGAGTGGCACAATATGTGAAGTGATGAAAGGGAAGGACCTACAACCAAGATTACTCTACCCGGCAAGGATCTCATTCAGATTTTCTGGAGAAATCAAAAGCTTCACAGACAAGCAAAAGCTAAGACAATTCAGCACCACCAAATCAGCTCTATGACAAATGCTAAAGGAACTTCTCTAAGTGGGGAACACAAGAGAAGAAAAGCACCTACAAAAACAAACCCAAAACAGGTAAGAAGATGGTAATAGCAACATACATATCGATAATCACTTTAAATGTGAATGGATTAAATGCTCCAACCAAAAGACACAGGCTTGCTGAATGGATACAAAACAAGACCCATATATATGCTGTCTACAAGAGACCCACTTCAGACCGAGGGACACATACAGACTGAAAGTGAGGGGATGGAAAAAGATATTCCATGCAAATGGAAATCAAAAGAAAGCTGGAGTAGCAGTACTCATATCAGATAAAATAGACTTTAAAATAAAGAATGTTACAAGAGACAAGGAAGGACACTATATAACGATCAAGGGATCAAGCCAAGAAGAAAATATAACATTTATAAATATATATGCACCCAACATAGGAGCACCTAAATACGTAAGGTAAATGCTAACAGCTATAAAGAGGAAATCGACAGTAACACAATAATAGTGGGGGACTTTAACACCTCACTTACACCAATGGACAGAAAATCCAGACAGAAAATTAACAAAGAAATACAAGGTTTAAATGACATAATAGACCAGAGAGATTAAATTGATATTTATAAGACATTCCATCCAAAAACAGCAGATTACACTTTCTTCTCAAGTGCACATGGGACATTCTCCAGGATAGGTCATATCTTGGGTTATAGATCAAGCCTTGGTAAATGTAAGAAAGTTGAAATCATATCAGGCATATTTTCCAACCACAATGCTATGAGATTAGATATAAATTACAGGGAAAAAATGTAAAAAACACAAACACATGGAGGCTAAACAATACGTTATTAAATAACTAAGGGATCACTGAAGAAATAAAAAAATATCTAGAAACAAATGGCAATGAAAACACGATGATTCAAAAACTATGGGATACAGTAAAAGCAATTCTAAGAGGGAAGTTTATAGCAATACACTCGTACTCAAGAAACAAGAAAAATCTCAAACAATCTAACCTTACAAGTAAAGGAACTAGAGAAAGAAGAATAAACAAAACCCAAAGTTAGTAGAAGGAAAGAAATCATAAAGATCAGACCAGAAATAAATGAAATAAAAACAAAGAAAACAATAGCAAAGATCAATAAAACTAAAAGTTGGTTCTTTGAGAAGGTAAACAATGATAAACCTTTAGCCAGACTCATCAAGAAAAAAAAGGGAGAAGACTCAAATGAACAGAATTAGAAATGAATAAGGAGAAGTAAAAACTGACACTACAGAAATACAAAGGATCATAAAAGACTACTACAAGCAACTCTATGCCAATAAAATGGACAACTTGGAAGAAATGGACAAATTCTCAGAAAGGTATAACCTTCTATGACTAAACCAGGAAGAAATAGAAAATGTAAACCAATCACCAACTGATGAAATTGAAAGTGTAGTTAAAAATCTTCCAGCAAACAAAAGTCTAGGGCCAGATGGCTTCACAGGTGAATTCTATCAAACATTGAGAGAAGAGCTAACACCCATCCTTCTCAAACTCTTCCAAAAAATTGCAGAGGAAGGAACACTCCCAAACTCATTCTATGAGGCCACCATCACCCTGATACCAAAACCACACAAAGATACTACAAAAAAAGAAAATTACAGACCAATATCACTGATGAATATAGGTGCAAAAATCCTCAACAAACTACTAGCAAACGGAATCCAACAACACATTAAAAGGATCATACACCATGATCAAGTGGGATTTATCCCAGGAATGCAAGCGTTCTTCAATATACACGAATCAATCAATGTGATACACCATATTAACAAATTGAAGAAGGAAAACCATATGATCATCTCAATAGATGCAGAAAAAACTTTTGACAAAATTCAACACCCATTTATGGTAAAAACTCCCCAGAAAGTGGGCGTAAAGGGAACCTACCTCAACATAATAAAGGCCATATATGACAAACCCACAACAAACATCATTCTCAGTGGTGAAAAACAAAGCATTTTCTGTAAGATCAGGAAGAAGACCTGGATGTCCCCTCTCATCACTATTATTCACCATAGTTTTGGAAGTTCTAGCCGTGGCAATCAGAGAAGAAAAAGAAATAAAACAAACACAAATTCGAAAAGAAGAAGTAAAGTAGTCACTATTTGCTGATGATATGATACTATACATACAAAATCCTAAAGATGTCACCAGAAAACTACTAGAGCTAATCAGTGAATTTGGTTCAGTTGCAAGATACAAAATTAACGCACAGAAATCTCTTTCATTCCTATACACTAACAATGAAAGATTAGAAAGAGAAATTAAGGAAGCAATCCCATTCACCACTGCAACAAAAAGAATAAAGTACCGGGCTTCCCTGGCGGCGCAGTTGTTGAGAGTTCGCCTGCCGATGCAGGGGACACGGGATCGTGCCCCGGTCTGGGAAGATCCCACATGCTGCGGAGCGGCTAGGCCCGTGAGCCATGGCCGCTGAGCTTGCGCGTCCGGAGCCTGTGCTCCACAACAGAAGAGGCCACAATAGTGAGAGGCCCGCATACCGCAAAAAAAAAAAAAAAAAAAAAAGAATAAAGTACCTAGGAATAAATATACAGGTAAAAGACCTGTATTCAGAAAACGGTAAGACACTGATGAAAGATATCAAAGGTAACACAAACAGGTAGAGGGATATACCATGTTCTTGGATTGGAAGAATCAATATTGTGAAAATGACTATAGTACCCAAAGCAATCTGCAGATTCAGTGCAGATTCAGTGCAATCCCTATCCAATTACCAATGGCATTTTTTACAGAACTTGAACAAAAAATCTTAAAATTTGTATGGAGACACAAAAGACCCCAAATAGCCCAAGCAATCTTGAGGGGGAAAAAAAGGAGCTGGAGGAATCAGACTCCCTGACTTCAGACTATACTACAAAGCTACAGTAATCAAGACAATATGGTACTGGCATGAAACAAATACAGATCAGTGGAACAGGACAGAAAACCCAGAGATACACCCACGCACCTATGGTCAACTAATCTGTGACAAAGAAGGCAAGGATATACAATGGAGAAAAGACAGTCTCTTCAATAGTGCTGGGAAAACTGGACAGCTACATGTAAAAGAACAAAATTAGAACACTCCCTAACACCATAAAAAACAATAAACTCAAAATGGATTAACGACCTAAATATAAGACCAGACACTATAAAACTCTTAGAGGAAAACATAGGAAGAACCCTCTTTGACATAAATCACGGCGAGATCCTTTTTGACCCACCTCCTAGAGTTATGGAAATAAAAACAAAACTTAAAAGATTTTGCACAGCGAAGGAAACTATAAACAGGACCAAAAGACAACCCTCAGAATGGGAGAAAATATTTACAAATGAATCAATGGACAAAGGATTAATCTCCAAAATATATAAAAAACTCATGCAGCTCAATATTAAAAAAAACCAAACAACCTAATCCAAAAATGGGCGGAAGACCTAAATAGACATTTCTCCAAAGAAGAGATACAGGTGGCCAAGAGGCCCATGAAAAGATGCTCAACATCACTAATTATCAGAGAAATGCAAATCAGAACTGCAATGAGTTATTCCCTCATGCTGGTTAGAATGGGCATCATCAGAAAGTCTACAACAACAAATACTGGAGAGGGTGTGGAGAAAAGGGAACGCTCTTGCACTGTTGGTGGGAATGTAGATTGATTCAGCCACTATGGAGAACAGTATGGATGTTACTTAAAAAACTAAAAATAGAATTACCATATGACCCAGCAATCCCAATACTGGGCATATAGCCAGAGAAAACCATAATTCAAAAAGACACATGTACCCCAATGTTCATTGCAGCACTATTTACAATAGCCAGGTCATGGAAACAACTGAAATGCCCATCAGCAGACAAATGGATAAAGAAGTTGTGGTACATATATACAGTGGAATATCCCTCAGCCATGAAAAGGAACGAAATTGGGTTATTTGTAGAGACGTGGATGGACTTAGAGACTTTCATACAGAGTGAAGCAAGTCAGAAAGAGAAAAACAAATATTGTATATTTGCGCATATATGTGGAATCTAGAAAAGTGGTACGGATGAACCGGTTTGCAAGGTAGAAACAGAGACAGATGTAGAGAGCAAATGTATGGACACCAGGGGGTGAAATCGGGGGTGGGTGGTGGTGGTGTGATGAATTGGGAGATTGGGATTGACATATGTACTAATATGTATAAAATAGGTAATTAATAAGAACGTGCTGTATAAAAAAATAAATAAAATTCAAATAAAAAGTAAAATGCAGTCAAAAAATAAAAAGATTTGTGAGGGAAGTACAGAGAACTATGGTTACGGCTCTCATAGTCTCCAGCCATGCACCAGATTCTTTCCCGGGATAAAGATCCAAGGATACATAAACAAGGTACTTGCCCCTAAGGGAACTCAAAGTTTGGAGATGGAGGGGAGAGGGAAAAACCGGGAAACAGAAGTACCATGGAATATTCTCAAGTAATTCTCATTACTATGGTCCCTGTGTGTAGCCCGGTTTATCTAAGAGCTAGCTGTGTGATTCCCTAGACAAATAAATACTTCTGGGATCTTGTCTGCCAAAGCCATTTCCAGCAATATGTACAGCTCTGAATTTTGCTTTAAAATTATATATCTACATCGACATACCTATATATATCCATTGTTTTCCTTTGAGGCTATGTAAGACAGCAATTCTTTTCTCATCAATCATATTTTTTCAAAAAAAATTGCAAAGAAATCCTTGCCCTTTCATTTTCTCAGGTTAATTTTACAGTATTTTGTCAATTAAAAATTACTATGTCTGTTAGAATTTCATTAAATTTAGAAATCAATTTGAAGATGCCTGCATCTTAACAATATTTATTCCTCAAATTCCTGGAAGTCATTTATGTGTCTCAACAAAGTTTTATAGTTCAGGAATTTTGAAGCTACTGGGAACAAACTGGAAAATTAACTGGAATTATGAAGTCTGTGAATTCAGAGGATCCACTTGCTATCTCAGCTGAATGTTAATTACGATAATAAAATTAGATTTTGGAAAGTAGTTTCATAGCAACCATCTTATTTTATCCTCTCGTTTATTGTAAATAATATAATGTAATTCCTAAAATCCCCAATTTTACACATTCCCTCTGCCCAACTTGCTCTTTTATCCCCATAAATGTATCTTTAAATTATGTATTTCCTTCAAAGTCAGCTAGAAGATTAGTCTTCTGCAGAGCATTTCTTTTTTCCCCTCTCAGTTTTGTTGAGAAATGGTTGATATATAACATGGTATTAGTTTAAAGTGTGCAACGTAATAATTTGATAGATGTATATGTTGCAAAGTGATCACCACAATAAACTTAGTTATCCCAGGGGCATTCCCTGATCTCCCCAACTCACTCAAAGAAGTACTCTTCTCTCCTAAATGCCTTTATCTCTGTCTGTCATAGGAAATATATAATTTGCATTTAATTATGTGTTTGCAAGTCTCTGGGTCGCTATAGCACCCAGCACAGGGCCTGTTAATAGTGGGGCACCCAAGTGGCCATATCGTTAATGGTTGCTTGGCTTCCTGGCCACATGGCCGTGAGGATGGAGAAGCTGCTGTGCCGGTCGATTTCCATGTGCAGCCAGACCACCGAGGAGCAACATTCACCTATAGTTATGAAACCCACATTTTAAGCTTAGGATACCTGTCTCCATTACCAGCTTTATCTCATGTTTTGTGTCACAACCTTACTATATAAAAAATTATGACAGTAATGAGTCCTTCTCTGAGTGAATATTGGAAATGTCATAGATGCAAAATAATCCTTAATCAGATCTACCCTTCCTCTTCTTTCTGTTTTCCTTCTCTCTTTTCTTGCTACTGTTCCAGTTATTTTATACTTTTATAGGAGTGCTTTGTGAAACCCAGATCTGTTTATATATAGCTACATTTTTATCACCTTAAGATGATTAGAAGAGGTATGGGGCTCGAATGTGTTTCATTAAAAAGGCAGTAATATAATGTCTTGTATCATTAAGTCCATGTAACACCTTAAACACACAACAGAGGATGCAAATACATCTGCGAGTGTACATATATATGAACTTACAAGGATATATATTTACACACACACACACACACACACATATATATATTCCCATAAAAGAGTCCTTCAAATGAACACTCAAAGACTGATGGAGTGATCAGATAGGTGTGATATAGCCCTGTTTGTATGTTACAATAAGCAGAGGATGCCCTGATTCTTTAGGGTTTTTATTGGTCAAAATAAACCATGTTGTATATTAAAGACAGGAAGAACCATGATCAAGCATTGAAATAGTTATAGTATTAGCATTCTCAGCTTCCATGCCACTTGCAAAGAAAGGAGCATTTCTCTTCTCATTCTTAAAGAAATATAAAGGGAAATTCACTGTAGTTTGCTTTTGAAAGCATAATGAAATAAAAATAGTAAACACGGAGTCCTGACTGGTGGGGGAAATCCATGTCACTATTTTGTGTCCTAGTTTATTTTTTATTCTGCTGTAACCTTTGATCAACACCAGTTCCTTTCCTTTCTCTCCAAACAGAAAGAGGTCAACATAAACATGCCTGTCAAGGATCTGACAGATTTATTGTGCAAGTTAGATTTCGTTGGAGTGTTCTCCCCTTACATTTTGCATCAGGAGCTGGATTTTTTTTTCTTTCTTGAAATATATATATTTTCATCTCCTGAAAGAATGCAAACATAAAACACATAGGTTATTCCAGGAACTTTGAAATATGGTATACTAGCTAAAAAAAAAAGTTATGAGAATATTCTTCATTGCTTGGAGGTCTGTGATGATAATGAAAAAGTAATATGGGAACAGTGAGACACCTGAGAGCTTAATGGATATATTCAAAAATAAGACTTGCATATTCCTTATGTGAACTTTTTAATTTTTATTTTTTTCAAATGGAGCTCAGTCTATGCATCAAAAGTCACATGAAAATTGAGGCATTTTTACATACGGGTCAGGAGAAAATATCACCGTCTCTGCCCCACATCCTTTTTATTAAAAAAAAATTTATCACCTAGATAATTCAGGTTAATTATTTTTCTGACCTAAATCTTCTGGGAAATGACTTTAATTATCCAATTAACCTTGTATGTGTACAAAGTTTAAGTAAGGCACAGGCCCAGAAGACTGTGTCTTTTAAAGTGTAAATTCAGTTAACCTGTTTATTGACATCATGTGATTAAAAATACAAAGAAAAATGATTTTTCAATTTAACTGGAATGAACTTAGGCCCTTTGCTGAAATCAGAGACCAGGTACAACATCATCCAATGACTAGGAGGTCATGGGAGAGCTGATCAAGTATGTCCTGGTTTGGAACAGCCCTCCTAGCCTAGGCTGACTTTGAGCCCAGTTGAGTGCTATTAGCAGTTTCCTAGGGCTGCTAGGAAACATACCACACACTGCTTGGCTTAAAGCAACAACAGAAATAACTTCTCTCACAGTTTTGGAGCCTGAAATTCCAAAATCATGGTGTTAGCAGGGCCGTGTTGCCCTGAAGACTCGGTAAAAATCCTTCCTTGGTTCTTCCTAGCCTCTGGTGGTGGCCATCAGTCCTTGGTGTTCCCTGCCTTGCAGCTGTGCCATTCCAGTCTCTGCCTCTGTCATCCTTAGGTGTTCTCCTATGTGTCCATTAGGCTGTCTTTTTTTTTTTTTATTATTGAAGTATAGTTGATTTACAATGTTGTGTTAGTTTCAGGTGTACAGCAAAGTGATTCATATATATATTTATATATAAAAATATATATATAAATATATATGTATATATATTTGTTTTACAGATTTTTTCCCCTTATATGTTATTACAAAATATTGAGTATAGTTCCCTGTGCTATACAGTAGGTCCTTGTTGGTTATCTATTTTTTATGTAGTAGTGTGTGTCTGTTAATCCCAAACTCCTAATTTATTCCCCCCCCTTCCTCTTTGGTAACCGTAAGTTTTTTTGTTATTGTTCTTTTCTGTGGCTCTATTTCTGTTTTGTAAATAAGTTAATTTGTATCTTTTTCTTTTAAGATTCCACATATAAGCGACATCATATGATATTTGTCTTTCTCTGTCTGGCTTACTGCACTTAGTATGACAATCTCTAGGTCTGTCCACATTGCTGCAAATGGCATTATTTTGTTACTTTTTATGGCTGAGTAATTTTCCATTGTGTATATATACCACATCTTCTTTATCCATTCCTCTGTCAATGGACATTTAGGTTGCTTCCATGTCGTGGCTATTGTAAATAGTGCTGCTATGAGCATTGGGGTACTTGTATCTTTTCAAATTATAGTTTTCTCCAGGTATATGCCCAGGAGTGGGATTGCAGGGATTGTGGTGTTTTATAAGAACACTTGGATTAAGGGATTACTCTAATCTAGTATGAACTCATCCTAACTAACTACACCAACACCCTTATTTCCAGGTAAGATCACATTCTGAGGTGCTGGAGGTTAGGGGACACAATTCAACCCATAACACGTGTCCAGTTGTATTATCAGGATGCTGGTCTGCCCTCCATGGCTGAACTCCAGAAAGGTCTCCACAATGACCTACCTAATGAGCATTTTTATGTTTCAGTAATACCCAACCTCCGGATGGTATTGCCACTGCTGATTACTCCTGCCAACCTGAATTCTCCCCTCTCTTGGCTACTTGGCAATGTTACTGAACCAGACTTGGATCCGCTTGCCATGTGCAGTAAAGCCAATCTACTGACACCAGGTTGTGGTGAAGGAAAGGACAGTGTTTATTGCAGGGCACCAAGCAAGGAGAACAGGCAGCTCATGCTCAAAAGAACTGAACTCCCCAAAGTTCCTTTTAGGGAAGGAATTTTAAAGGCAGTGTGAGGGAGGGGGCTGCAGGGGGCGTGATCAGCTCGTGCACAATTCTCGGATTGGTTGGCATCAAGGTGAAGCTTCGAGCGTCATCATCCTTCTGGATTCAGCCAGTCTAGGGTCTATGCTTGTGGTCAGTGGTTTTCATCCGGAGGGTCTGCTTCCTGTAAAAACAACTTAGGAATGTGTGCCAGGCCTTTTTCTGTATTCAGGGAACTGAGAGTTCCGTGATGCTGCTGTGTGGTGGATTTATAGTCTAGATTGTTACCAGTTTCCCGGCCCAACAGCTCTCCTTTGTTTCTACGTCTTCCCATTTCTCAATCTTTAACTCTTGAGCCAGCCTTTTGAGACCCAAGGGAGGCCTGGGAGACTAAAGCAGAAGCCTTTCACTTCAAAGGACAGGGACACAGGGGCTTGCATACCATTTCAGTCCTTCCTTTTCTTCGATACTCCTCAGTCTGGAGGGGAGCAGCTTCAGGAAAAGACAGGAAGTAAAGTGTTGGATAGAGAGGTTGATCATAAACTCAGCAGAGGAACTCAGTTTTAGGAGGAGTCCCTGCTACGTAGAACTGGTAGTTATCTGAGTGATCGGAAATTTTTGGCTGCCATCTCCTACTACTCTAGTTGCTCCAAGGCTTGTCTGCTGAACCAAACCCATATCACTTCTGACTTCCCCATTTTGGTGTTCTGTGGTCTTGTCTGTGTTCTCCAAGGTCCTAACGTTTAATTTTTCTTTTCTAATAGGCTTTACCCAGGTGACATCATCCACCCGTATGCCTTCAACTACCACCTGTATGCCGATAATTACCTCGTTCATATGTCAGTCCAAGATCTTACCTCTCAACTGCCTCCTGATACTGTCCCTGTGGAACGAAGCCAGGTAACTTAAACTTTTCATATCTCAGACTGAGCATGCATCTCCCTCAGAGGCAGAAGTTTAGGTATCATCATTCTAGAATCCTACTTCTCTTTACACTACCCACAGTCACTTGATAATTAAGTCTCACCTATTCAACTTTTTACACAAGTCTTGTTGGAACCTTCCTAACCACTCCCCAGTTACTGCCTAAGTGCAAGCCCTAAGTTTTTTTTTTTCCTGGACTAGGGCACTGCCTTTCCTATAGGTCCTTCTGTTTGCAGACATATCCCACTTTAATCAATTCTCTGCATGATATCTAGGGTGATTTAAAAATAGGATTTCTGAACACATCTCTTTCTTGCTTAAAACCACCACCAGCATAGTTTAATGATGCATTTTCAACCTCTTAATTCAGTTTTGGAGCCCTTTCTATCACTCTTGCCATGTCTCCTGCATGGGTCCCATGCTGAGCTATGTGCTGTTCCCTGGATGAAGTATGCTGTTTCATGCTCTTATACCTATGCTCCTGAAATTTGCTCTGCTAGGAATAAACTCCCACTATGTCTCATCCTGCTGACCTCTGAGTCATTTAAAATCTTTTAAAGTACAGCTTAAGGAAATTTTTATAACTGAAAGAGAACCTAGACTACAATTGAACACTTGTTTGAAGATCTGGATTATTTGAATTCAATTTAATTTTGATTTTTATCAATCAACATAAAGATAAAAGGTCTCCCTCTGACCATTGCACAATTAATTGGAAAAATTAGTTGCACCAATAGAGTTCTTCTGTCCCACTATTATTGGTTAATTATTTTGAAACCAAAGCACATGTGGAGGTGGATTAAAGCAGTCCTAGGATTAAGCTGGATTGATGACTCTCTAGCTGGCATTTCCACTGAGTAGCTATTAAAGCTATTTGGGCTCAAAAATTATTACTTACTGTGAGACAGTTTCACTTCAAATGGAAAAGTAATGTACTGAATGGTAAGCAATGGGGTTGAGGTAGACTGTCTTGGAATTGAACTGAAAATCACTTCATCAATCACGAATTTTTGGCTGTCATAATGACTGAATTACCTGGGTGAACTCTAGTCCGATGAAAAAGAACCTAGTTATGTGGACTGTCTGACCTCTCTGTCATCAGTTGTACAACAATCTGCTTGATTACTCTGTGACTGGCCTAAACTATCTGGAAAATGATCAATTTTCTGTCATGTCTAATCCTGTCTGTATTATAATGGAGGCTGTTGCTAAAACTGCATTGTACTCAATTCTCCATCACTGGTGAACAAGGTCACTGTAATTGGTAATAAATGAAGTCTTTTCTCATCATGTGAATGGGGGATTCAGATTTAAACAGTGCCTTAAAAATGAATCATTTAATTTAATCAGAGTGTCTGCAGTTAAGTGGTAGTACTTCCCTCAAGTAGGCCTTGAAAAACCTTGTCTTGTTATTTCAGAGTTTCCATTGCTGACTTTTATCATGATTTTGAAGATATCAGATGTTTTGACACCTGCATCAATTTGACGCTTTCTTCTATTTTATTCTCATGTTACATTCTTGAGAGTGTTAATTAAAAAATAAATAAATAAAATTGCTCCAACTAGACAGTGGGTGATACAATAAGAGTCACTTGTGATTTGCAAGCTACAGAATCTCTACAAATAGCCATTGGTCTACTGATAATGGATAGAGTGACTATAAATACTTATGATAAAAAAAAGGCTCAGGTTTTTGATTTCCTTAAGTACACACTTGCATACTCGTTTTAACAGTGGGAACCCAAACATTGGACACAGGTTAAGAAAAAGGCTAATAATATTTACGTGCTTTAGTTACCAGATCACTAAACCTGATTTACTCTCATGGATAGTGAATGAAATGTTGGGATTAAGTGAAATTTAACTTCCATAATCCTAAAGTAAGGATTTCTTGCAGAGTATGTTAATAGCAGCAGTTCCTTTCAGAAACTCTTTTTGGTTGGCATTTATAATGATTAAGACATACAGGTATTGTATCTGCCATCATCAGTCTTCAGTTTACTATTCCAATCATCAATTGTACTATCAGTACACTTTAAAAGAGCTCTTACAGAGATAGATTTAAGAATGATTCCAATTAGTCTAGTTAAAAAAAAAGCTTAGAGAGTAAAGTATAATTTTCCTTTAAAACTTATATGGAGAAACCAGAAGTTCAGGAAGTTTATACCAAGTGATAGATATGGTCAAAATAAAGTTCACTTGAGTTATAAAAATTAAAGAGGCAGTTCTGAAAAATTCAGAATTCATGAATTCAGGAATACATGTGGAATGTAAATTAACAAAAGGAATAAAAGCCGTCACATGTAGTAAACTTTCTTAAAATTAGATTACCTTAATGATCCAGCACGTTTAGTCTTTGATGTATGCCCCCCAAAATGCATGCACACGTGCATCAAAAAAGATATGCATAGGAATGAACAGAACTTCATTTTTCATGTTAACCCTAAATGGACCATGACCTAAATTCTCTCCAAAATAAAATGGATCAATAAATTGTGATGGGTTCATACAATTGAATTCTCTACACAATGAAGATAATTAAGTTAAAGCTACAGCAACAACATGATGATCTCATGCGTATACTTTGGAGCAGAAGAAGCCTGACAGCACAATACAGGATGCATACTTCCATTTATGTAAAGTCCCAATTACACTAAGTGTTGTAAGTCACCACAGGTCCTTTCAAGGAGGAGGTAGGAGGTATTAATTGGGAGAGAACCCGAAGAAGGCTACCGGGGACATTCTTTCTTGATCTGGGTGGTTGTAACATAGATTTATTCACTTCGTGATAATTCCGCAGTGATTTGTAAACTTTTCTCTATCCATATTATACTTCAGTAGAACAGTTTTTAAAATTAGATTTTTTAAAAAAGAGATCCTTGAAAACTATCACTCTAATATACAAAGAAAGCAGTATTTTAAAAAAATTTTATTTATTTATATTTGGCTGTGATGGGTCTTCATTGCTGCGTGCGGGCTTTCTCTGGTTGTGGCGAGCAGGGGCTACTCTTCGCTGTGGTGTGCAGGCCCCTCACTGCGGCGGCTCCTCTTGTTGCGGAGCACAGACTCCAGGCACGCGGGCTTCAGTAGTTGTGGCACGTGGGCTCAGTAGTTGTGGCTCGTGGGCTCTAGAGCACAGGCTCAGTAGTTTGGCACATGGGCTTAGTTGCTCCGTGGCATGTGGGATCCTCCCCACCCAGGGCTCGAACCCGTGCCCCTTGCCTTGGCAGGTGGATTCTTAACCACTGCGCCACCAGGGAATTCCCCAAAGCAGTATTTTTTACAAGTCAGGCAGTGCATCAGTTTTAAGTTACTTCCTGATTTTTTAAAACTTATTAACTACAGTTGCCATGCTGTACATTATATCCACATTACTTATTTATTTTATAACTGGAAGTTTGTACCTTTTGGACTCTTTCACCCATTTCCTGTTATTATTATATAATAAAGATGCTGAGAGAAAAACTATGAACGACAGAGAAATAGATAATGCAGAATGGTGTGGTGGAAACAACTAGTGATTTTCAGTCAAATGATTTGAGTTTTATTAGCTGCTATGATAGTGATCTTTAATTTTCATGTCCATCAGCTGATATATAATTAATTTTATATATATAAAATATGACAATGTATATAAAAACACTTTGAAATGCTAACCAAAACTATCGCTTTAAATCAATACTACTGATATTTGACATAGAAATTTCGATATGTGTCTCCAGGAAGCCTGGACAACTGACTGGAAAGGACCTGAAAGACACCTAATCAAATGACGTATTAAAATCCAGACAATCAATAGCATCATCTATTCTTTAATGTGCCAGTCATGTGATTTTTAAAAGAAGGAGTTCATTTGATGTGATTTGTTTCTGGTTGAGACTATAATATTTGGGAAATGGAAGCAGTCAGATGTTATCTTTGAATGTTGAAATGTGTTCCCATTTGGCCAGTCGAATTAATTTTAATTAATTAATTAATTCAATTGAATTAATTAAATCAAATCAATTCTAATTAAATTAATTTAATTTTAATTAATTCAATTGGACACTGGTGTCCTAAGGTACTGCAGAATTGTAAATAACACAGACACCTTGCCCTTAAGTAGTCACAGCTTTAAGCAGTCTAACTTTTGAGAACCTACTTGGGGAACTGGACTGGGGGTGTGGCAGGTCAGAGATGGAGCTGGTCACTGGTAAGAAAAACAATTAGTAGCTGCTAATACTGTGGAAATCGGGGGTAAAGCTCAAAGCAGGAAGAGAGGTAAAATCAGGAACAAAAAAACAATCTGGGTTTCTGAAAGTTTTCCTGAGGGACATAGAGGCAGAAATCAAACCCTCCCTAAACAAACAAAACATAAAACATTGCTATGATATTGGGAAGGTCCACCAAGCATTTGTGACCTCAGAGTCTAGGGTTCAATCTGGGAATCATAATGGCGTGAATGTCTTCAGTAAGTCCCATTAGCTGGCTAAGAAAGACCAAAGACACTGCTACTATTTTTTTGAGAAACCTATCTCTGGGTGACAAGACATCATGTGCAGTGTTTACTGAATAACAAAAATATCCTTTCCCTACCCCTACCTTGTACTTAGGAACTAATTTAAATTGTTTCATAGAACTTCCAAAATACTTAAAAAGAAAATGATTCAAAATTCTAAAGCTTTCACTTATAGCCTGATCAAGTCCATCAAGCATTATCTTTTAGATAAAATATATAACCTGATCAGGTTACATCTGTATTTTTCTCTTCTCTGGCATATATTTTTAAACTTGAGAGCTCTTACTTAGTGATGAGTGGCCATGATGATAGTGCTTTGTTAGCCAAATTAAGGGTGTTGCTTTCAATAAAAGTTTATTGAAATTACTATTTGCTAGGTACTTTTCTGGGTGCTTTATAACTGTGAATTTTTCAGTTTAGGCAACAGTAGGCTTTGTTGATTCATCTAGGAAATTCAGTCTTTAAATTGAACATTTGAAGTATGCAGAATCCTTAAAAATCCTTAAAAATTCATTTGTGTCTGTAATTGTTTGAAATCTGTACTGATGCAGCACAAAATATTTCCATTGAAAATTTCCTAAAGAACTAGCTGCATTCTGTGATTGAATAGTTTGTGAAATTTTGGGAGGGAAAAATATGGGACCCTTTTTTTTCAGAGCAATATTAATTAATCAGTGTTTCATTTAACAAGTATTTCCTGAGTACCTGCCGTGTCTGGTGCCTTATGTTATGCTCTGAGTATGCAAAGGTTAATAAGACATCTTATCTTGACTCACAAGTAGTTTGTGTGGCGATTTGCAGTTTGATATGCAAGACTCCTCAACCAAAACTAGGAAGTAATGATGTCTTGCATTCAGCCCATAAAAACATTAAAAAATTGCCAGTTGATTGTCACCTCTATAGTGACAGCCATTGGGTATACAATCTTTGTTCCAGAGATGTGAAATTCAATAAGACTCTGTGTATATATGAATGTATGTCTGTATGAGTGACAGGGAGTAGGTGAGAAGTGAGAGAGTTGTTTTAAACTTTATTAATAATGAAGAAGTGGGGGGAGGAACCAAGATGGCGGAGTAGAAGGACGTCCTCTCACTCCCTCATGTGAGAACACCAGAATCACAACTAGCTGCTGGACAATCATCGACAGGAAGACACTGGAACTCATCAAAAAAGATACCCCACATCCAAAGACAAAGGAGAAGCCACAATGAGATGGTACGAGGGGCTCAATCACAGTAAAATCAAATCCCATAACTGCTGGGTGGGTGACTCACAGACTGGAGACCACTTATACCACAGAAGTCCACCCACTGGAGTGAAGGTTCTGAGCCCCACGTCAGGCTTCCCAACCTGGGGGTCCGGCAATGGGAGGAGGAATTCCTAGAGAATCAGACTTTGAAGTCTAGTGGGAATTGATTGCAGGGCTTTGACAGGACTGGGGGAAACAGAGACTCCACTCTTGGAGGGCACACACAAAGTAGTGTGCGCATCGGGACCCAGGGGAGGGAGCAGTGACCCCAGGGGAGACTGAACCAGACCTACCTGCTAGTGTTGGAGGGTCTCCTGCAGACGCAGGGGGTGGCTGTGACTCACCGTGGGGACAAGGACACTGGCAGCAGAAGTTCTAGGAAGTACTACTTGGCATGAGCCCTCCCAGAGTCTGTCATTAGCCCCACCAAAGAGCCCAGGTAGGCTTCAATGTTGGGTTACCTCAGGGAAAACAACCAACAGGTAGGGGAACCCAGCCCCATCCATCAACAGTAAAGCGGATTAAAGTTTTACTGAGCTCTGCTCACCAGAGCAACAGTCAGCTCTACCCACCACCAGTCCCTCCCATCAGGAAACTTACACAAGCCTCTTAGATAGCCTCATCCACCAGAGGGCAGACAACAGAAGCAAGAAGAACTACAATCCTGCAGCCTGTGGAACAAAAACTACATTCACAGAAAGAGAGGCAAGATGAAAAGGCAGAAGGCTATGTACCAGATGAAGAAACAAGATAAAACCCCAGAAAGACAACTAAATGAAGTGGAGATAGGCAACCTTCCAGAAAAAGAATTCAGAATAATGATAGTGAAGATGATCCAGGACCTTGGAAAAAGAATGGAGGCAAAGATCGAGAAGATGCAAGAAATGTTTAACAAAGACCTAGAAGAATTAAAGAATAAACAGAGATGAAGAATACAATAACTGAAATGAAAACTACACTAGAAGGAAGCAATAGCAGAATAACTGAGGCAGAAGAACGGATAAGTGACCTGGAAGACAGAATGGTGGAATTCACTGCTGCAGAACAGAATAAAGAAAAAAGAATGAAAAGAAATGAAGGCAGCCTAAGAGGCCTTTGGGACAACATTAAACACAACAACATTCACATTATAGGGGTCCCAGAAGGAGAAGAGAGAGAGAAAGTACCAGAGAAAATATTTGAAGAGATTATAGTCGAAAACTTCCCTAACATAGGAAAGGAAATAGCCACCCAAGTCCAGGAAGCGCAGTGAGTCCCATACAGGATAAACCCAAGGAGAAACACGCCGAGACACATAGTAATCAAATTGGCAAAAACGACCAATAACATACAAGGGAAGTCCCATAAGGTTAACAGCTGCTTTCTCGGCAGAAATGCTACAAGCCAGAAGGGAGTGGCGTGATATACTTAAAGTGATGAAAGGGAAGAACTTACAACTAAGGTTACTCTACCCGGCAAGGATCTCATTCAGATTTGATGGAGAAATCAAAAGCTTTACAGACAAGAAAAAACTAAGAGAATTCAGCACCACCAAACCAGCTCTACAAGGAATGCTAAAGGAACTTCTCTAAGTGGGAAACACAAGAGAAGAAAATGACCTACAAAAACAAACCCAAAACAATTAAGAAAACGGTCATAGGAACATACATATCGATAACTACCTTAAACGTGAATGGATTAAATGCTCCAACCAAAAGACGTAGGCTTGCCGAATGGATACAAAAAGAAGACCCATATATATGCTGTCTACAAGAGACCCACATCAGACCAAGGGGCACATACAGACTGAAAGTGAGGGGATGGAAAAAGATATTCCATGCAAATGGAAATCAAAAGAAAGCTGGAGTAGCAGTACTCATATCAGATAAAATAGACTTTAAAATAAAGAATGTTACAAGAGACAAGGAAGGACATTACATAATGATCAAGGGATCAATCCAAGAAGAAGATATAACAATTATATATGCACCCAACATAAGAGCACCTAATACATAAGGCAACTGCTAACAGCTATGAAAGAGGAAATCAACAGTAGCACAATAACAGTGGGGGACTTTAACACCTCACTTACACCAACGGACAGATCATCCAAAATGAAAACAAATAAGGACACAGAAGCGTTAAATGACACAATAGACCAGATAGATTTAATTGATATTTATAGGACATTCCATCCAAAAACTGCAGGTTACACTTTCTTCTCAAGTGCGCATGGAATATTCTCCAGGATAGATCACATCTTGGATCACAAATGAAGCCTCAGTAAATTAAAGAAAATTGAAATCATATCAAGCATCTTTTCTGACCCCAACACTATGAGATTAGAAATGAATTACATGGAAAAAAATGGAAAAACACAAACACTTGGAGGCTAAACAATACATTATTAAATAACTAAGGGATCACTGAAGAAATCAAAGGGGAAATAAAAAAATACCTAGAGACAAATGAAAATGAAAACATGATGATCCAAAATCTATGGGATGCAGCAAAAGCAGTTCTAAGAGGGAAGTTTATAGCTATACAAGCCTATCTCAAGAAACAAGAAAAGTCTCAAGTAAAGAATCTAACCTTACACCTAAAGGAGCTAGAGAAGAAAGAACAAACAAAACCCAAAGGTTGCAGAAGGAAAGAAAGCATCAAGATCAGAAAAGAAATAACTGAAATAGAAACAAAGAAAACAATAGCACAGATCAATAAAACTAAATGCTGGTTCTTTGAGAAGATAAACAAAATTGATAAATCATTATCCAGACTCATAAAGAAAAAGAGGGAGAGGACTCAAATCGATAAAATTAGAAATGAAAAAGGAGAAGTTACAACAGACACCACAGAAATACAAAGCATCCTAAGAGACTCATACAAGCAACTCTATGCTAATAAAATGGACAACCTGGAAGAAATGGACAAATTCTGAGAAAGGTATAACCTTCCAAGGCTGAGCCAGGAAGAAACAGAAAATATGAACAGACCAATCACAAGGAATGAAATTGAAACTGTGATTAAAAATCTTCCAACAGGGCTTCCCTGGTGGCGCAGTGGTTGAGAGTCTGCCTGCCAATGCAGGGGACACGGGTTCGTGTCCCAGTCCGGGAAGATCCCACATGCCGAGGAGCGGCTGGGCCCGTGAGCCATGGCCACTGAGCCTGCGCGTCTGGAGCCTGTGCTCTGCAACAGGAGAGGCCACAACAGTGAGAGGCCCGCATACCGCAAAAAAAAAAAAAAAAAAAAATCTTCCAACAAACAAAAGTCCAGGACCAGATGACTTCACAGGTGAATTCTATTAAACATTTAGAGAAGAGCTAACACCCATCCTTCTCAAACTCTTCCAAAAAATTGCAGAGGAAGGAAGACTCCCAAACTTATTCTATGAGGCCACCATCACCCTGATACCAAAACCACACAAAGATACTACAAAAAAAGAAAATTGCAGATCAATATCACTCATGAATAATAGGTGCAAAAACCCTCAACAAAATACTAACAACAGAATCCAACAACACATTAAAAGGATCATACACCATGATCAAGTGGGATTTGTCCCAGGGATGCAAGGATTCTTCAATATAGGCAAATCAATCAATGTGATACACCATATTAACAAATTGAAGGAGAAAAAACCATATGATCATCTCAATAGATGCAGAGAAAGCTTACGACAAAATTCAGCACCCATTTATGATAAAAACCCTGCAGAAAGTAGGCATAGAGGGAACTTTCCTCAACATAATAAAGGCCATATATGACAAGCCCACAGCCAACATCATCCTCAATGGTGAAAAACTGAAACCATTTTTACTAAGATCAGGAAAAAGACAAGGTTGCCCACTCTCACCACTGTTACTGAACATAGTTTTCGAAGTTTCAGCCACAGCAATCAGAGAAGAAAAAGAAATAAAAGGAATCCAAATTAGAAAAGAAGTAAATCTCTCACTGTTTGCAGATGACATGAATACATAAAGAATCCTAAAGATACTACCAGAAAACTACTAGAGCTAATCAATGAATTTGGTAAAGTAGCAGGATACAAAATTGATGCACAGAAATCTCTTGCATTCCTATACACTAATGATGAAAAATCTGAAAGATAAATTATGGAAACACTCCCATTTACCACTGCAACAAAAAGAATAAAATACCTAGGAATAAACCTACGTAGGGAAACAAAAGACCTGTATGCAGAAAACCAGAAGACACTGATGAAAGAAATTAAAGATGATACCAACCAATTGAGAGATATACCATGTTCTTAGACTGGAAGAATCAATATTGTGAAAATGACTATACTACCCAAAGCAATCTACAGATTCAATGCAATACCTATCAAATTACCAATGGCATTTTTTTTTTCCAATGGCATTTTTTACGGAACTAGAACAAATCATCTTAAAATTTGTATGGAGACACAAAAGACCCCAAATAGCCAAAGCAGTCTTGAGGGAAAAAAAAAAAGGAGCTGGAGGAATCAGACTCCCTGACTTCAGACTATACTACAAAGCTACAGTAATCAAGACAACATGGTACTGGCACAAAAACAGAAACATAGATCAATGGAACAAGATAGCAAGCCCAGAGATGAACACATGCACCTATGGTCAACTTATCTATGACAAAGGAGGCAAAGATATACAACGAGAAAGACAGTCTCTTCAATAAGTGGTGCTGGGAAGACTGGACAGCCACATGTAAAAGAATGAAATTAGAAGACTCCCTAACACCATACACAAAAATAAACTCAAAATGGATTAAAGACCTAAATGTAAGACCGTACACTATAAAACTCTTAGAGGAAAACATAGGAAGAATACTCTTTGTGATAAATCACAGCAAGTTCTTTTTTGATCCACCTCCTAGAGTAATGCAAATAAAACCAAAAATAAACAAAAGGGACCTAATGAAACTTCAGAGCTTTTCCACAGCAAAGGAAACCATGAACAAGATGAAAAGACAACCCTCAGGATGGGAGAAAATATTTGCAAATGAATCAACGGACAAAGGATTAATCTCCAAAATATATAAATATCTCATGCAGCTCAATATTAAAAAAACAAACAGCCAAATCCAAAAATGGGCAGCAGGCCTAAATAGACATTTCTCCAAAGAAGACATACAGACGGCCAAGAAGCACAGGAAAAGCTGCTCAACATCACTAATTATTAGAGAAATGCAAATCAAAACTATAATGAGGTATCACCTCACACCCGTTAGAATGGGCATCATCAGAAAATCTACAATCAGTAAATGCTGGAGAGGGTTTGGAGAAAAGGGAACCCTCTTGCACTGTTGGTAGGAATGTAAATTGATACAGCCACTATAGAGAACAGTATGGAGGTTCCTTAAAACACTAAGAATAGGATTACCATATGACACAGAAATCCCACTACTGGGCATATACCCACAGAAAACCATATTTCAAAAAGACACACGCACCCCAATGTTCATTGCAGCACTATTTACAATAGTCAGGTCACGGAAGCAGCCTAAATGCCCATCGACAGGCGAATGGATAAAGAAGATGTGGTACATATATACAATGGAATATTACTCAGCCATAAAAAAGAATGAAATTGAGTCATTTGTTGAGACGTGGATGGACTTAGAGACTGTCATACAGAGTGAAGTAAGAGAAAAACAAATATAGTATATTAACGCATGTATGTGGAACCTAGAAAAATGGTACAGATGAACCGGTTTGCAGGGCAGAAGTTGAGACACAGATGTAGAAAACAAACGTATGGACACCCAGGGAGGAAAACTGTGGTGGGGTGGTGATGGTGGTGGTGGTGGTGGTGATGGTGATGTGCTGAATTGGGCGATTGGGATTGATATGTATACACTGATGTGTATAAAATTGATGACTAATAAGAACCTGCAGTCTAAAACAAACAAAAAAATAACAACTAATACTAAACTTTCTTTGGATTATTTGTATGGAAATACGTTAATATAAATGTTTCAGACATTACATGAAATTTCTAAAAATCTTATATATTCTGGTATAATGTTATAAGTCATATTTCTAGTTATTACTTTAAAATGTATATCTCAGAAATAACTAAATTTCCTTGTCAATTGCATTAGAAATAACTAAATTTCCTTGTCAATTGCATTATTATGAACTTTCATCAAATCTTTAACCGTGGTCATTTTTTTTTTTTTTTTTGCGGTACATGGGCCTCTCACTGTTGTGGCCTCTCCCATTGCGGAGTACAGGCTCCGGACGCACAGGCTCAGCGGCCATGGCTCACGGGCCCAGCCGCTCCGCGGCATGTGGGATCTTCCCCGACCGGGGCACAAACCCATGTCCCCTGCATCGGCAGGCGGACCCTCAACCACTGCGCCACCAGGGAAGCCCTAACCGTGGTCATTTTTTAGTCTTTTGTCATTTACAGACAGTTCTGGGTGTACTCTGATGCTTTTGCAAAAATATTCCTATAAAAGGGTTTCATCTTCAAGGAATTCATGGAAAAGACTGACAAGTAACTGACTATACTGCTTAACTGAATGAATAAGCGTTTTCAGAACTCTAATGGAAAACTGATGAATTCTTAAAAGTGCTAACAAAAGATCAAGATGAAAAAAAAATTAATTACATGGGACTGAGTGAACTGATGAGGATGATTATAACTTTTGTGCCTTTCTGTTTGTATTAAAAAAGAAAAATAATGAAGAAGTTTCTCTCTCATAAAAAATAAAAGCAGTGCAGTTGTATCTTATGCAGAATATAGACTCACAGCAGTGATGTGCCAGAGCTGGCTTGTTCAAGCTCACGCAAGTTGGCTTGTACCAGCTGGTGGGAGATGATTGTGAAGTTTTCAGGAATTTTGTGATCTGGTGGTTAAGCAGAGCTATTATTAAAAATTAATTATACGCTTTAAAAAATTTTATTGAAGTATAGTTGATTTACAATGTTGTGTTAATTCCTGCTGTACAGAAAAATGACTCAGTTTATATATATATATGTGTATATATATGTTCATACATATATACATATATATATTCTTTTTCATTTTCTTTTCCATTATGGTTTATCAGAGGATATTGAATATAGTTCCGTGTGCTACACGGTAGGACCTTGTTGTTCTAAACAATAAATTTAGAACTAAATTATATTAAAAGCAAAAGTAAGCAATGTTAAAAATCTATCACCTCCTAATTATTTTCCTACATTTTATTATTCTCGTTGCTCTTAAGTTCATTTACCTGTAACATTGTATCTTATGGAGGAGAAACTATAAAATAGCGTTCTACTGTGCGTCTTTTCCCAACTCTGTGTTCGGTGACATCAGGTGGATAGCTTGAAATCGTCCTTGGGACGATCTACACTTCAAAAATAGGCAAACACTGCAAATCAGGTTTCCCGCTCCAAGCTTCGAGGCCCTGGTTAAACGTTCACCAGCACACCGGTGACTGCCGTGCAAGGCTCACCACTCCTTTCTTTCTGTTTCAAAGGGTGGAATCACAACCTCATTAACATTCTTTCTCTCTTAGTCCAAATTTGTCATTTCTCACCTTGTAGGACTTGAATGAAGTAGATGGCAAATCTGAGAACTAATTAATCACTGTTCTCACAGTTGTATTTTGAGTTTAAGGGAGTTAATGTGGGGCACAAATGAAACTACCCCTTCCCAAGTCAGGCCACAAACATGCAGACTTTACCTCGTGTGAAGTCAAGGGTGTGGAGAAAGCAAATGAACCCGGAATGAAAATGGGCATGAAAAGCTTATTTATTGTCCTGTCAATTGTGAAGCTCCTTGCAAAGACATGGATTAAATGAATATTCGTCACAGATAAATACTTATTCAGTGATTGTCCTTGGGGCTTTGTCACTGAGAATAAGTAATCAATAAGTGGGCATTTAGGGGCAAATATGTATCTGTAATAATTCACTGAATGTGAAGTATAGTAGGTCTAAACAGCAGTGTATGAAAACAAAATGGTGGGTGTATCATATATATTGTAAGACATTTTTAGATATATTACAGCTGTCATATATTCTTTATTTGACATATCCTAAACTCTTTGTAATTATTACTTCACACTTACAGGGTCCAGATGATTTTCTTATTGAGGAAACCAAGAAGAGAAGGCTAAGTGAGCTTAGAATCTTCACAGCAAACCTCATATAAAATATGAAAAAGGAATAAAATGATATTTTAGAAGAAAAGCAGCTTTGTGATGTTATAATCAGCTGAGAAAAATCTTTTACAGAGTTAATATTTAGTTCTGCATAGAAAGACAATCTGTAAAACTTCTGTGTCTATGTATCCATACAGATCAGAGGCTAACAAAGCTTTTCCGTAGAAGGCCAGATGGTAAATGTTTTAGGCTTTACAGGATGTCGAGTTTCTGTCATAGTGGTTTACGTTTGCTGTTGTCGTAGGGCTGAGTCAACCAGAGACAAAGTGTAAATGAATGGGAGTGGTGCTTTCCCATAAACTCTTATGGGGACAGGTTTTGGATTCTGGGGCTGTACTTTGTTAGGCCTTGATCTATGGCAATAGGGATTTGGTAATCACGCTCGCCAGCTGAAAGTTCTCCTCTGGGACCTGAATCACTTGATTAGGAGTTCTATTCTAATCACAGTAACTGGGGAGCTCTGAAATGTCACTGTTTTGCATTATGAAGGCTGATATGGCAGGGAAGTAAGACGGTACTTTCGCTGTAAGGCATAGACTGAGACTGTTATCTAGATGTCTTATACTCCAAAATATTTCCTCAGTTATCTGCATGCACTCTGAGAATACTGTAGACTATCTGGATAATCCCAACCTTTTAATGTACTTTTCATGTTTACAACCACAGTATGAAATTTGCTAGCCATAAGACAACCATAAAATCTCATGCATAGGACAGATGACTGCACTGATTTTAGGACCTTTGTTTTTAAACATGAGATTCTAAGAGTAACTAAGATAAAAGTTTGGAAACTGAAACCAGCATAATTAAACAATATAGGGACTGGACATACTTTGTGCTAAAAATAAGCAAATGTAATTTAGCTGCTGGTTCTTGGAAAATAACAATGTGAACCAACTGAAATAGCATACTTATTGAGTGTGATAGTTCATGTTACATGTCACCTTGACTGGGCCCTGAGGTGCCCCAACATTTGGTCCATTATTCTGGTGTTTCTGTGAGGGTGTTTTGGGGTGAGATGAACATTTCAATTGGTAAACTGAGTAAAGCAGATTGCCCTCCATAAGGTGGGTGGGCCTCATCAAATCAGTTGAAGACTTGAACAAAAGGTTGATTTTCCCCTGAGTGAGAGAGAATTGTTCCTGCCTGATGGCCTTCAAACTGGGACCTTGGCTTTTTTCCTGCCTTTGGATTTAACTGAAACATTGGCTCATCCTGAGTCTCCAGCTTGCTGGCCTTCAGACTGGAACTACACCGCTGGTTCTTCTGATTCTCAGGCCTTTGGACTCAGGCTGGAACTAGACCATCAGCTTTCTTGGGTCTCTAACCTGCTGGCACTTACCCTGCAGACCCTGGGACTTGTCAGCTTCCATAATCCTATGAGGTAATTCCTTATAATAAATCTCTTTCCACATATATTGTTTCTCTGGAGATCCTGACTAATTAAGATCAACAGTTTCCTTATCTAGACTTTTTTTCAAGAAGGTTGCCACACTGCACCTACCAATCCAAAACTACTATGTCATTCATTCTGCCCAACTCTAGCCAGTTTCCTTCTTTGTAAGACTCACCTTAATATCACGTATCCCAGGCCATGACACTCTAAGTACTATAAATATGGTCCTCTGACTGTCCCCTTCTGGACACTACTGTAAGTCCATCATGGTAATATTATTCTTTAATGTTGTAGATCTAATAATCTTAGCTTTGCTCAAAGCTGGTTTTCTGAGGATCCTAAAGTGTTGACAGTTGGAATTTACTGGACATTAATTTGAATTAATCATACATTCCTCATTCAACAAATATTTACCACAGGGCAGGACTTGTACTCAGTGGCTGGGAGTGTTCTGGTCAACAAGACAAACACAGGCCTCATGTTCATGTCCTAACAGAACTTAGATCCTGTGACATTCCCTCCGCTCTGAAGATTCTAGTGGCATGAAACCAAATTTGTTCCTCACCTAGCCCTGACTTTCTTTGCACTGGTAGTTGACAGTTTCTCTTGAATATTCTTCTATAGGCACTTGTAAGTGAATAGTGATGTGCTCACACATAATAGCGCCTGCTTGTCATACATCAAGGATGTGCTAAAACCGTTTGAGTTCAGTTCTGTTAGGCCATTCTTCCTAATCTGTTTTTGAGCTTTCTGTCCCCCCCATCTTTACCGCACACTTACAAAGGGCAACGGGGATTTGCTTCACTCGTACACAGACCTGGGGACTTGTGATTCTGAAGAGACCCACTGGCTTTCACTTGGGCCGCAAGTAAGATACAAACTGCAACCCTCGAATTTAGCCAGATGCCGAAGTGAATCCTACCTTGGTTCCAGTACATCACGATTCACTGGCACTTAATTTCTGTGAATGTAATTAAGATAATAAGAGTCTCCCATTAAATCAATGGCATGCTCTTGTTGCTATTAGGGTAAAGCAAAAAAAAAAAAAAAAAGATCAATCTTTATGAAAAATAAGAATCTGATTTCATAGAGTTATGTCTTAGAGAAAAGAAAGCTGACATTTATAATGATGGGAGTAGCTGTTTCCAGACAAATATCTTTCCCACTTTGTTCACCAAAAGATCCTGAGCAAGCAGGGTGGATCTCGTCACTCGTTTATAGAGAATGCAGAAGATTATGGAAAGCAGCAGGTGTCAGGGCAGAGAAAGCAACTACTCGGCATACCTGCTTAATTTATTAAGGAAATTTAAGTGCTTAAAATAGATGTAGCTGTGTTTGAAGTGAGACACAAATTGTTGAGAGCTAGCTTTTCAAAGCACCTACTGTTTTTACACACGTGCCTCCAAATCCACAAGTATAGGACTGCCCAAGTGCAGCTAATTGTGCCTGTATCTGGTCCTACAGCAAGGCATGTGGCCAGCTACATACCTAGTCCATTCCTCAAGACAGCAATTATTTCAATATACAGTTTTTTGCTGGGAAGCTCTTTCTGCAACATAGTTTTTGGGAAACCTCTTGAGGTAAGACCAGTTCTTTTCAGCTAAAGTTTGGCCTTGCTTCTGGAACAGTCATGCACAGCAGCCTGGAGCATCAATGCTGAAAACCAGTGGAAGGCGGTCCCCTTTACAGACTTCACAGCTCAAACCTAACCAAGCCCATCTGGCTTCATTCTGTCATAAAATGGGAGTAACTGACTAGAATAGCAAAAACATTACATTTTATCACAAGACTGTGTTAATGCAGTTGCTTTTGTTTGCCATTATTCCTTAATAAGATACACTAAAATCACCATAATGCATGTAAACAACTATCCTCTCTGGGATAAAACTGGATTAATGACATTTTGTGTTTATAGAAACAAACACCATTTAGAAGCCATTCCTCCCCAGAGATTTTTCTTAACCAGCAACCAGGTACTTTAGACCTGAAAGGCAAACATAGCTAATAATACTGAAAGGTTATTAGTGCAGTAGGGTACTTATCATCCTCGTGCAATGGAGAAAGCAGGTTCATGTAAAAGAATCATAAAGAGAGTTTGCGTATTTATATGGAACGTGGGACTGTTGGGTTTCTCTCTCTCAAAGCTTAGAGTTATTTTTAATTATGAAATCCCTTGCTGATGAGGATCTGACAAAGGAGAAAAGAAAGTAGTCATTTCTAAATTGAAAATCTGAAGTGTTCTCGGTTAACCACATTTTGAACAGCAAGATAGGAAACATCCAGATGGTGAGATGGCATTTTCAGCTTAATTAACTTTGACTTAAAAGTCGTAGATGTATAGATTCTCCGTTAATAGGAGCCACGCCTCCGCCATGCATAGTTAATCTGCATTATACATCGGATTGGCTTATGTAGTATCCTTTAAGATGGACAGAGTGGAAACTGTCACATACTTCACTGTGTTTTTTGCTCACACTCATTTTTTAAGTAAAAATGACTTCTTTTAATTGAAAGTGAATTTAGAAATTAAGAAGTAATATTTAGCCCCAGGTACTAGTTTCCCATTGCTGCTCTAAGAAACTACCACAGATTTATCTTGTAGTTCTGGAAGGTAGAAGTCTGAAATGGAGTTCACTGGGCTAAAATCAGGGTGTTGGCAGGATTGCATTCCTTTTGGAGGCTATAGTAGAGAATTTATTTCCTTGCTTTCCTCAGTGTCTTAAGGCTGCCTGCATTCCTTGGCTTGTGGGCCCCTTTCTCCATCTTCAATGCTAGCAGTTTTATCACTCATAACCCTGCTTTGATTGTCGTATTTTCTTCCCTGATTCTGATACTCATACCCAGCTCTTATAGGGATCCTGATGATTACATTGTATCCACCTGGATAATTCAGGCTAATCTTAGCATCTCAAGATCTTTAGCTTAGTAAATTAGCTTCATAAGTCATTTTATCTATGCAGGTAATATATTCACATATTTCTGGGATTAGGACATGAACATCTTTGGGAAGCTACTGTTCTGACTACTATACCAGTCATTGCTTTATTTACTTAGTTCCTAGTTGCTCACTTTACTTACACTGTTTTATAGTGCTTTTGTCAGAATAACATTTGTCTTATGTAGGTTCTTAGTGGTTTTCTGGTTAATGTATCATTTCCAGCGGATAAACAATATTGTGATTCAGTCACTTATCGGCCTCTTAATTTTTATTATTCATTCGTGAAACTGATATTTATTTACTGCCTTTTTGGTGCAAGATGCTGGGTAAAAGGAAATGAATCAGTGGTGACTCACATCAGATTCCTTAGGTGTAGACTGGTCCCATTTTCTTCCTTTGAAATTATTGAAAATTAATTCTAAGATACAGAATATACATTGACTAGGCATTACTCCTTCCTAGTTACTTTGCTTCGTGGAGTTACTGGTTAAAATGATAAAGGAGAGATAACCTAAGTAGATGTTAAAACTACATTTTTTTACAAAAGAAACTAATGGTTTATTAACAAACCTAAAACAAACCCCATTTAATATCTGCAGTATGTTACTTTTTCAGCACCATCATTAATTTAAAATTCATTTTTAAAAAACTGGGTTTTTCATGGCCAAGTCAAAGAAAATAATCCAATGGGAGGTAAACCTGAGATTTTCTAACACCAAAAACTTCCAATGAAATGGGAGAAAAAAGTAGCAGTGCTGCATGGAAAGAGGAAGTGAGTATATTTTGTGTATAGCTAAATACGAGACAGACAGTTATTTTAACATCTTACAAGCTCTGGTTTTATGTTTCCCTCTTATAGAGATAATTTTTAATATGCTTTGATATGTTGTACAATGCAGTAATGTTTCCTGAAGGGCTTAACGCGTTTTGCAGTGTTCTGTATGCATTGAATTTAATAAAGAGGAATTTGTGAGAAATTTTGAATCTTAAAGGGACTGTTCAGTGGTTCTGTAGGAATTTGAGTTTCAATGAAATGTAAACTCATTGAAGCACCTGCTCTGATAAAACTGTGAAGCTCGGCACTTTCTCTTCCTTTCAGGCATGTAGCTTTGTCTTCCAGTTACTCCACTAAAAGCTTCCAGTTCAATGGATGAACTTCTTTTACTTCACTAAGAAAAGGTCAAATCCTTTTTCCTCCTCCAATCACCTCTCACCACTTACAAGCGCTGCGATGCAGGGTGAGTTATTGAAAATCGTATTTTATCTTGAGATGCTGCAGTTAGTGCTTTCAAGGCTTCTAATCAGAGTTGGCGCTTGGCTGTCCCTGCGGATTCTTTTACTGCTGAAATAATTTCCCCTTTATTCTAGGTGTTTAAAGCAGCCTCAGAAAGACCTTTCCTCTGACTCTTCCTGTATACTTACATGTTCCTATCTGGGCATATGTTTCAATGGACTTGATTTGAGGATTGCTGTTATTTGGTGAAATGGTAAAAATGTGAAATAACTTACTAGAAAACAGCATAAGGGAATGTAGTCAAAGATATACTCAGCACTTAGTGGACTTAGAGGAAAAAAAGCAGTTTGGATAATGTTTTTAAGTAGTTTCTGCATGGAGGATTTTGCAGACAGTTAATGTGAATTCATTTTCTAATTTATAAAGTGCTACATGTATGGAAAGTATTATTAGCTAAGATATACACAACATTTTGTGTGTGTGTGTGTGCGTGAATAAATGAAATGGTTGCAAATGGTTTGCATTTCAAAATAGCTTCATTTAGGGATGAGACCAGGAGGAACATGAAATGGTGCTGAATGAGATGGTGTTTATGACTCAAATTTTGATTTAAAATTTACCTTTTTTTTGTAATGTAGGCAGTTGTGACATTGATGATGCTAATTTAGGAGTTTTCTTTAAATTAAAATACTTATTTCCAAAAAGTGCTTACTATTCAAAATAATTAGCATACAATTAAGTATATTTCAACCAACTGGTAGTGATGCTTTAACTTCAGCTGTGATCATTGAACAGCCTCATGTTTGCTGTAAGGAGATAATCGTATTTTTTAGCATAAAAAACCCACAACTCTTTATAAATGGGCTAAAGATTAGCATTAAGGATTTAACAGGCGATACATATAGAGAAAGATTTAAAGCAATAACATTTAGCTAAATTCAACCCTAAAAATATGAAATTGTTCTTCTAAACAATTCATTTCTAAACCCATTAGATTCAATGAATCTAAACCCATTCACTTCTCCAGACTTTATCAGAAAGATCTTTCTATAACGCACTCTAAATGCTTATCATGGAACTGTGGCTTTTCTGGGCCATGGGAGTATAACTCTGCCGGTGCTGGCTGGGATCCAGTTTCCGCAGTGTCAATCACAGGGCAGGTTGAGCCTCCATTTCTGTTGTCCTGCTCTCACTTTGTCTAGTCTTCTAAACACATTGCAGAAGCAAAGCAGGAATGAATTTCTGAAAGTAAGTAAGACATGTCAAAAATGTTGATACATGGCCTCGTGTAGACATTCTTTGGGTGCCTGCCTGGGATCTGTCCTTAACTGTTAAGAATGGTCAGTAAATTTACCCACTGTCTTAATACTGGATTTATTATGACAAAAACTTCCAGTCATGATTTATGTAAGCTTCCCGGTGACAAGGTTCATATAAACGTATTGCTTATGTTATTCCGATGTAATCTCATGGCAGTGATGTGATGTTATGGAGAAATCCTGGAACACGAGACTTCAAAGAGATGCTCAAATCTACTCTTTTCTATGGAAGTGTAATGAGCCCAGGCTTCTGAGGAGACTCAATTATTCAGATGAAAACTAGGGTTAGGTAATCAATTGCCAGGATATTTAATTAATAATGTAGTTTTAGGAGGTATTTCATAGTATCAAAGAAGGAGTGGAATTAACATCTAAGGATTTCAATTTTAGTTTTGTTCTGCCATGAATAAGCTCATGTCCTCATGGGACTTGTTTGAAGCGTCATTTCTAAATCAAGGAATTGTTTTTAGTGATATCAAAATATTCTCCCAGCCTTTAGTGTATTTATAATTTTTGGATGATTCTGGTCTGTATTACCACATACTTGGCAGTAATTAATAATCAGCTGCCCTGCTTCTAGATTTTCCTCTAATGCATCTTACGTGCTGCCTTCAGAGCAAGCATTGCAGGAGATTTTATCTTTCTTTTTCCTTCTGAAGTCGTTAGCGATTCCTTGATGACGATAGAAGGAACTCACCACAGACTCATTCTTATCTGCCTTTTTAAACTTTTGTTACTGAGTTCTCTCATACATATTTTTTCTGCTTCAGTCTGTTTACTGAAAGGAAACCAAAGCAAACAAGCCACCAACCAACTGGCCAACTAAACAACACAAAAATAGCCTTTGTGCTTTACCCCTTGGATCAGAATGACTTTTTTCTTTCTTCCTGCATAACTAATCTTATTTCTCCTTTAAGGCCTCACTTGGCATTTTGACCTACAAGAAAATTTTCCAAATCCTTCTAGAATGAAGCCAAGTACTTCTTTTTAAAAATTTATTTTTTTATTTTTTTGGCTGCGTTGTGTCTTTGTTGCTGCGTGCGGGCTTTCTCTAGTTGCTACGAGCGGGGGCTACTCATCATTGCGGTGTGCGGGCTTCTCACTGTGGTGGCTTCTCTTTTTGCAGAGCATGGGCTCTAGAGCGCGGGCTTCAGTAGTTGTGGCGCACGGGCTTAGTTGCTCTGCAGCATGTGAGATATTCCCGGACCAGGGCTAGAATGCATGTCCCCTGCATTGGCAGGCGGATTCTTAACCACTGCACCACCAAAGCCAGTACTTCTTTGAGTGCATTACACTTTTGGGTTGTGCTGTTCTCTTGACATCTCTTATGAAGAGTCTTCTATTCATGGCTTAAATTTTAATCTGACACTTACATATTGATTGTTTACTTGCTCATATGCTTATTCCTTTTATTTCCAACTAGGATATAGGCATTTTGAGGAAAGAATACATGTATTGCTTTGTACTGTGCTTGTTACATAGTGTGTATTAGTGAAAAAGCACTCAGTAAATATTTGTCAAAAGAACCTATAAGGGCTTCCCTGGTGGCGCAGTGGGTGAGAGTCCGCCTGCTGATGCAGGGGACACGGGTTCGTGCCCCGGTCCGGGAAGATCCCACATGCCGCGGAGCGGCTGGGCCCGTGAGCCGTGGCCGCTGAGCCTGTGCTCCGCAACGAGAGAGGCTACAACAGTGAGAGGCCTGTGTACCACACACACACAAAAAAAGAACCTATAATTTGGAAAAATTTTGTTTCCATAGAAGTAAAACACATTTTTTTTCTGATGCAAAAAATAAAGTAGGATGAAACAACTAAAATTTTGTTTTTTTCTAGCAAGGTGCTATGAAGTAAAATTATGTGGCTAAGAAAATGCTGGTAGGATTTAGGTATCAGACCCTAAGATTAATAATTAAATACTGTTCCATCATCGGCTTCTTATTATTTGAGATGCTGTCCATCAGATTCTTATTTACTATATAACAGCACTGTGATTAGCTTGGTGAAATCCAACTAAATCTGGGACCTCTGGCCTTTGCTTTAAGGCCATTTAGCCCAGTGTCATATACAATAGAAACACAGACATTTATACAGAGCACTGAAAAATAATGTTTGCTTATCCCAAAGCTCTCTTGAAGATACTGAGAAGTGTCTTCAAGGTACATAGCAATAAGATACCTACAAATCTTCCTAAAATTGTATCCTAAAATATGCTTCTTAACAAAACTTCCTAAAATTTCTCTTTAGATACCTGGATATTCTTATTCTCCAGGAGTTATTTGGTGTTTTTATTCTCTCTCTCATCTTTTTCCAATACTCCATTTTTATGCATTATTTTATTCAGGACCACAGATTCCTTGGAGCAGATCAACACAAAGAATTCTGCTGAGCAGCCTGGGGAGGGAGGCTGTGAATACTTCTACTTTAATATTTTCACCTTTGTTATATATTCTTCATCAGCCCTGTGTTAGAGGTTCTCTTTCCTCGTGTTAGGGTCTCAGGCAAGTGAAGGTTAGACAGAACACAGAACTAGACCAAGGTTACTGTTTCATTTAATATTGCTGCATAAATCACCCCAGAGCTTAGTGGTACACCATAACCATTGTAGTAGTCATACAGACTCCATGGGTCAGGAATTTGGACAGTGCACCACAGGGCCGTGATGTCTGGGGCCTCAGCTGGGAAGACGTGAATTCTGGGGATGATGGATCTCGGCTGTAAACTTTTGGAGACGCCTTCATTCACGTGTGCAGTCACTAATGTTGCTGTTGACTGGGCTGAACTCTCAGCTGGTCTGTTGACTGGAACATTTACCATGGCCTTTCCGGGTGCTCTCTTTACATGCACTAGTTCAGGCTTCCTCAGAGCATGGGGGCTGGGTTCCAAGAACAAGCACTCCAAGAAAACAAAGCAGAGGTGTGTGTCATTTTTATGGTCAAATCACGAAAACTGCAGGTGTCACTTCCACAGTACTCTGTTGGTGGAGGCAGTCATAAAGGTATGCCCAGCTTCAAGGGGAAGGGATCCTTACCATTAAGTGGAAGAATGTCAAGGTACATTGCATGAAAAGCATGGAGGTTGGGAGATACTGTTGCAGTCGTCTTGGAAAGTACAGTCTTCCTGAATCTTCCAGAATCACAGATGGGAGATATTGTTGCAGCCATCTTTGGAAAATACAATCTTCCAGAATCACAGAATAGCCGAGTAGGGATTTGAACCAAGTTTTATCTAACTCCAATTCCTATCATTTTAATCACTATTCTAAAATTCATTCTTCAATGTAAGTAAAAATTCTGTCACAATGCAGAATTGTATTCATTACATTTTAGATATCAGTAAATAATTCAAAAGGAAATGCATTTGCAGAAATGTTGGATTATGCAAGAAAAATTTGTCAAAAAGCCATTTTAAATGTACTGTTTTCCAAATAATAATGGGGAAGACTTTATTTTCTTTCAAAACCACATCTTTCTAAAGTGAGTGTAGGGTTTTGGCTTACATTGAGTTACTCTGATATTTTTAAATGAGATGTCAAATATAATTTAATGCTTGCAACTTGAAGCAAGCCTGACTACATTTAGAGTTTGACAGCATGCAGCGTTTCTATTAAGCTATCTATCCATGCGGATCAAATATTATGTTTAATGGAGAAGCCTATTAAGTGATACCTGTGGATCTATGTATATATGGATTATTGATTAATAATGATGAGTGTTTACTGAGTGCTTTCTGTGTGCCATGTTCCTTTCATAGTTTATCATTTTTTTTAGCATGCGTTTTTTTATACAGCAGGTTTTTTATTATCTATTTTATACATATTAGTGTATATATGTCAATCCCAGTCTCCCAATTCATCCCAACCCCCTTCCCCTGGACCCCCACTTTCCCCTCTTGGTGTCCATACATTTGTTCTCTACGTCTGTGTCTCTATTTCTGCCCTGCACAGTGGTTCATCTGTACCATTTTTCTAGATGCCACATTAATGCATTAATCTACGATATTTGCTTTTCTCTTTCTGACTTACTTCACTCTGTATGACAGTATCTAGGTCCATCCACATCTCTACAAGTGACCCACTTTCGTTCCTTTTCATGGCTGAGTAATATTCCATTGTGTATATGTACCACATATTTATCCATTCGTCTGTTGATGGGCATTTAGGTTGCTTCCATGACCTGGCAGTTTATCATTTTAAATGCCTTCAATAAATGTGTGGGGAAGATGCTATCACTTCATTTTGATGGATGGAGAAGCTTAGAAGTGTTTCTTGATACTTTGTCTAAGGTCACACAGCTGGTCCAGAGCAGCATTTTTAAGCTCTATTTTATCCTGTTTCCATCACGTATGAAATGTAACCGTCTCATTCAGCCTTTGAGTATCTAAACTCCAGCTGTTCCCAAGGTGACATTTTGATAGGATCCACCCTGGTCGGTTGTGCCTTGAGGAGCAAGGTGGTGCCACGTTGGTAAATGTATGATATTCATGAACACCTCCGTGAGGTCACTGCAGTTTAGGAACTGCATGGGAAGTGCAATTTCTTTTGTTACTCATAAAGATCTGTGGGTCATCATTCTCCACATTTTATAGATGAAGAGTGGCTTCAGAGCTAAAATGGAATATAGTTTGTCACTTAGATTTCACTACAGGGAATCATGCCTTTAAGTACTTCACTTTTTGTCCATTAGTGCTTCTTCCTGTAATACAAGCACATAGACACACACACACACACACACACACACACACACACACACACACACACACACACACACACACACACACACAGTGAAAGGTGAGAATTAGGTGGATGAAATAATGGGACTAATTGTTTCCTTTAACAATGGTTTTCAGACTTACAAAATTTATGTTCATGGAAGATTGAAATACATGTAGCTAATGCTTTAGTCTGGGTTAATATGATTACTAACCTCTTACACGTATAGTGCAGCATCTGATGAATCATGAGCATTAATATAAGGGTGAACTGAACCATTCCTTCCTTAATTTAAAATTTCTGAGAATAAATATAGACCCAGTTATGTAGGTGATGTTCAGGGTGAGGAAGTTGCCTGTAGAATAGGACTCCTGAAATATCAAAAAGGAGTAGGATTTTCTCTTCTTCTCTGCAGTTTAATGGAACGCTTCCTCCACATCTACTTTTAGTTAACAAACCCCTTTCTTCTCCTGTGGGTACTCTTCATTGATTCTAAAATCTGTTTCCAGTGGTCTAACCATAGAAGTCTTTCCTTGGACCACCCATGATTTAATTGATGTTTGGGCATTGTTTTCAGAACATTTTGACTATTAACATTTAGGTTAAATTCACAGATTGTCCTGACATCCCACCACTCATTGCTTGCAGATGATACTCTGATTTTAACAGTTTGGAGTTTTTAACTCAAGATATCATCTTGTGGTGCCCCCTGGAATGGTGCATGCAGTTTTGGTGTAAGGACATACCAAGAGGATGAGAACTTGAGTTTGGACATAAAAGTATTAAAAAGTATGATGAACAGAGGGATATGGTTGAAGTCTAGAAGTGAACAGGTAAATCGAATCCATGTGAGGTTTCTATATCAGGTAGTTAACACAGATACAGAGTGAAAATGGAAATTGGTTAATGTTTTTAAAGTAAAATCAAGAATATTCATAAGAAGTTGTTAAGAGGAAGCCAGTTGCATTCAGGGCATATTTCTAACTTTTGGAGGGTGACATCATGGTGGATAACCATTGTGTTCCATCTCAAATCATCTCTTAGTCACAGAGGTGGAAATCTGGGTGAGTTGCCCCAGCATGACTTTGCTTATGCACTTAGCTGCCTTGTCTTCTCCTTTGTTCTCTATGTGGGAATATTTATAGACTATCTATAGTCTATTTATTATCTTTGATTCCTTTCTCTTAGCAGTTCTGATAGAGAAATGCATGAGATTTTATTCTTGACACAAAGACCAGTATTATTATTTTTTTAAATCTCATGAAAATGATTATAGGCAAGCTCTATTATTAAATTTAAATCAATCTAGCATATTTAATCTATGTCTGTCTATACCCAATTCTATAGCTATATCTGTAATTTATTAACCATATTGCTTTGAGACCTATTTCTTTGGCTTGTCAAGTAAGTTTTCTACTTTACCCAAAGCCTTATATTCTGATCTGATTTTTCTGCATTCTTCCTTCTACTGACTCTGGCTCATTGAATGCCTAGGGTGTACGTGAGTGTCAAGAGACTGCAGTTTGGGGACATTTGACAAAAAAGCTGCTGAATGTGCCAGTAGGGAGCTAATGATGCAGCAGAAGGGCCGTGAGTGATGAAGCAAGACCTGCCAGTTACTGTGCTTCCCTTTGTCTGTTGACCTTGGGGAAGTTCAGAGTGCTGAATAGGTCGTTGAGCGCTTACCCACTCAGTTCCAGGCGCCCACCATCCGTGACCTCATGTGCCTAAGGCACGTGTGGCAAGTTCTTCGCATTAGTTTGGCACTTAAGGAAGATCAAGCTGTCATCTTGAGAAGAGCAAAGATATTAGAGCCGTGGAACAGATTTCCGACCCTAATCCACAGAAACCATGCTAGTCTGAACTCAGAGGAAGACCAGTTTTATAGACAAAACAAATAATACAAATGGAATGAAACAAATACTGAATAAAAATAAGTTCCATTGATTTAGTCAATACCTTCCTGGTAAGTGTCAGGGAAGAGAGTCACATGTTGCCAATTGGGGATGAAAGCTGGGACACAGCAGAAAATTATGCACGAATCTTAGGACAGGATATTACATTTGTTTCACTTGCTCCTTATGTCTGAGACATAAATGAATGCTCCTTAATATGTCTTTCTTCCTCCAAGCAAGTGTGCCCTGACCCAGTTACAGAATATTTGTGGCAATTTTAGATGAAGGGTGGAGGGGAGAGGGTTATGAGTCTGAGATAGTAACAGAAAATTTCATTTACTTTGTAGACCTCCATGCCTGGAAGTCTTCTGGCATACTAGTGATAGAGTTTTGCTTAGCCCAGGTCTTTATTTTAGCTTGAAAAATAACATTTGTTAAAATAACAAGTTCACTGGGCTGATCTTGGGTGAAGGCTTTTATTTGAGAATAAGGATTAATCCAATCATACTTAATTTGTAAAGTGCTCCAAAATAAACTACAGTTGCAGATTGTATCTATTGTTTAATTTAATACAAGTGTACAGATTTCATTTTATGTGAGACTTTATGTGAGACCCCTTGAGAAGGGCTTCGAAGGATGAAATACCTCCAATACAAAAGTAAAGAAACAAACAAAAAAACCCAGAATCATTTAACCTTCTGTTAAAACTATAACCTTTGTCTCCCATTTTTTTTGCAATTAAAACTGTCTGAAGGGCTTCCCTGGTGGCGCAGTGGTTGAACGTCCGCCTGCCGATGCAGGGGACACGGGTTCGTGACCCAGTCCGGGAAGATCACACATGCCACAGAGCGGCTGGGGCCGTGAGCCGTGGCCGCTGAGCCTGCGTGTCCGGAGCCTGTGCTCTGCAACGGGAGAGGCCACAGCAGTGAGAGGCCCGCGTACCGCAAAAAAAAATTGTCTGAAGACATTAGTATCCATCTCTAATCTCCAAATAGCTAGATGTACATAAGATCTTAACATGACAAATAGAATATAGCCTTCACATTTTCTTGGGCTTGGAAGGAATTAAACCATGCATATACGCTCCCTAAAAAAATTCACACCTCAGCCTGAGAAAGCCTCAGAATTGTGCTGAAAAGTGAAAACTGGCACTCAGATTGGCAGGGGAGGGGGGAAGGAAATTTGCTGAGGTTACTTGTTTTTTATGGGGGCAGGTTAGTGTGGGATAGTGCGTTTCAAATTGTAATATGCTTTACATGGGAAATACGTGATTCACAGGGGATTTTGCTCAAATGCAGGTTTTAATTCAGTGGGTCTGAGATGAGACCGGAATCTGTTTATAATAAGCTCCCGGGTGAGGCCAAGGCAGCTGGTCTGAAGATCATACTCTGAGTAAAAAGGAGCTACAGAGGAAGCCACCTATGCAAACGCTAGGGTTAAATCCTACTTCCGTTTACTAGCTGATCTTAATCTCTCTGAGCTCCACCTTGCTACCCTGCCCAATGGAACCCATTTAACAGGAACGTTGTAAACACAATAATGTTGATAAAGCATTTTTTTGCATTTAGCACTCTACGCTGTGTCAATAACTATAAACATAGATTATTTGGAATTAAATAAAAGCTCATAGAGCATTATTATAATTATTTATTCTTTTTTGGTGGGATGTAACCATTTTTTGATGATAATTTTTGAATTGTTGCAGATATAGGAAGAAATAGAAATAAGTACTGAGTACGTTGGACGGGAACAACGGAGAGAGTCCCAATACTCATACAGATCTATCTAGAGCTGTTCTCAGAGGCTGGTCCTGCCCAGCAGCATGGCCTCGGCTGGGAACTTGTAAGAAATGCACATTCTCAGACCCCATCCCAGACTTACTGAATCCGGGACTGCCTGGCCTCCCAGGATCCAACAAGCCCTCCAGGTGATTCTGATGCACGTTAAGGAGGGAGGCCCACTGAGGAACCCATCGGGGAGGGTTGTAGATTGAATAAACCACTCCTGGCTTCTGCTCTGCCCAGTGACCCCATTCCATTCTCCGAGTCCAGCTCCTCACATGAATAAATAGTTTCGCTTAGAAGGTATTATATATGTGTTACTAATGAAATAGCAAGATGTTAAATAATCAGGAGCCCAAGAAAGAGGTACTGATGGGGATGGATACAAAGGCAGAGACTAATAAAAAAAATAAGAATAGGAAAATTTGTTGGAGTCTGGGGGTCAAGAAAAACTGATCTGAATAGAGTCAGATTAGTGCCAAGCAACCAAAACGTTTAAAATAAAAAAAAACAAACAGGCACAATATATCCTATGCCTTTGGATTTCTCTGTTTTATATTCAGCAATGAACTAGAAATTGTAACTATGGCAAAGGAAGCTTTAAGGAAAGCACCACAGTTTTCAACCTATGTTAGAGTGTGGAGAGTGATACAATGTAAAACATCCATAAATTCAGGAGCCTTCTGTGAACCAGGAGAAAAAAAGAAGAGGCTTCAAACTTTGTAGATGAGTACAGTCACTAGAAGGTTTAACTATGGGTGCGCCTGTAAATTCGAATCTGCAATGTCTGCATTTTAATCCTTCTCAAGGTTCTTGAAATCTGAGGTTGTCGCACATGGCTTTCACTAAGGCATCTACTTGTATCTGTCTGTCTCCACCCACAAGGCATGACACTGAACATTTCTTAAAATAGAAAAAGAGGGCTTCCCTGGTGGCGCAGTGGTTGAGAGTCCGCCTGCCGATGCAGGGGACACGGGTTCGTGCCCCGATCCGGGAAGATCCCACATGCCGCAGAGCGGCTGGGCCCGTGAGCCGTGGCCGCTGAGCCTGCGCGTCTGGAGCCTGTGCTCCGCAGCGGGAGAGGCCACAACAGTGAGAGGCCCGCGTATGGCAAAAAAAAAAAAAAGAAAAAGAAAACCGGCTTTATGGAAGTTGAGGTAACGTCTCTTGGTTTCCGAACAAGATGTTTTGCATTTCAAGAAGATCTAAGAAATCAGACTATCACTGTGTACAGGCAGTGATTTGAGATAAGCTATGTAACCAAACCTTTTAAAGTTCTCATATTTGGTTTGTATCAGGTCAGGGGAGAGGAGAGGAAGAGGGAGGGAGTGAGAGAGGAGGAAGAAGAGGGGGAGAAAGGGAGAGCAGTATGTATACTGTTTTATATTCATCCATTGATTTAGGAAGTAGTACTGTGTGTATCTTAGTTCAGTGAGCATTATAAAAAACCAGAGCCCTGTTTGCTTGTGGCCCTGTGTGAGCAGGCAGAGTGAGTGACCTGTTCAAGCCACGGAGATGCACCTCAAACCTGCTCTCTGCAGGCGGGGTGCACCTCAGCACTGCAGGCCTGTTTCTAAGAGGCACTAACTGACAATGCTCTTGATGCCAGCAAGAAGCCAGGACTGTATGCCTGCTGCCCTCAGCTGCATTTCCCCCATAGTGTGTTCGTGTCATTTTCCTTAGTGATGTGTTCCCTTGGTGATAGGTTTCCCTTTTCCTAAAGGGAAAAAGGGAAGGATGAAGGAGCAGAAGCCCAACTGTGGAAACTTTCTGTCCCTAAACTCCTCCCTGAATCTTGCTCTAAGGATGAGGGGTATTTTTCTGGCTTCATGAAAGGGAGTCCTTTCTTCGTTGGCCAACATGAATGAGAATATCGCACTTATCATGAATGAGGCATCTTCTTGGCCTAGGGTGTCTAAAATCTTGTTGTTTCTATACTGTAGAAAACAAGTCCAGTTTTACTTGCATACTTATTACTTTATGACTTTCATCTCACTGGATCAATTATGTTAATTTTATACGCCATCAGTGAGGTCAGCAATGGGTGTCTTCATTTTCATCTTTATAACTGTTTCCAGTATTGGCACTCAATATTAGTTGAATAAACAAATCAATGAGTAAGTATTTAGCGTTTCTTAAAATGACATTGTAGTGTCAGTGGATAATGGGTCTGTTTTTAAATAGTAATTGGGGTGAACTTTGAGAAATTGAAAATCACATTATTTGGAGTTGGAATGAATATTATAATAAATACGTGTTGAAGGAATGTGATTAAACTGGATTCTGTCTGTTGTTTTACCAATGAGGAGACAAAGAGGTTAATTGATTTTCTAATTGTTTTATATCTAGTTAGTCACAGAACTGGTACTAGAATACCTTTTTGGAATATTTTTATTATAGAAAATTGCAAACCTTTATGAAAGTAGAGGAGATAGTATAATAAATGTCTTATTTCCATGAGTACCTTCAAGCCTATTCTATTCATTTATTCAGTATTGTTTTTATCAATGCCTGTCTTTACCCTCTGCTGTTCCCAGATTATTTTTATGCAAATCCCAGAAATCATATCATTTCATTTGTAAACATTTTAGTATTTAGCTTGAAGTGTTAGAGACAAAATATCCACAGTACCATTAATTCATTAAATAATAATTCCTTATTATCATTAAAAAGTTTTTCTATTTTATATTGGAGCATAGTTGATTATCAATGTTCTGTTAGTTTCAGGTGTACAGCAAAGTGATTCAGTTATACATATACATGTATCTATTCTTTTTCAAATTCTTTTCCCATTTAGGTTATTACAGAATACTGAGCAGAGTTCCCTGTGCTATACAGTAGGTCCTTGTTGGTTATCTCTTTTAATTATAGTAGTGTATATATGTCAATGCCAAGCTCCCAATTTATCCCTCCCTCTCACCTTTCCCCTTTGGTAACCATAAGTTTGTTTTCTAAGTCTGTGAGTTTGTTTCTGTTCGTAAATAAGTTCATTTGTATCATTTCTTTTGTTTTTTAGATTTCACATATAAGTGATATCATATGATATTTGTCTTTCTCTGTCTGACCAGATTATTATTTAATATCCAGTCAGTGTTCACATTTACTTGTTTGTCTGGTACATTTTTTTACACTTCATTTGTTAGGACTGGAATTCAAATAAAGTCCATACATTGTGATAAGTTTTCTCTCTTCAGGCTATTTTAATATACGTGTTCTCCCTCCCTGACCCCCTGCTCGCCTTCCCCCTAAATCTCCTTTTGTTTTTTCAGTTGTTGTTCATGAATCTAGGTCATTTTTCCTGTTTTCCCAAGTTTGAATTTTGCTGGTTGCCTAGAATACAATTTTCTAACATAAAATTTGTCATTTAGACCTATTTAAAAAAAAGAAAACTTGGGGTGAAAGATACAGATATATTGAAAAATGTTTCCATAATGTATACTCTTAAAGTTTGAAAAGTTGTGCCATCATATTTATTTCTATTTGAAAAAGAAAAAACTCAAAAATAATATCTCAAGAAAGTTTTACCATGGCATTCCTTAAATGACCTTATTAATTTTCTAAAGTGTTTCTCTTTGATACTTGGATTAAAACCAACTTTTAATTAATACAGAAAAATACAAATCAGAACTGTGACAGGAACTTTCATAATGCTTAAGTGTTTTTGTTTTGTTTTTACTGATTAGAGCAAATCCAAAGCAGTTATATTAATTTTTTATAATTATTCAGTTTATTAGCCATTCAGAATATGAACCAAATGGACATGAAAATCCCTAGTCTTCTAAGAACATATAATAAAACTCTCAGTAATGCTAGTTGGTGATTATTTCTGGGTACAGGAGTGTCATCATTTGCCCTTTCTGGTTTATATAATGCACAGGGCTTCAGGTTTTATCTCTGTAGGCGTCTGAGAATGCTGCTAGAGATTTGTAATGGTAAACTGGAGTCAACTCATGAATTTTCACTTTATTGCATAAAAACAAAGAGACTAAAATATATATTAAAGAAGTGTGGAATATGAACTTCCAATCACACTTAGGTAGAATTAGCTAATCCATCTAAATTGGAATAATATCTGAACAATTGGTGCTACATTGAAAATTTCTCTAAAAACAAAGTCATCTCCCTCATTAGAGATGTCTGTTCTCCTTTTGCTCCTTTGCTGACCTGACTTTCCTCTGGGCACTTTAATTTCTGCAGCTGTGAAAACACTGGCATCTTAAACAGAGCTGCCAGGGAGCCGTGGAAGATGCCCACGTGATTTCTTTTCATTTGAAACACTTAGGAGGGGAGGCTGGGTGAAGGGTATATGAGGACTCTCTTAACTATACAATATTTTCAGTTTTTCCTTAAATTTAAAACTATTCCAAAATAAAAATATTTTAAAAACTTGAGTTTTATTAATTTCACTATATATTACTGAAATTTCATTAAGTAGGAAACACATATTCATCCATGCTTTCTTCAGCCTACCCCAATTTAATATTTAAAAAATAAAATCAGAAAGGAGGAATAATGTAAAGGCTTATATTTGGCATTTTAATGGAACAAAAATGGTTATTTTGTCTATTTCAAGGTTAACACCATTTACTGAATGTTTTCTTCTCAAAAGAGATGTCTGTTTAATGGCCACCTTATATTTTCAGAAAAATATCATTATAGAATGAGAAATATCAATTATTACAAGATGAGTTCTTTTATTTATGAAAAGGATAAAAATTAATGAATTCTATGATTCCAATAATTATTATTTCATGACATTGGAACTAACCAGAGCACTTGGGGATGAATTCTTAGTAGCCAAGCGTTCTGGATGGTTGAGAAGTTACACTTTAAGTGTGGAAGTTTTAACTATTACTGTAACAGTTTTGAATATTATATTCCTCTCTGAAATTATTGTTTAATGCTTTCCTGAAGACTTTGCATCCTGAGTCTTATTCTGTCTTAAATTTCTCAATTCCATTTTTCATAAGACTTCCAGAGACATCTTACTAAATGTAAAAAAATTTTTGAACTTCCTTCAGTGACTTTCTTCAGCCTTCAGGATAAAGTCCCAAGTCCATCTTGTGACAGATGACGCTCTTATGCCCGGTCCTTGTGGACCCCTCCATCTGTTCCTTTCACCAACTTTCTCTGCCCTGGGTTCTTGTCATACAGACCCAGATTTCACTCACTTTTTCTGTCACACGAAGTGTGAACAGTGCCTGAATACCTTCTTCTACTACTGGTCTTGGTTGAAGCTTAATCATCTTTTATTTATTTATATATTTATTTTTGCGGTACGCGGGCCTCTCACTGCTGTGGCCTCTCCCGTTGCGGAGCACAGGCTCCGCATGCGCAGGCTCAGCGGCCATGGCTCACGGGCCCAGCCGCTCCGCGGCACGTGGGATCCTCCCGGACCGGGGGACGAACCTGCGTCCCCTGCATCGGCAGGCGGGCTCTCAACCACTGCGCCACCAGGGAAGCCCCTTAATCATCTTTTAAATAGAAAAGATTTAAACAGACAATCCTCCTCTTCTCCCTTCCTTCAGGCTACCACAGACGCTGATGACCTCTGTCACATTGCCTGTGATGCTGTATTGTAATTGACTACTTGTTTGTCATCATATAAGATGGAAAATATTATGGACACAGATCATTTGTCATTTGTCATTGTTTTTCCAGCATTTATCATGGCATCCTGCATATAAGAACCAGTCAATAAATGGTGGTGGCTGTTGAACAATTATGACATTATAATTATTGGAGTTTACTGAAAAATATAAGGTTATATCATATTACATCAAATGCTGTGCTTCTTAAACTGTTGAATTTTCATGGTATAGTTGTTCTGGGCATTCCTTCTCTCTTTGGTTGTCATTGGCTGATGCTTGATCCTCCAGTGTGATCTGTCCATGGTAGCTGTAACTTTTTCTGATTTGATAATTTTCATATATTGTTTTTGTTTTCATCTCAAGTGAAAATGTGAGATTATTCTATTTGTGGCTAGAACTGTTTGCTTCTAAGTACATTAATTCTATTCAAGAGCTGATTCATTAAATGCTATGACTGATTTTATAGTACTGTTGGTTTGATATGGGTTCCTTAAATTCTTGATTACTTCAATCTAATCAACCATTGTTTTTGTATTATTCAATAATAGCTTCTATTTTTCTGAAACAAGCAAACTGCTATCATGTGCTATAAACAGGAGCTTGCTGAAATAAGTTTAACCAGGTCTATTTCAATGTTAAAAGCAAAACAAAGCCAACAAAAACTTTTAACTTAAAATTCACAAGGGTAAGTAAAAAAATATTTATCACCAACCTCTAATTCCGTTTATGGAAAGATGGATACATCATGTTATGTTATCTCAAATGATTAGGAAACTTTTTACAGTAGGAGTTGGGATGGTGCTTATTTTTCAAGTTGATAACAACCAATTTTCTAAGTGAAACCATGTGAGGATTGACTCTTTTCCTTCTAGCTTATAGAGAAAATCGGTATACAGAAAACTAAAGCGTTATACTGACCCCTCAATTTTGGCCATTTTTAGTGGTAATACTACCTCTTTTCATTAACTCTGTTTCAAAGGCAGTGATCATTTAACTCCCCTCTCTCCCATAACCTGTTTTTTTAATTAAAATATCATGTTATGTGCTTTGTCACACAGTAGATTTAGGTGTCTCTTTCCTTGGGCGTCTTGTATCCTTGCTGAGACTATAGGACTTAAATTCATCTTCTCAAACAGTTAAATGTTCTCAGCAACGTGCCCAGGATTGACAAACTGAAATGCAAGTTGGGCATTTCGATGTGAGCAGAAGTGTGGAGAGAGCGCCCTATAAACTTGTTCTACTCAACCTTGAAGACAGGTTACGTGTTAATTCCCTGCTTCCAGTAAAGTACATCAAGTGTATACGCAGTGTTCCTGAGAGCTTCTTAATGAACTGAAAAGCAAACAATTTGAGGTGGGAAGAAATAAATTTCATCAGCCTCCTGCGCAATGATGATTTCCCTCAGCTTGTCCTACATACTTGATTCTGATTAGAATAAGGCAAAGGAGCTATTTTAACCTTTCTTGATAAAGAAATTGCACTTGTCATTAATAGAATCTCAGATCCCACATCATTGGGATCGTTTACGTTGATTGTTAACATGCAGGCTAGCAAGGCACCACGAGACAGTTAAGTCGAGGAATGTGTTTTAGAGGCCATTTCTGGATAGAGAATTCATCGTTTTTAAATGACCCAAATGACAAAGGTGACGGGATTGATGTGATGACCTGGCTAAGGAGGCTTTCAAAACTTGTGATTAAAGTAAACTCCTCAAATTGTTCTACTCCTTTTCGACATTTCTTATAGTTGGGTTAATAAACCTCACGATGGTGGCTGAATGTTTAAAGAAAGAAGAAACGATGTCTTTGGGGAAAAACAGACTCAATGCAGAGATTTCTGAATTAAGATTCTTGTGCTACAAAAACACAGATAAAGGGCAGCAAGACCAAAATGTAAGGATAGACCCCAGGCCCCCCTTGTGTTGCTGTTCCCACTGCAGGTCTGAGTAGAAGAGGGCCACCTTGAGGCTTGTTGATATACTGCAGGCTGCCTGTTAACAAGCTAGCTTCCCAGCTTCTGAAGTCAGATGGCCTCTACTGGGAACAATGAGACCTTTGAGAAATGATCTACATAACTTTGACCAAAACCATGCTCTGCCTAAATAGTAATAAATCGAGATGATTTCATAGTTAGCATGATGCTGTATGTTTCATAGAGCAAGTTCAACATATAATCTCAAGCGTTGTTCACAAGGACTTTGGAGGCACCATCATCATTTACTGACGAGGTTCACAGAGATTGTTACATACTTGCTGAATAACTAGAACATGAAACTGGATTTTCTGATTTCAAATCCAGAGCGATTCTATCATTTTGCTGTCTGGATTTTTACCTGAATGTTATGGTGGAAGTCATCTGGACAGAGAACATCTTTCAGTGATCAGGCATTGATATCTACTACTATATCTGTTACTGGTTCTTGCAACTACCTTGTTACAGAGTGTGGCTTTTTCTATTCACGCACCCTGCATTTCAAACTTTGCATCGTAAAGCATGATACACAGATAGAATATGACTCTTTGGCTCTACCTAACATATTTTAATGTGATGTACTGTTGTCTTCTATAATGCTACTGTCTAATTTCATGTTAGGATTGTTTTGTGTGTGAGATCAAGTAATTCACTAACCTTTGGGATATTCTGGTTATGAAAATGTTGGTTTCTGGTTATAGAATTTGGGGATGTTTAAGACCCTGCTAAAGAAACTCTCTTGGGGCTTCCCTGGTGGCACAGTGCTTGAGAGTCTGCCTGCCGATGCAGGGGACACGGGTTCGTGCCCCGGTCGGAGAAGATCCCACATGCCGCGGAGCGGCTGGTCCCGTGAGCCATGGCCGCTGAGCCTGCGCGTCCGAAGCCTGTGCTCAGCAATGGGAGAGGCCACAACAGTGAGAGGCCCGCGTAAAAAAAAAAAAAAAAAGAAAGAAACGCTCTTAATGGTCATATATTTTTATCTGAAGAAGCCAAAATATTTTTTCATTGGAATATTATTATTATAGTCAACGTTTGTTTATTGAAATGCACACATATACCTACACCCCGATTTTCAGGATGGCTGCAAGGAATTCTACATTATTTTAAAATGACCTATAATATGTATAGGGAACATTTTAATAGCTTCCCCCCCTTACACATAGCCTCTGTTTCATTCTCAGGAGTTTATTCAATTTATAATTTGTACCTCAATCATGAGGCAGAATATTTAATATTATCAAGGTATATATTGTCCCTAAAGTAATAAAGTCTATAATATCAATATGATGTCAATAGCATTTCCAGATAGGTTTTTTTGAAACTGAGAAAAAGTAAATTTCAATTGGAAATTTATTTGTAAAAATAGCAGGAACATTCTGAAAAAGAAGAGTAATACAGGAAGAGAATGGTTTTTTATCAAATACTGCATTATGTTTTAAAGCTACAAGGACATTTGGTGCTAGCAGGGGTAGTAGAACAGTGTAGTGGTGTCCAGGAACAGGCCCCATGAATATTTGTGTATATGAAGGTGACATTTCAATTCAGTCGAGAGAAGGTGGTTCACTCAATAACGAGTATTGGGAGAACAATGGTTCATGTGGAAAAATAAAGATGGATCTCAACCCTTGCAACAAGTGAGACTTTCCCTTTTCACTAGTCCTATCTTATCCCATTTCACATTTGTACTCTGTTCAAGTTTTATTTTTATAATAAAAGTAGCTTATTTTTTCAAAAAGCTAATGACTTCATAATCTGACTCCCTAGTGTTGTGTTAGTACCAATTTACTCTGTTGTTACCATAAAAATGAGTGATTTGTTATTCTCATGTTTCGTATTTTAAATGTGGACTTTTGAGTTGATAGCAACAACAAGATACCTTGCTTAGAAAATGAATTGTCAAGCAGATACTTTTAATAGTTTTAGTTGCCCAATTTCCTATGGTGCTTCTTGCTGACAGCTTTTGATTTTACTTTAAGTCTTTGATTTTATAAAACTCAGCTTTCTCTTAGGATGCAGTGCCTGTGACTTTCCTTATAGGCAATGATGATTTCTGTTCACCATTTAATCTATGAGTTCCTGTTTTTTTTTAAAATAAATGTTAGATTTTATTTATTTATTTATTTATTTATTTATTTATTTATTTTTGTGGTACGCGGGCCTTTCACTGTTGTGGCCTCTCCCGTTGCAGAGCACAGGCTCCGGACGCGCAGGCTCAGCGGCCATGGCTCCCGGGCCCAGCCGCTCCACGGCATGTGGGATCTTCCCGGACCAGGGCACGAACCCGTGTCCCCTGCATCAGCAGGCGGACTCTCAACCACTGCGCCACCAGGGAAGCCCTGAGTTCCTGTTTTGAGCTGAGCTTCTTACAGCCGTGTCTCAGTTGTCAGCATGGCACAGCTTCTACCTCAATAAAATCCAGATGCCTGTGGCAGCACCTTGGAAACACGATGTCTTCATCTAATAATAATTTGAGATGAACTTGCATCCTTGAGATTGTTATATGATCTCAGAACACAAGAATCCCAAATGGTGGGCAACATTTCCAAGCAATGAAATATTTTTTGCCTCTCTCTTTTGGTGATATATTTAAAGGGGTGCTTTATAATACCTCTAATTTATCCTATAGATAAATAGATATAGATTTCTGTGGGGTGGGATATATACATATATATGAGTGTATGTGTATGTCTGTGTGTGTTTATTGCCTAAAATAGTGTTTTACATTATAAAGGATGGTTAATAAATATTCATTATAAGAATATTTGAAATACAAAGTAGACTAGTAGCTTATAGTAGGATTCAGACAACCACCCAATTTTCCCTAAGCTGGGAATTTACATTGTTTTATTTAACTCTTAACTCTCATATTTACTCCTTCCTGATAATTCTTTCTTCTTTCTTTCACCTAACCTGCCACCTCAATGTACCTTTTCAGTTACATGAAAGATATACAAGAAGACATACATGCTGAAATCTTAACCTGTTTTTGTAAGGCTTCTGGGTGGTGTGAACTTTTGATGGAGAATAGTTAATAAAAGGAGAACATTTCAGACTGGATTGAGGATAAGGTCAGGCCTACTGCTTCAAACAGATGTCAGCTCCACATGGACTTACCTACTAGAGAAAAGAAAATGTACTTCCTAAATCCATACCATATATATTTTTTACATATATATGTGTATGTATATATATTTAAGAATTAAGACGTTTTTAAAGATCAGTTTAAGGTTCACAGCAAAATTGAGGGAAAGGTGCAAAGATTTCCCCTGGCCCCTCATGCACTGCCTCCCCCAGTATCAACATATCCCTGAAGTTTACATTTGTTACAATTGATGAACCTACATGGACACATCATAATCATCCATGGTCCATCGTTCACCTTAAGGTTCCATCTTGGTGTTCTACATTCTATGGCTTTTTACAAATATATAATGATATGTATCTACCATTATGGTATCATTTTATAGAGTATTTTTACTGCCATAAAAATCCTCTGTGCTTTGTCTGTTCATTCCCCTGCTCCTCCAACCCATGACAACCACTGATCTTTTTACTGTCTCCATACTTCTGCCTTTTCCAGAATGTCACATAGTTGAAATTACATAATATATAATCTTTTCAGATTGGCTTTGTCACTTAGTAGTAGGCATTTAAGTTTCCTCCGTGTCTCATGGCTTGATAGCTGATTTCCTTTTTAGTGCTGAATAATACAGGCATACCTTGGAGACATTGTGGGTTTGGTTCTGGACCACTGAAAGAAAGCAAATAATGCAATAAGCGAGTCACATGCTTTTTTTGATTTCCCAGTGCATAAAAAGTTATGTTTACATTATACTGTAGTCTATGAAGTCTACAATAGCACTGTGTCTAAAAAACAATGTATGTACCTTAATTAAAAATACTTTATTGCGAAGAAATGCTAGCTACCATCTGAGCCTTTAGCAAGTCATAATCTTTTTGCTGCAGGAGGGTCTTGCCTCAATGTTGATGGCTGCTGACTGGTCAGGGTGGTGTTTGCTGAATGTTGGGGTGGCCGTGCCAATATCTCAATATAAGACAACAGCGAAGGGCTACCCTGGTGGTGGTGCAGTGGTTAAGAATACACCTGCCAATGCAGGGGACGTGGGTTCAAGCCCTGGTCCAGGAAGATCCCACGTGACACGGAGCAACTAAGCCCATGTGCCACAACTACTGAGCCTGAGCTCTAGAGCCCGTGAGCCACAACTATGGAGCCCACGCGGCACAACTACTGAGCCCATGCACCTAGAGCCCTTGCTCTGCAACAAGAGAAGCCACTGCAATGAGAAGCCCGCACACCACAAGGAAGAGTAGCCCCCGCTCGCCGCAACCAGAGAAAGCCCACGTGCAGCAACAAAGACCCAATGCAGCCAAAAAAAAAAAAAAAAAGACAGCAGTGAAGTTTACTGCATTCATTGATTTATTCTTCCTTTCACAAAGTTTCTTTGAAGCATACTATCTTCAAAGAAGGAGTTTGATAGCCTTATAAGGCTATAAGTTTGATAGCCTTATACTCACAGTAGAACTTCTTTCAAAATTGGAGTAAATCTTCTCAAACCTGCCCTGATACCTAACCAAACTTGGTTCCACTCACCCAATGCACAGCAAAGCCCATCTACTGACACCACTTTTTTTGCTCGTCCATAAGAAGTAGATAAAATTGTTATTTCTTCTCTGAGACTTAAAACATTTTATCATTTTCATTTTATGATTATTATTCTTGTATGATAAAATCATTTTATCATTTATCTTTAAAAACTATCTTAATTTCTAATAATGCTTTTTGCTTTAAAATTAATTTTTGGTATTAAAATGAAGATGTCATGCCCTTTCATAGGAAGTAACTCCTTATTCATTAAAGTTTTATCATGAGATTGCAGCAATTCAATCACATCTTCAGGCTCCATGTCTAATTCTGTTTCTGTTGCTGTTTCCATCACATCTGCATTTACTTCCTCCACTGAAATTTTGAGTCCTTCAAAGCCATCCAGGAGGGTTGGAATCAACCTTTTCCAAACTCCTGTCAATGTTGATATTTTGACCTCTTCCCATGAATTATGGATGTTCTTGATGGAATCTAGAATAGTGAATCCTTTCCAGAACATTTTCAATTTACCTTTGCCTGGATATGGCAGAGGAATCACTATTATGTGGCGGCTAAAGTTTTACAGAATGTATTTCTTAAATAATAAGACTTGCAAGTCATAATTGCTCCTTGACCCATGGGCTGCAGAATGGATGTTGTGTTAGCAGGCATGAAGACAACATTAATCTCATTGTACATCTCCGTCAGAGCTCTGTACACTGCCAGTGAACAGTAATATTTCAAAAGGAATCTTTTTTTCTGAACAGAAGTTTTCAATAGTGGACTTAAAATATTCAGTAAACCATGTTGTAAATAGGTGTGTTGTCATCCAGGTTTTGTTGTTCCATTTCTAGAACACAGGCTGATTAGATGTAGGATAATTCTTAAGGGCCCTAGGATTTTCAAAATTGTAAATGAGCATTGGCTTCAACTTAAAGTCACCAGTCACATTAGCCCCTAACAAGAGAGTCAGCCTGTCCTTTGCAGCTGTGAACCCAGCCATTGACTTCTCCTCTCCAGCTATGAAAGTCCTCGACGGCATCTTCTTCCAATATAAAGCTGTTTCATCTGCGTGGAAAATCTGTTGTCTAGTGTAGCCACCTTCATTAAGAATCTTAGCTAGATCTTCTGGATAACTTGCTACAGGTTCTACACCAGCACTTGCTGATTGACCTTGCACTTGTATATTATGGAAATGACTTCATTCCTTAAACCTCATGAACAAGGCTTTGTCAGCTCCAGACTTCTGCAGCTTCCTTACCACTCTCAGCCTTCATAGAACTGAAGAGAATTAGGGCCTTGCTCTGGATTGGGCTTTGGCTTAAAGGAATGTTGTGGCTGGTTTGATCTTCTCTTCAGACCACTAAAATTTTCTCAGTATCAGCACTACGGCTGATACAGAGAAAATTAGGTTAGTTAGACCAAGTAAATCTTGGATGAAGAATATGCAATTTCTAGGTTGAGGAGAAGAACTTCAAACCTTGGTAGCTTAGAAGCAAAGCAGGCTGAAGGATTTGATCTTCCTTTCTGCCCTTTTAACTTAAATCTCAAACCTGGATATGACTACGTCAATGTGAGAAAACATCAGTTAGTCATATGACAAGCAGGAGAAATCAAAAGACATGGGCCCATGTGCTGATGGGACCACCTGTGCAGATGTGTTTCTTGGATCAGCTTGGGTTGCTTGAACAAAGTACCATAACTGGGTGGTTTCTAAGGAACAGAAATTTATTTCTGACAGTTCTGGAGGCTGGGAGTCTGAGACCAGGGTGCCTACATGTTTGGGTTTTGGTGAGAGCCCTCTTCTAGGTCGCAGGATGCCGACTTCTCCTTGTATCCTCAAGTGGTGGAAAGGGTGAACTAGCTTTCCTCTTACAAAAGCACTCGCCCCATTCACGAGGGCTCTACCCTCATGACCTAATCACCTTGCAAAGTCCTCACGTCCAAATACCATCACACTGGGGAGTTAAGATATAAACATATGAATCTGGGGGGAATAAAACGTTCAGCCATTGTAGGGATGATGGAGGGGCCGGTGGTTCTCAAGGCAGTTGCATCCAGGATCCAGGACACATAGTTGTGTGGGAGAGAAAAAGCAAGCATCTACAGAGAGCAAGTCCAAACCAGCTGTGATGTGACTAATAATTCCACACGGTGACTCAAAGGATGTTTTTTTTTTTGCGGTACGCGGGCCTTTCACTGTTGTTTTCTCTCCCGTTGCGGAACACAGGCTCCGGACGCGCAGGCTCAGCGGCCATGGCTCACGGGCCCAGCCGCTCCGCGGCATGTGGGATCTTCCCGGACCGGGACACGAACCCGTGTCCCCTGCATCGGCAGGCGGACTCCCAACCACTGTGCCACTAGGGAAGCCCCAAAGGATGTTTTAAAACCTGTTGAATCACAGCAATACCTTTTCTCCTCAGGGACAGAGGGTTTGCACAGTGGACAGAGAATATGGGTGGAGAAGAGTCATGAGCTTGCCTTTGAACTGTGGTCCTCATTCATTTTTTCTATCCCAACACACAAGAGCAGCATTATACTAGACCATCAGTAAAAATAGATCTCAGTGACAGTGAAGGAAAGAAATCATTCTCCGTCAGGGAAGGGAATCAGACTATGAGGGAAGGAGGGATATGAGGTTGGAAGAAGTCCCTTTCTGTGCAGGGGATTCTGATGCACCATGCCTCCTTCTGATTCATTAGGAATCTTGCCTTAAAATTTTATCCACAGGAAAACACAATGTAGGGAGGTTGGTGAACATGAGAGAAAGAAAATCTCTATACTTACATTCTGGTTTATGCTAGATACTGAAACTAAGAGGACTATATGAAAAAAATAAGTGATAATGCAAGGTAGAGGTAAAACATAACTAAAATGGAAAGATAAATAGCCCTGACTATATTTGGCCTAAAAAAATGCACTGATCTTGCTAACAGTAATGAACTGTGGAAGGTGAGTTGGCATTCGTCAGTAATCAGTGGATGGATCACTGAACAAGTCAGTGTGATTTCCGTCATGTGTGACAGATCGATCAAGAAGACTGTACAGGAAATTTGACGATTCTGTGAAGTCTGAGTAAAGATTTTTAGATATATTGTGTGGCACCGTTGAATTATTTAAAATATTCTCAATATTTTTTATTTAAATTATTATTTTTAACCTATAGTTTATCTGTTTTTGTTTTATTTATTTCTTAAATTGAAGTATAGTTGGTTTACAATAGTGTGTCAGATATTCAGCGAAGTGATTCAGTTATACATATATACATATATATACACACATACTTTTTCAGATTCTTTTCCATTATAAGTTACTACAAGATATTGAATATAGTTCCCTGTGCAATACAGTAGGTACTTGTTGTTTATCTACTTAATATATAGTAGTATGCATCTGTTGATCCCAAACTCCTAATTTATCCCCCCTCTTTCCCCTTTGGTAACTATAAATTTGTTTTCAATATTTGCCTGTTTTGATCATCAAAATATTTTACAAAGACATTTTCCCCTTTTAAAATGAGGAAAGTGCCAATAAAAACCACACACACATATATGACTATAATTCAGTGGTTTATACAAGTTCTCATTCCACAATAAAGTGGTAATATGCAGTTATTATAGAACTGCCCCTGGGAAGTGTTAGTAATACAGGGAGATTTCCTGTGCTCATTTGGATTTTACCCAGTGGTATAAAATTGAACCATTGCTAAATATCAGACAATTCGTGGAATGATTTCATCTTACTATAATATTCCTCACCAGAGCATTTCACCCAATTCTTGCCTGAGGTTATTATTTCAGTGACTTTTGAGAAGGGAAATGAAGCACATTCCTTTCTGTGTGTTTATGGGCCAGAAAAGACAGGTCTCTGGGCAAAACAGGATGATCTTAAAAACTAGAGCCTTACATGTAGAAAAGTGCCAGTATTTTGAAAGTGACACAACTTACCTTGGAGATTGCTCGTCATGTCTAAATCATGTAAACCTCTACATGGTAACTGATTAGTAATTACAATATAGAAAACTTTCATTCATGTAGCTTTTTATTTTGCTTTTTCATCAATTCACAGCACAGTCTGGTGTTCAGCAGTTTTATATCCTTAAGATATAATGATGAATGATGTTTACAGAAATATCTTAAAGGGTACCATAAAAATCATTCAGTTCTCTGTGTCATGAAAGAGGCATAAAACTATATTCAAAATAATTGTGTGAAATATGTTTATTATGTTGATTTTTTTACTTTGAAAAATATTATTATAAGGTACTCAACTGGCATTTTCTACTACTCAGTCATATCATATAATACAATTTACTGTGCTGACTCGATTTACTGTATTTATATAGCATTATAAGTTACTTTATAGTCCAAAATTGTTTTGTTCTTGTATATTGCTAACAGAACAAAATGCAAGGCTTTCCACTTTGAAGAAAGAAAATAGAGGCTAGTAAGACCAGCACAGATCTTATAATAAAATGAAAAAGTATTTATAAAGTACTAAGAGTTATATTGAATAATTCTAAAAGTGTTTATATATGTAACTAAAAGGAATTTAAATATATCCTATGGTGATTTTTTTGTGTCCTATTGGGTATCTCTATATAGACCTCCTTTAATCATTTCAGGAACAAGATACGGTTTAAATGTAATCGTATACCATCGACATTGAAGATTAGCAACAAACCTAGAAAAAGTAAATCTTGTTTAAACATTCTTGTAAGGGGACTGTTAAATAGGTCCCTCACCCAGTCCCCACTCCACATACTGAAATCTAATTAGCAGTAATCAGGTGTGGTCTATTTGGCATTATCTGGAGGATAAAAAAATGCTTCATAAAAATAACTGAAGGACTAGTACAGAATGCATGAATTCACAATGTAGGATGAAAACTCTAGGCAATTTTTCATACAATTAAACATAGTTATACACAAGTACATACCAATTATATTCAGTGAAGCTTTGGCATTCTCTCAGTCAGTTTAGGCTAAGTTATGCTTTGGAAACAGGCAACCCTAAACTCTCAGTTGCTCAAATCACCAGAGTTTATTTAGTTCTCGTCTTTTGTGTAACAGTGTTTGGCCTTTTCTCTGCTCTGTGTCATCTTTACTTCAGAATCAGCCTGACTGAATGATTTTGTTAGAATATTGCTGAGCTCAAGGCAGAGGGAGAAAATGGCAAACCATGAGCTTTAAGGTTTAAGGTTCGGCTCAGAAGTAACATACGTTTCTTTTTCATGTATTTCGTATTTCACATCTGGGTTCAGCAGCACGGAGGTGAATAATTCCTGCCCTAGGGAGGGATTCCATGGTGAGGTGAGCATGCAGGAGAGGAGCAGCGAAGTTTTGGAGCAATAATACATTCTCGTGTAGACTTAAACTTCTAGTTTCTTCTCATTAAGGAGCTGATAGAAATCCTTGGAACACGTATGGTTAAATACGGTGCAAATAAGATTAATAAGTGATTTCGTTTTGTGATTCCCATGCTTTTACTGACTAGCTTGTCTTTAATGAATTTCTAAAATCAGTTTTTCTTATTATTGCAGAAAACTCTCATACCCTGTACCTGTGGCTACTCCAAGTTTATTTTATTCATCAAATGCTTAATAAGCGCTCTTATGTATTCATGATGATGGTAGAATTCTTACCCCCTAGAAGCTCAGCATTTAGTTGAGGATATAAATAATTATGTTGAATATTTTGAGGATAATAAAATGAAAATATAGGTTTATTACTCTGATTAACATTATTTTAAAAACTATGAAACGTATAGATTTTCTCATTTAATACAGCTGTGCTACCAGGTAGAGGTCATTAGTTTTTTCATAGTCACATGCTTAGGGTAGTTAAGTGACATGCCTGAGTCACATAGCTATGTTCAACTCAAACCAGGTCATCTGTTCTAGAGGCTAAACTCTTTCATAGCACTGTACTGTTATCTCCTATTTTTGCTTCTCTGAAAAGATCTTACTTTGAGTCTGTGTGATCCTGAAGTTATTGTCTACTTTGTGTCCTGCATCTGGCGTGTTGGCAATGTTGAGGGTTGTTTTCTCTCACATTTGATAGTATGAGTGTCTTCTGCTTCAAGGTCAAAGCTGAATGTATGTCTCATTGGGCAAGACATGGAAGATACATCATCTTCTGTACATCTTTATTCAGCTTCCCCAGTAGTAAAGTTTAAGACTGTTTCACCATTTATCTACTTCAGAGTGGATCTATTTATGTTCAATAGGCTTACTCTAAAACTAAAATGAATTTAAAACTTTATGATGTGGTAAATAGATTTAGATACCCTCACTTAAATCACTAAGCCTTAAACTGCATGGAAAATAAATTTATCCAAAATACTTCTGTTGTTGAATAGAGTGCAGTCTACTTATTAATTAATTAAGCCATTGTACACTTTTTTGATAATCTTTGTCAAGCTCCCATGCTCTGAAAAGACTGATCAAAATTGTGAAAACTTCAAAACCAACTTTGTGAATTCTGAAGATTTGAGGACCATAATAATTGTCTTAATTTATTTTTTAAAAGATGGAGGAATTTGTTTCTTTGTAACTCAGAAGTAACTACAAGGATTCAGATTTTGCCTGAATATAAGGAAGTTTTTTTTTTTTTTTTTTTTTTTAACGTTAGAGCTTTTCTCCAAAAACTTGAATGCTTTTGGAGGTGGAGAGCTTTTAAAATCATTGTAGAATACAGGTAGAAACTAGATGTTTACTTTGCAGAGATGTGATGGAGGGGCTGTGGTATCAGCTGGAACCCAACAGGTATTGGCAGTCTTTGCTCGCAATCTCAGTTTTTAACTCTTGAAGCAGGATTCATATATCTTTTGCCCTTGACATCCTAATGTAAATTTATTTCCCCAATTCAAATTAGTAATGGACACTTAAGTGAAGATTTCTTGGTGTTACAAAGGAGAAAATGTGTCACTGACCACACAGCAAAGAACTTCATGAAATCTGCATCAGATGTTTTGTTCTTCCAGAAACCTCCCTCAGCCTTTATCTGCCAGGGTATCTCCTGCTCTCTACCATCCAGTCTTGCCCACTCAGGCTTCTAAATTTTCCTAGATATGGTTCCTTTTCTCAATCCACTGCCAACTGATAAGTCTCTTCAAATTTCTATCTCCTCCTTTTTAAAATCAGAGCAATTTGTCTCTTTCTTATTTCTCTAATACGTATCCCTGTTCTCTTCACTTTGCTGTGCTAATAAAGCACCCTCTGGCTAGCAATCTCTCCTCTTCCTTGAATGCAGTGGAGATTATCAAGAACAAATATAGTTTTGCTGTGATATACATACATACATGCAAATATGTAACCTTGAGATCAGAAAGTCTCAAAAATTAAAAAAAAAGTGGTGAAGATGCCATTGGGATCGAGGAAGAAAATTGCAGGTACAAAAAAGGTATGATTTCTGAAGTCAATAAGCTTAAATTTTTGCACTTAGATACTATTTTTGGTGATTGAAATTAATCATGCATAGAAGGAAACCAGAAGACTTGACACTAACCTTCTTATGTTGTTGCAAATGTAACATGATACTTAAAAAAATAAAATCATTAGTTAAGATGTATTTTACTCTTTATTTATGTGCAGTGTATCCAGAGTTTTTGGAAATCACAAGTGGAATGGAGAGGGGAAAGACTGCATTTTTTTTTTCTTATTTCTATTTAACACAGGCCGTCATGACTGACTACAGTCCATCCTTTGTGGTATCTTAGTAGCTGTCAAAGCTACTGCTTTTTCCTCTTCTTTTTTTCTTCCAAAGTCATTACTGAAGGACAACCTGAAAGGCCACAGAAAAATGAATCTGTGGATTATTGATGCTCCAAGAATTCTGACCTGCAGAGCAGAGTTTGTGAGACACCTTTGGGAAGGGAAAAAGAAAAAAAAAACTTCCAGGAATTAAGAGAAAATGAGATGTTTAGAGAAGGGTATGTGAGTTGGGTTCTAAGGGAAAAAGTAAATATGAAAGCTTCTGCCTTCCCTCTTGGCTCTTTGAAGTTCTTTCAAGGATACATTAAAAATTCCTGGATTTACCTTATGATATTGAGTGAAATAGAAGCAGAGTTTTATAAACATAATTTTCTTTGAAATGCAGTGTCACTTAAAATTCAAAACATCTCATCTTTATATGAACTACTGAACGTACACTGCAGTTTCTTTCTTTCTTTTTTTTTTTTTTGCGGTACGCGGGCCTCTCACTGTTGTGGCCTCTCCCGTTGCGGAGCACAGGCTCTGGACGCGCAGGCTCAGCGGCCCAGCCGCTCTGCGGCATGTGGGACCTTCCGGACCGGGGCACGAACCCGTGTCCCCTGCATCGGCAGGCGGACTCTCAACCACTGCGCCACCAGGGAAGCCCGCAGTTTCTTTTAAATCTTGGACTTCTACCAGTCTGATGATTGTTCTTCCTCAAGGTTCGTGAGGTAATGTACAAAAAAAGTACAATAACATAGTTTTATTCAAGTAAAAAAGTATTCTGAAATTGGCAGAGTGTTAGAAACAAGAAATAATAACTTGGCTCCCTACTTTCTTTCATATTTTGTGAAATTAGAATACTCAGAACTGTCATGGGATGATCTATCCCTTGACAACTATCCTACAACTTTAATATAATAGATATATAATCACAATTGTTAAATTTTTTAGTTTTTACCCAATTATAGATTTTTTTCTGTCTTAAATATAGATTCATTTTCCATGTAAGAACTTACCTTCTCAGCCATTAAAACATTTTGAGAACATATGGTTTCATTAAACTCTCTTTATTGAGAATCTGTCCAGAGTAATCAATATTTTAAAATAACTTGTTACCTTATCTCAGGACATTTCCATTTTCTTTCCCTTATGAGCTGGTAAGCTGTTTGAAATAAAAATTAAGCAGTATGCTAACATTTTAGTGTTTTTCTTAACAGGGATGAGCTATTAAATAAATTATTAATTTGGGATGTATGAACAATTTCAATAAACTTCAAAAAACTAGATGGTTGAGGCTGATGGTAAATAATGGTCTTAAGCAATCTTAATTTTGGAAAATTTAAGGAAATAAGGTGGACTCTTTTATTCTTTAGTAATGTCTATTACTGCAGCATTGTTTTCCATAAGTTAAGGAATCCCAGGACAGATTCTTGGAACATTTTAAAAATTAGAGAAGAGATTGTTTTTGCAATAGAACACCTGTCATGTTACTATTTTATGGTATTTTTATATAATATGTTCACTAATTATAGTGTTCTATATATGCAATGAAAATATGAAGAGTTAAATGCAGATTTCATGGTTAATTTCCTCACCAAAACATTAGTGTTCAGAACCTACAGAGATTGAAATGTTTTGGATAAAGTTATTTTCCATGCAGTTAGGCTTTAGTATTTAAATGAGGCTATCTAAAATGACCATGTATTAAGATTTATTAATACCTCATAAGATTTTAAATTATTTTGCATGTCGGGGTATACTGAACATAGTTGATATTGAGTCTGAAAGATGTTATGAACATCCCACTTCAGTTTGCTTCTTTGGGAGCTTTCTGATGTAGCTGTAGATTCGATTGGGCTTCATGCATTGACAAGGTCTTGATGCCAGCTCTGGCTTTAAATCTTTCCAAGTGATTCTTTAACGTAAAAATTAATGAAGTGTTGTTTTATTGATTGACGATGCTAGGTAAAATTATCGAACATCATCAGATGTGAACCAGTTTTATCTAAATTATAAAGATATTCCTTTGTAGACCAAAAGAGTGCCTGACCCATGGTATGTGTTCAAATCAAGATTTATTGAATGAGTGAGTGGATGAATTCATACACGACATAAACCTATTCTGTAGAAATACTTCAGCCATTTTTCTTCTGTGCCATTTTCAGGTCATGTGTAGATAGCCATTGTGGTGATTGCTGCAATTCTCTTATACATGTGTTTTGCCTTTTAGTCAAAGTATGAGTTGCTTTGTTATGTTCCTATTTATATACTGCAGTTCAGGGTGTGGAACCACTGTAGAATTTTATAGTTTATTTTGCCTTTCATTTATTCACTCAGGAAGCATGTATTAATTATTTTCTATGTGCCTGATCCTTTGCTAGGAGGAGAAGCTACAAACAAAAAACCTACTCTCAAGAAATGAGAGAAATAGAAATGTTCACATTTAATTATAAATCACCAAGGGTGTTCAGGAGATTTTGCCTGGGACATAGCCTGGGAGAAGGAAGTAAAACGTCCTGTAGGGCACTGGATAGCTTCTGTTCTTCAAGTGTTATTATATTTCTATTTCTTCTAACCAGTTACAAACTTTAATGAAATTTTAATTTTTTTAATATAAATACATTCCAAAGAGGGCCCTCCCCAGCCCTTCCCTCTTTCCCTTATAGGTTGACATTCCTTTCAGTCTTAGAATGAATCCAAATTCTGGTGTGCGTCCGAGTTGGCCAGTGTGAGAAGCCAGGAGCCGCAGGTGTGTAGATGGGATGGGGGGAGGGGCTGCTTCTTACGATTACCTGTTAATTTGCTTTTGCCTAAGCGAGTTGCAGGGCACTTAACAACACTGAGATTTCTCAGCACAGTCTCACCGTGTGCATTGCTCCCTGCTGGTAATGTAGTGCTTAGTATTTATCCTTTTATAATGTATCTCTTCTTCTTCATCTGCTTGTGAGCTTCATCAAGGCAAAGATCTTGTACTTGAAACATAATAAAATCTCAAGAAATGCTAAAAATTGCTTATTACATTAGTGAATACATGGATGAACACATGAATGGTGTTATTAACCAGGCCCTGGAAAATTTTAGACTAGAACCTAGGCTTCTAATTTTCAATCCACTTTTATTCTCACACTCTTGTCTCATTTACCTACCAACTATTCCATGTGAAATTCTTGCTTATTTATATATCTCCTAATGAATGAAGCTAGGTATTTTTAAATGCTTAAAAAGCATTTATGTTTTTTTTCCCTCTGTTAACTGTTTATTCATGTCTTTTATACATTCTTTTAATTCTTCTGTTGGATTTTTTTTTTTTGGCTTCTTCTCACCTTATGGCTTACTTTATATATTAGGTAACTTCACCCTTTGCCATAAACAGTTTCCCATTTCATGGTTAGTATTTTGCTTTTTCTCATGCTGTTTTGCCAAATGGACGTTTTCATTCACTTTTTAAAAAAATTTATTTATTGTATTTATTTATTTTTGGCTGCATTGGGTCTTCATTGCTGCGCGCGTGCTTTCTCTAGTTGCAGCGAGCGGGGGCTACTCTTCGTTGCTGTGCATGGGCTTCTCATTGCCCTGTCTTCTCTTTATTGTGGAGCACTGGCTGTAGGCGCGTGGGCTTCAGTAGTTGTGGCATGTGGGCTCAGTAGTTGTGGCTCACGGGCTCTAGAGCGCAGGCTCAGTAATTGTGGTGCACAGGCTTAGTTGCTCTGTGGCATGTGGGATCTTCCAGGAGCAGGGATCAAACCCGTGTCCCCTGCATTGGCAGGCGGATTCTTAAACACTGCACCAGCAGGGAAGTCCCTCATTCACTTTTAGGGAATTGACTTTATCAATCTTGCCTTTGTGGCTTCTGGACTTCGAGGCATGGCTGTGTCAAATGTGGACTCCTCAAAAGACAAGTATTAACAAAAATATGTTAATCAAGTAAAGTTAAGCTAATTAGTTCAGCTAATTAACGCAATAGGGGAGAACACCAACTTGACAGAGTAAAATAGTATCTTGACAGAGAGGAAATTAGGGCAAGGATTTATAGGGTTTCAGGGCCTCAAAGGATGGATGTAAGGTAAGTCTTAGAAGAGTTGGCTGAGGCTGTGCAAAATATATGGAAAAATTGCTTTGGGCTGCTGAGAATAATGAAATGAGGACCTTGAAGACAGCCTTGGTAAACAAGCTGTTAATCTTGAGACGTTAATTCTTAGTCTTATCTTTTAGGAGCTGTTATTTCCTGGAGAAAGCAGCGAAGATATTTTTACCTGGTCCTCATATTGTTTAGTACAAAAACAGTAAATTATATCCATTCTGTATCGTTCAACACAAGCTTAGGGCGTGATGTTAGATTTACTTCTCAATTATAAATAAAGTTTACCTTTTTCTGTCATTTTACCTTTTATTACTTGTATAACTTAGTCTTACACTTACATTAATGTTAATGTCCTTTATTCTGATGGACTGTATGGATTCTGATCCAGCTTTGTTTCACAAAATGGCTACTTGGTTATCTCAGTACTATTTATTAACTAATTGAATGTTCCTCCAGTGATTTGAGAGGTTATCTTTATTATATACATGTCTTCATCCATATTTGGTTCTCTTTCTGCACTTTTCCTTCTGTTTCATTGATGTGTCTGCCTTTGTATTGCTGTCACATTATATAAATTATGGTGTCTGGGGATGTTTGGAAGTTTGGTAGTGGTCATTCTCCCTCATTTTGCTTCCTTTTAAGAGATATTCCTGGCTCTTCCTATTTGCTTATTTTTCCACAGGAACTTTAGAATCATTTTTTTTTCTAAACTGATATTTTCTAAGAAATTTTAGAATAGAATTAGAATATTTTCTAGTAAAATATTAGCTTATATTGCTGTGGGAAATACAGAAATTGAGTTAGTTTAGAAATGAATTTAAAACAACTTGACTAATTTTCCTCAAAGTAGAGTATACTCCTCTACACCATGGATACCCTTCAGAGTGTTTTGATATATTTTTGCAATTCTTACATCATTCTTCAGAACTTTTATTTTAGCTTGACTGTCGTTTCAACTTGACATTATAAATGAGAGCTTGCTCTCTAGCTGTATTTATATATTCAAATTTATGATTGATTTCATTATTTAAAGCTATTAAATTCTATGTCACTTATTTACCCTACCATGTTACTGAATTCTCTCATTGCTTATGTAGTTTTTAGGTTTATGCTTTTGACTTTCAAGATGTACAGTTATTTCATCAGCAAATAGTGTTAGTTTTACATATTCTTTTCAATTTAGATAGCTTTATTTTCTTGCCTAATTGAACTAACTAGTATCAGTACCTTCAATGCAATGATAAATAACAATGGTGATTGTGAGCACTGCCTTGTTCTTGACTTCTGTGGGAATGCCTCTAGGCTCTGCCCATTAAGCATAACCCTGCCTTTAAGCAGAATATCAGTGTTTTATAATGTTAAGAATCTTTCTATTTCGGTTTCAATGCCCAGTAATTTTACTAGGTTATGTCTTCAAGTAGAAAGTTTTAGGTCCGTTTCCTCTGCTATTAGGATTGCTGGATTCAAGCGTTCTTTCATGGGACTATTTTTGAATTATAAATTATATATTTTTTTCTTCTCTTTATTTTTGGTTTTCTTTGCAAATATATTTATATATTGAATCTGCTTTGAATATTTTTTATATATCTGTTTCTTTATTTTTTCTACTTCTTTCAATTATTTATTTTTCATTTGCGTGTTTTACAATTATAACCATTTTGTGCTTCCTGCAGTATTCATTCTTCTTTATGCAAACTCCAATTATTATGTTTATTACTGTGAATTTTTGTGTGCTTTGTCCAAATCCTTTCCTATCAGTTCATATCTCTCCTCCTGTTTTATTTATTATCTCCATGCTGAGTTCCTGCACGCTAGTTTTGTGGTCTCCTTTTATTGGCAGTTGGTATTTTTTTTAACGGTGGAATGTATATTCAAATTTTATCTGTTCTCTAATACACTTCTTTTCTCTTCCATGTTTTTCCACTGTAGATGAGTTAGCTACTATTTTCTATAGTTTTCTTATAGTGTCTTTGCATTGAATTTGTACCATGGTATTGTTATCGATTTCCCTTTCATAGCTTTTTTTTTTTTTTTTTTTTTTTGCGGTATGCGGGCCTCTCACTGTTGTGGCCTCTCCCGTTGTGGAGCACAGGCTCTGGACGCACAGACTCAGCGGCCATGGCTCACGGGCCCAGCCGCTCCATGGCATGTGGGATCCTCCCGGACTGGGGCACGAACCCGTGTCCTCTGCATCGGCAGGCGGACTCTCAACCACTGCGCCACCAGGGAAGCCCCCTTTCATAGCTTTTCAAAGAGGTTCCTTTGGGGATGAGGGGGTAGCTTTCTAGTCTCTACAACCCAAACCTTCCTCCTTCCTCCAATCATGTGACACAGGGACAGAGTGATTCCTGCATATAGGATTCTACTCTGTGTGTGTGTGTGTGTGCATGTGCGTGTGTGTGTGTGTGTGTATGTGTGTGTGTGTGTGTGTGTGTGTGTGTGTGTGTGTGTAGGTAAAGCTCTACCTCTTCTGCTTCTCTGGTAGACCAGCTATAGGAAGGCGTCTATGACTTAACTTTTCTTCTTCCTTCTTTAAAGACTGTAGCCCTTACTTCCCAAGGTAAACTCATCTTCAAAAAGTGTATTTTTGCTGTCACATTTTGAAATCTTCCACCTGGGATCCCCTCAACACTCCCCTGAATCTCTTTCCTCATGGATTCTGACCATTCTGAGATGTGTTATGCAATCCTTCCTATATTTTGAAGTCTGAGGTTTAAATGCCAGAAACTGGTGTTTGTGAAACTTTAACAGTTCACCTTGTAGCTTTATACAATTTTCAGAAGGAGCAAAAGTTTTGAATTATGACATGTTTAGGTCAGGAATCTGAATGGCCTTTTACTTAATTCTAAAAGAGAAGGAGCTATAAAATTGGGTACTCATTACTAAAAGATGCTATCAATATAGGATGGGTTAGGAGATATTACTTGTAACTCGGTTACAAGTTGCTTTTCAAATTTGTATATTTTATGCTCTCAATATTTGTATAGATTGCATAAAATGGCACTTATGACACTTTTCCTCCTATCTCTCTATACATGCCCTTTTGCCAAGTCCTTTGACTCTCTTCCCATCAAGAAATGGAATCTGTTTATCCACCCTCATCAATCCTGGCTGATCTTGTAACTTGGTTTGGCCAATAGATTAGAGCAGAAGTGATACTACGTGTAGGAGTTCTAAGCCCAGGTCTCTCCTCATTCTTGTGGTGTCTCCGTGTGCAGACACCAGGCTAGCCTCTTTGAAAGTGAGAGAGCATGAGAGAGAGGCCCAGCCTAACTTCAGAACTAATTCCTAGATAAGTGTTTGAAGCTATTTAGGCTGCTCAGCTGCAATTGCACTGCACGGACGACTCCAAGTGAGACCAGTAGAACATCTGTCCAGTTGAGCCTCACCCAAACTACTGATCCACTGAATTATGAACAAATAAAATGGTGGTGATTTTAAGTCTATACATTTTGGTGGGTTTGCTATAGAGCAATAGAAAATTGATGTGATAGTTCAGTATATTTAATAAATATTTCACTATATGCTATCATCAGACATAATATGAAAAAAGCTCATGCATTATTACTATTTTTAAATAGTAGAGTACACTGCATTATAGAATAAGGTTTCAGTGATGTGCTGAAAATAAGCTCTTTGATACTATATAAAATGAGACTTGTTAATGTATTCAGAATTGCTTTATCTTAAATCAGAGATTCAGCATTCTAAATTATTGCTCTCACTCCAGTCATTTGGTTGGAACTCTGTGGCAATACATGTAAATGTGTCAAAAATTTAATAATTTATCTAATTTTATAAATGACTAAAAAATATTCTAAGATTATGGAATAAATTTTATATTTACCTGTTGGAATATATAGTATATCACTTTTTAACTTGTCTCTAGAAGGTTTTCTGTCATTCCAAACAGCAAGGTCTTAAATTGATATCTAGACAGAATTTCTTTGAAGATGTATAGAATCCATGGTGAATAAATAATCAAAGAAAATTTTGAGTTTCAGGGCAAAGATCAGCAAGTTCTGAAAACGGAAGCCAACCTCCTCTCTAAAGTCTCTCCTCCACTGATGAATTTGTTTTTAAATTAGGTTGTTTCTTTTTTTTTGTTGAGATAGATTCATTTTTAAAATGTCAGTTGTTTCAGGTATAATGTACATAAGATAAACTGCATTCATTTTTAGTGTAGATTTTGATGATTTTTGACAGAGGTGTTTTGATGACTTTTTGACACCATGTAATCATTTCTTCAGTCAAGATCTAGAACATTTCAGTTACCTTAAAAGGTCTACTGTGGGGCTTCCCTGGTAGCACGGTGGTTGAGAGTCCGCCTGCTGATGCAGGGGACACGGGTTCGTGCCCCGGTCCGGGAAGATCCCACATGCCGCGGAGCGGCTGGGCGCGTGAGCCATGGCCGCTGAGCCTGCGCGTCCGGAGCCTGTGCTCCGCAACGGGGGAGGCCACAACAGTGAGAGGCCCGCGTACCGCAAAAAAAAACAAAAAAAAGGTCTACTGTGTCCCTTCCCAGTTAATCTCCATCCCTAATCCTTGGCCTTAACCAACGACTAATCTATATTGTATCACAGTTGATTATACTATTGCCTTTCTTAGGATTCCATAGAAATGGAATCATACACTAGTGTATACTCTGTGTCTGACTTCTTTCACTTAGTGTCGTATTTTAGAGATTCGCTCCTGTTGTTGTGTGTATCAGTAGTCTGTTCCTTTTTATTGCTGAGCGATAGTCTATTGTATGGATATACCACAGGTTATGTTTCCATTCACCAGTCGATGGGTGTTTGAATTGCTTCCGATTTTTGACCACTATCAGTTAAAATTTGTGTGAACATTTGTGTTCAAGGCTGTATGGAGATAGTTTTTCATTTCTTTGGAGTAAAAACCTAGGAATTGGAATGGCTAGTGGAAGAGTAAGCACATATTTAACTTTATAAGACAGTACCCAGCTTTTTTCCAAAGTGATTTTGCTGTTTTACATTGTTGTCATCAAGGTATGAAAGTTCTAGTGGCTCTCCATCCTCACTAACACTTGATATTTTCAGCCTTTTAAATTTTAGCCTAGTGAGTATGTAGTGTTACTCATTGTGGTTTAGCTTGCAGTTCTCTGATGACTAATAGTTTTGGACATCTTTTTATATTGTGTTGGTTACTTTATCTTATTTTCAAGGTGTCTGCTGAAATATTTTGCTCTTTTTTACTTGGTTGCCTTCCTCTTTCTGATTTATAAGAATTTTTAAAAATTAAATTAAAAAAATTTCTGGATGCAAATCTTTTGATATCTATAGAATATTTTCTCCTTGCCAGTGGCTTATCTTTTATTTTTCTCAGCAGTATATAAAGAAGAGCTGAAGTTTTAAATTTTGATAAAGTCCAACATCGATGTTTTTCTTTTATGGTTTATACTTTTTGTGTCACATCTAAAATATCTTTGGTTCCCCTAAGGTTGCAGAAATTTTCTCTTAGGTTCTAGTTTTTTATAATCTTAACTTTTCATTTAGATCTGTGATCCATTTTAAGACAGTTTTTGTGTATTGTGTGTAGTATTGTGTGTGGTCAAGATGCATTTATTTTTTTCCATCTGGTTATGCAGTTGCTCAAGCACCATTTATCTGAAAGCTCTCTTTCTGCATTGAATTACCTTGTCCACTTTGTTGCAATTGAATATATGTGTATAGATCTATCTCTGCACTCACTATGGGCACAGGGTATTTTTTAAAGTAATTATCATCTTTATTTTACTTGTATTCTGATTACCTCTTAACACATAACTGTAGCTTAATCACAGTGCAGGACTGACTAGCTAGGGGAATGAGAACTGGAAAGGAGGTATTGTAAAGACTGAAAGATGGCAGTGGGACAGCCTCAGCCAGGAGTGAAGGTGTGGAACAACATGCATGCATTGAACACTGGCCAGTGGGAGAAGGATATTACATGAGAAAGGTTCTCAACAAATATGTATTTTAATTAAATAATGAATGAATTGATAGATGAATAAGTGGGGAAGTGGAGTAGCAAATACATTTTCCCTCCTTATAAATTACTACTGTTTATTCATAATTTTTTAAAGACTTGCAATGGATTTCATTCTAAGACCCATTTTGAATAGTGTCAATAACTAGAATAAATTTACATGCCATCTGGTAAAAGTTTCTCACTTTACATGTTAAGAAAACATTCCACTTACCAGGGAGAAAGATAATGTTCGAGACACATAGTAAATGGTCCAAGTAGAATCTTGATTCAGATCTTTGGACTTTTTGTGCAGAGTTTGGGTTCCTTCAACTATTCTAAAAGTTTTGTTTCAGACACCACAAATGGTGCTTTTAAATAAATAATTGAATCCACCTTGGTAGGCTAAAAAAAGATTTAAAAATCTCTAAAGGAAACTTTTTAGAAAAAAATGTCCAGGAAGTGAATGTTTTACTAATTGTTAAATCTAATGCTTTCCTCCATCCAAGATCAGTTTGGGTCTAAATAATGTTTCAAGACTTTGTAATACTGTATCAGGATATAATGCCTAATTGTCTAGTGCTCAAATCAAACAAGAGATCCATGCATAATCCCTTCTGTATTTTTTTTTTAACAGGGCTACTTTTGCAGAAATCAAACATCTGTGGTAGTGATAAGAAAGTAAGAAGTTGTGAAAAGTTTGTTGTTTCTTTCTGTCTTGTGACTGAGTACAGACGGTTATATTTCCTGAAAAAGAGACTCCTCTCAAAAATGTGGAATTAAGACTGCTTTCTGCAAGCTAAATTACATAATCAACACATAATGGGTCAGAATAGAGATATTCAACATTAGCTTTAGGGAGCAGAATGGCTTTCACAGTCGAAGCTAGACTTGAGACTAAACTAATTTGAAGGCAGTAATCTGTTTAAAGAATGAAGGTGTCATTCAGGAGAAGGGTTAGTCAGTAGTGGAAAGTTAGGGATGCAGATGCATGCAAAGAAGTCCCAGTGGTGCTGAGAGAAGAGAATGTTCTCTTTTTAACCTTTTATTTTTTTGGTGAGAACATGTAAGTTCTACTTTCTTAGCAAAATTGTTTTACAATACAGTGTTATCAACTACAATCACCATATTATTACAATTAGATCCTCAGACCATATTCACCTAATAACTGAAAGTTTGTACCCTTTTACCAACTTCTCCCTCCCCCCACCTCCACCCCCCACCCCCAGCTCCTGGGAACCACTTTCTGCTCTGTTTCTATGACTTCAATTTTTTTTTTTTTTTTGAGATTCCACATTTAAGCTATACCATGTGGTATTTGTCTTTCTCTGCCTGGCTTATTTCACTTAGCATAAATGTTCTCCAAGTTCATCCATGTTGCGAATGACAGGATTTTCTTTTTTAAGGGGGACTAATATTCCATTGTATACATGTACCACATTTTCTTTATCCATTCATCCTTTGATGGACACTTCAGTTGTTTCCATACCTTGGCTATTGTAATAATGCTGCAGTGAACATGGGAGTGCAGATGTCTCTTTGAGATAATGACTTCATTTCCTTTGGGTATATACCTAGAGATAAAATTGCTGGATCATATGGTAGTTCTATTTTTAATTTCTGGGGGAACCTCTGTACTCTTTTCCATAGTGACTGTACCAGTTTACATTCCCACCACCAGTACATAAGGGTTCCCTTTACTCCATATCCTCACCAGTATTTGGTGTCTCTTGACTTTTTGATAGTAGACCTTCCAGTATCTCATTGTGGTTTTGATTTGCATTCCCTGATGATTAGTCATGTTGAATACCTTTCCATGTACGTGTTGGCCATGTATATATCTTTTTTGGAAAAACGTCTATTTAGGTACTTTGCCCCTTTTAAATTAGATGATGATGATTTGCTATTGGGTTATATAAGTTTCTTGTATATTTTGGATGTTAACTCCTCATCAGATATGTATTAATATTTACAAATATTTTCTCCCATTCCATGGGTTGACCTTTCATTTTGTTGATTTCCTTTGCTGTATGGAAGCTTTTTAGTTTGACGCAATCCCATTTTTAAACTTTTGCTTTTGTTCCCTTTGCTTTTGGTGTCAAGTCCTTTGCAAATGTTAAGGAGTTTCCACTTATGTTTTCTTATAGAAGTTTTAGGAATTCAGGTCTTATGTTCAAGTTTTTAATTCATTTTTAGTTGATTTTTGTGTATGATATAGGATAATGGTCCAGTTTTACTCTTTTGCATGTGGCTATTTCCCCCAATACCATTTATTGAAGAGGTTATCCTTTTCTCATTGTATATTCTTGACTTCTTTATCAAAAGTTAATCGACCACTTATGTGTGGTTTTATTTCTGGGCTCTCTGTGCCACTGATCTGTTTGTCTGTTTTATGCCAATACCATACCATATTGATCACAATAGTTTTGTAATATAGTTTGAAGTCCAGAAGTGTGCTCCTCCAGCTTTGTCCTTCTTTCCCAAGATTGCTTCTGCTATTTAGGGTCTTTTATTATTCCATACAAATTTTAGGATTGTTTGTTCAATTTCAGTGAGAAAAAATGCTGTTGGAATTTTGATAGGGATTACATTGAATATGTGGATCACTCTGGGTAATAAGGATATTTTAACAATATTAATTCTTCCAATCCATGAATATAGAATATCTCTCCATTTATCTGTGCCTTTTTCAATTTCTTTCATTAATGTCTTGTAGTTTTCAGTGTATAAATCTTTCACCTCCTTTGTTAAATTTATTCCTAAGTATTTTGAAAAATTCTATTTTACATGAGATTGCTTTCTTAATTTTTCTTTTTGATTGTTTATTGTTGGCATATAGAAATGCTATTGATTATTTATATTGATTTTGTATCTTATTTTACTGAATTCTTTGATTAGTTCAACAGTTTTTTTTTTCTGATGAAGTCTTTAGAGTTTACTGTATATAATATCATATCATCTGCAAATAGAGACAGTTTTACTTCTTTTTCCCCAATTTGGATTCCACTTATTTATTTATTTCTATTGCCTAATTGCTCTGTCTAGGACTTCCAGTAGTATGTTGACTAAAAGTAGTGAGAATGGACATCCTTGTCTTTTTCCTTGTCTTAGAGGAGAACTTTCAGTGTTTAGCCCTTGAGGATGATGTTAGTTGTGGGCTTGTCGTATATGGCCAATATTATGTTGAGGTATTATTATGTTTCTTCTATACCCAGTTTGTTGAGAATTTCTATCATGAAAAGATATTGAATTTGTCAAATACTTTTTCTGCATCTATTGAGTGATCAGATGATTCTTATTCTTCATTTTTTAATGTTGTGTATCACATTGATTGATTTGTGGATATTGAACTATCCTTGTGTTCCTGGAAAAATATCGCTTTGTCATGTATGTATTGTTCTATATTGTTGGATTTGGTTTGCTAATATTTTGTTGATGAATTTTGCCTCTATGTTCGTCAGAGATATTGGCCTATAATTTTCTCTCTTTTTTTTTGTAGTGGCCTTGTCTGGCATTGGTATTAAGGTAATACTGGTCTCTTAAAATGAATTTGGAAGTATTCCCTCCTTCTCTATTTTTTAGAAAAGTATGAGAAAGATCAGTGTTAATTCTTTAAATACTTGGTGGAATTAACCAGTGGAGCCATCTGGTCCCAGACTTTTTTGTATTGAAAGGTTTTGGTTAGTGATTCAATCTCCTTACTTGATACTGGCCTGTTCATATTTTCTACTTCTTCCTGATTCATATTGGTTGGTTGCATGTTTCTAGAAATTGATTGGCTTTTCTAGGTTATACAGTTTGTTGGCATGTAACTGTTTATAGTAGTTGCTTTGATTTTATGTATTTCTGCAGTATCAGTTGTAATGTCTCTTGTTTAATTTCAAATTTTATTTATTTGAATCCTTTCTTGTTTTCTTAGTCTTGCAGAAGGTTTGTCAATTTTATTTATATTTTAAGAAAACCACTTCTTAGTTTTGTTGATCTTTTTTTATTGTTTTTCTGGTCTCTATTTCATTTCACAGATCCACTCTGAACTTTGTTATTTATTTTCATCTGCTAACTTTGGACTTAGTTTGTTCTTTTTCTAGTTCCTCGATGTATAAAGTTAGTTTTTGCTTTAATAGGAGATCTTTCTTGTTTCTTAATGTAGATGTTTATAGCTATAAACTTCCGTCATAGAACTGCTTTTGTTCTATCTTTGCTGTGTACTTATATCAGACAAAATAGACTTTAAACCAAAGACTGTAACAAAAGACCAAAAAGTAATTATATAATGATGAAGGGGTATATAACAATTGTATATACAACATACAAAGGATATAACAATTGTAAATACTTACGCACCCAAAATATGAGGCTCTAAATATATAAAGCAAAAAGTGACAGTTCTGAGGGGAGACATAGTCAGTGATACAGTAATAGCAGGGGATTTCAGTACTCCATTTTCAGGCAATAGGTAGATTATCCAGATAGAAAATCAGTATGGAAATATTGAACTTAAACTACACATTCAAACTGATAGACCTAACAGACATACATAGAACATTCCATCCAACAACAGAATATGCATCTTTCTCAATTGCACATGGAATATTCTCTGGAATAGATCACGTTAGGCCACAAAACAAGTCAATGATTTTAAGAAGATCGAAATCATATCAAGCATCCTTTCTTAACACAATTGTATGAAAGTAGAAATCAGTTACAAGAAGAAAACTAGAAAATTCACAAGTATGTGGGGATTAAACAGAATGCTCCTGAACAACCAGTAGGTCAATAAACAAATCAAAAGAAAACATTTAAAAAATTCTTGTGATAAATAAAAATGAAAATACAACATGCCAAAACTTATGGAAGAATGTTCTGATCTGCAGGCATGGTGTGTCTTATTTGGGTGTCAAATATAATCCTACTTTAAGGAGGAATGGTTTAGGTTGCCTGATGTCATTAAACATTTGAATTTTATGTCCCACTTCCTGTGCTCTAATTTGTGGCCATCAAGTCATCTTCAATTTATGTTTTGACTTCCCAGAAGCACACTCATGTTGATAGCATAATGGCCAGAAGATATTAGTTTCTGGTTCTGTTAGTCATTAGTATTACGAAAGTTACTGAATAAAATGCCATTTTGATTTCATATCTCAAACTCCATCATATCTGGGTACAGACTCTGCATCCATGAATCTGATAAGCAGCTGAGGAGGTGAACATCTGTGAGTCTCCAAGGGAGACATGGTAGAAAGAAACTTTTTCTTGTGAGAGAGAAATCATGGCATCATGTCAGATGTTACTGAGGCAACCAATGGGGGTTTCATCTGTGGAAGGACTCTGGGATCAGGAATATTTGAAATTCAGGTTTAAATTTTTCTTATCTGTGTTATAATTCACTTACATGACCTTCTGATTTTCAATATGGAATCTTATGAGGATGCATTGAAAAGAAAGGAACATATTTTGTACACCTTTGTGGCAAAATTAAACTCAGCTGCAGAAGAGCAATAAATTAGTTATGAATACAAGAAGGAGCCAAGAGAGCAGCCTGGAGCTCTGCAATAGCCCCAAATCATTAGATGTGTATTTGCCAAGTAACAGAGGAAAAGGGTGAGTGTCCTTTTATCGTCAGTAAGATTATCCAATGAAAAGATGTATTGGATATAATGTTTTCATTATTTCTATTTGTGCAGCAATTGTCTTCCAGGGACTAAATTGAATAGATTTATTTTTTTAAATAGAATAGAATTATTTTTTTAAATCTCAGGTAACATTTTTATATATATATATATATTTTAAATTGCAGTTTCTTCTAAGAAAAACATGCTTAAATGGTTAAAATAGAATCACAGATGACCTTTTTTCCTCAAGGGTGTCATTTGATGTGTGGAAAACATATTAGACTGACATTGGTGATAGTCCTTTGTTACCACCTGGCTCAAATTGGTATGTTTTAAACTTAGAGTTTGGAACAAGAAAGACATAGCTATGAAAAATGATATCATTTTCACTAGGATAATCTCCAGTGGCTTTTGATAATGACAGAGTCTGACAAAGTATTTCCATCTGAACACTCTTTTAGTGAAGTAATGCAGTATAGAATCTCACTATCATCTTCCCACTAAGCAAGATTTAAGGTTCTGGTGAGTGTTTCCCTTGGACTGTATTAAAAGTTACATATTTGTAGTCAAATGAGGTACATTCTTCTTTACTCAGTTCAAAAAAAAGAGTGTATACCTCTTTCTGTTTGCTTACTGCAGGTGAAATCTGGAGTTCCACTATCCCCTTAGTAGTGTATAGAGAGGACTATGTCATAGATTGTGAGAAGGCGTTTGGTAAATTAATGGAAGCATAAGCTTTAGCACTACTTCTGTGAAAATTAAATATGGAATTCAGTAGAGTGTGTCTAAACTAAACAGAGCACTAAATTAAATTAGTATTCCTTCATTTTGGTTTAAGAAAATAAAGGAGTTACTGATAGAGCGTAGAATGTGGATTATTCATAAGACTGGGGGAAATTATTAGTTTTAGATAGAAGACATTCATATTTGAAAGAATGCTTGGATATTTAACATAAGCCATAATTTGTGAGCTTAAACATACAGCAGGAGAAACAAAATGTTTATGTTATGGTTGAAAGGTTGGAAATTGTAAGTTTATTACTTACTTGGAGGAGGAAAAGTCTACAAAAAAGTGAAATTAGAGAGCAGAGATTCTATATGGAAAACATAGATCAATGACTGGAGAAGAGATTTAAGGGGAAAACTACTGCACCTCACAAAAAGCTCTTAAATACTAAAGGAGAAGAGGCTGCTGAGGGATTTAACTGTGTGGGACTGCCCTTCACGCCATCAACATATAGAAAACTGAAGACAATATGTGAAACATCTGTTTGATAATATAGAACAACAGGCAGTACATAATTTTCATGTGTGAGAGAAGAGAAATAAACATGGCGAACCCTCTACACCATGGCTTTCTGACCAAAGGTAGTGTCTGGAATGTAGTACAGGGAGGAGTAGCCACCCAGACTGACAGTGTTGCTGAATTGAGTAGACACAGATCGTAGCTCAGGGAGGTCTTAGCAGGTGGGATTTGTGGGGCAGAGCAATAGAGAATTGGGATTTACATAGAGAGAGAGCTCCAAAACTCAGTGAAGTGGACCCGTCAAGTCTGCATGTAGGAAGAAAATCCCACGAGGTCAAGCAAAGAACAGTTGTGCAAAAGCCATAATTCACAGGTGCCTGGGAGACACCTGCATGCATACTAGTCAGAATCAACATGTGACAGAGAACCCATCGAGGTCTCACACCTTCATAGAGGGGCTAAACTTGCTCTAGAGTAAAGGTTACTCTAGAACCACACTAACAAAGCTTAAAAAACAAGCTGGAAAGGATTAAGGTGATTTGCAAGAAACTTAGTGTCAAGAACTCTGAAGGGTCTGTGTGAGATTTCACCATACTTGTATGTTCACATGTTAGCCTGCCATAGTTTCATGGAAGCTGACAAGAGACACAAGTCTACTGGATTTGAGACAAAAGACAGTTTATTTGCAGCAGTAACGGTAACCAGAGTGCATGTATTTTTGTGTTGGTTTCCTGAAACTCAGTTCCCACAGGCAATGGGAAGACTTGTGTGTAACAGTGGGGTGTCTTACAGGAGAGGAATCCAGATCTTAAGGGATCTGAATCTTTTATAATGGAAAGGAAGCATGCCTATATCCCTTGCTTCTGAGGGAGACATTATCTTTATTATAGTGGACAGTGAAGATACCTGATATTTGTTCCAAAAGGAGACAATATCTCTGTCTTCCAAGGTTTGTTGTTATTAAAATATCCTTGAAAAGATAATACAGAACCAGGGGCAGTTCATGCCTTGTTCATAAGATCTGCAGAAACCCATGGAGAATTGTCTCCCAACAGCATCTACCATCGTTTCTACGCCATTTTGTCTTCTGGTAAATTTTCCCATGAGTAAGCCACTGTCTTGGCCACTCTGATGAATGTAACTGGCAGTGTCTGGGACCAAATCCATTCTGTTCATCTCGTGGAGCATTTGATTAAGGCCAATATCAATAGGACTTCAAACAGCAGGAGGAGGCCAACCTGAAGTTTTGACCTCCATCATGCCTCCAACTAAACAAATCCCCATAACCCATAAAGTCAACTTTAGGAAGCAACCTTTATATTGAACAACCTGTAGCTCAAAGAAAATATCAAGTGGTACATCAGAAAATATTTGGAATTGAATGATAATGAAACACAACATAAAGCCGTGGAATGCAGATAAGTCAGTGTCTGGACAGAGATTTATAGTTTTAAATGCTTATGTTGGAAGATAATTAAGATCTAAAATCAGTGATTTAACCATTCACCATAAAAAGTTGGAAAAAGAACAAATTAAACCCAAAATATGTTGAAGACAGGAAAAAAAATAAAAAGGGAAATCAACAAAAAAGAACACAAACAATAGAGAAGAAGCAACAAAACTAAAACCTGGTTCTTGAAAAGATAATTAAAGTTGATAGTCCTGTAGCCAAACTGGTAAGGAAAAAAGAGAGATGACACAAATCATAAATGTCAGGAATGAAAGAAGTGATTTTCCGTAGATTACAGAGAAATTAAGTGGAAAATAAGAGAACGTTATCAATATGTTGCAACATTGCATATAAAATAGATGCATAAATATATGCAATAAAATAGACAACTCAGGTGGAATAGACAAACTCTTGAAGCAAATGACCAAGTTGTCACAGGAAGAAACAGAAAATCTTAATAGGTCTATGTATTAGTTTTCTAGGGCTGCCATAACAAAGTACCATAGATTGAGTGGCTTAAACAACAGAAATTTATTTTCTCACAGTTCTGGAAGCTGGCAGTATGAGATCAAGGTGTAGGCAGTGTTGATTTCTTCTGAAGACTTTGTTCTTGGCTTGTCCCACTCTCTCTTTACATGGTCTCTCCTCTCTGTATCTGTCCTAATCTCCTTTTTATATAAGGACACCAGTAATATTAAATGAGGTCTATTGATGTCATTTTAACTTAATGACCTTTTTAAAGGCTCCATCTCCAAATGCCAATACATTCTGAGGAACTGGTGGTTACAGCTTTAACATATGAATTTTGGGGAAATACACTTTAGCCCATAACCTCCTATATATTAAAGCAATCAAATTGGTAACACAACGCCTCCACAAAAAAGTCTAGGTCCAGATGGCTTCACTCATGATTTTTATTACACATTAAAGAAAGAAATAGTACCAATCCTACACAAGCATTTGCAGAAAAACAGAAAGGAGAATGTCTCCTATCTTGTTTTATAAGGCTATCATAATTCTAAGACAAAGCACAAAGACATTACAAGAAAAGAATAGTTACAAATATCCTTTTAAAATGACAAATTGAATCCAGCAATATATAAGAATGAAAATACCTTATGACTAAGTGGCATTTATTCCAGTAAAGCAAGGTTGATTATACATTTGAAAATCAATGTAACTCACCTATTAATGGAATGAAGAGAAAAAACATATAATCACATCAGTCTTTCCGGAAAATTAAAAAAAAAAAAATCCACCAATTCATGATTTTAAAAATTCTTACAGGCTCAGAATAGGAGGAAACTTCTTCATACTGATAGAGAAAATCTTCAAACATCTTAAGCTAGGGACTTCCCTGTTGGCACAGTGGTTAAGAATTCGCCTGCCAATGCAGGGGACACAGGTTCGATCCCTGGCCCAGGAAGATCCCACATGCCACAGAGCAACTAAGCCCGTGTGCCACAACTACTGAGCCCACGCACCACAACTACTGAAGCCCGTGTGCCCTAGAGCCTGCATTCCGTAACTACTGAGCCCACGTGGTGCAACTGCTGAAGCCTGTGAGCTCAAGGGCCTGTGTGCCACAACTGCTGAGTCTGTGGGCTGCAACTACGGAAGCCCCGATGCCTAGAGCCTGTACTCCACAAGAAGAGAAGCCACCTCAATGAGAAGCCCATGCACTGCAATGAAGAGTAGCCCCCACTCGCTGCAACTAGAGAAAGCCCATGCACAGCAACAAAGACCCAAAGCAGCCACATATAAATAAAATTTTAAAACTTTGACTGGTCCCCACTACTGGGCATATACCCTGAGAAAACCATAATTCAAAAAGAGTCATGTACCAAAATGTTCATTGCAGCTCTATTTACAATAGCCCAGAGATGGAAACAACCTAAGTGTCCATCATCAGATGAATGGATACAGAAGATGTGGCACATATATACAATGGAATATACCCGGCCATAAAAATAAACAAAATTGAGGTATTTGTAATGAGGTGGATAGACCCAGAGTCTGTCATACAGAGTGAAGTAAGTCAGAAAGAGAAAGACAAATACCATATGCTAACACATATATATGGAATTTAAGGGAAAAAAATGTCATGAAGAACCTAGGGGTAAGACAGGAATAAAGACACAGACCTACTAGAGAATGGACTTGAGGATATGGGGAGGGGGAAGGGTAAGCTGTGAGAAAGCGAGAGAGAGGCATGGACATACATACACTACCAAATGTAAGGTAGATAGCTAGTGGGAAGCAGCCGCATAGCACAGGGAGATCAGCTCGGTGCTTTGTGACCACCTAGAGGGGTGAGATAGAGAGGATGGGAGGGAGGGAGACGCAACAGGGAAGAGATATGGGAACATATGTATATGTATAACTGATTCACTTTGTTATAGAGCAGAAACTAACACACCATTGTAAAGCAATTATACTCTAATAAAGATGTAAAAAAAAGTTTCCTTTAAAAAACATATCTTAAGCTAACATCATACTTACAGGTGAAAATTTGAACCCTTTTGCTTCTTCAAAATCAAAGTATGTTCACACTCACCACTTCTGTTCAACATTACACAGGAGGTTCTGGCCAGTGTAGTAAGGCAACAGAGATATAAAGGCACACAGATTTTAAATGAGGAGGTATAATTGTATTTGTAGACAACATGATCACATCTATAGAAAAATCTACATGATCTGTAAGAAGCCTATTATAACAAATAGTGAACTTCACAAGGTTGAAGGATATAAGGACAACATGAAGAAATCAATTCTATTTCTATTTACTAGCAGCAAACAACCAAGAATTGAGATTAAAAAATCATTTATGAGAGAGTCAAACATATGAAATACACAAGAGTAAATATAACAAAATACATAGGTGGCATTTACACTGAAAACTATAAAATGTTACCAAGAGAAACTAACAAAGACCTAAAAATGATGAAGACTGATACAGTGTTCATGAATTGTAAGACTCAATGTTGCTGAAATATAAATTCCACCAAAACTGATTTATAGAGTCAATACAATCTTTGTAGACTTTAATTTTGTTGAAACTGATAAGTGAATTCTAAAATTCATATGGAAATTAAAAAGACCTTTATATAGTTGCTAAAATAATTTTGAATAAAGTTGGAAGATTTATATTGCATGATTTCAAGACTTACTATAAAGCTACAATAATAAAAACAATGTAATTTTGGAACAATTTTATATGTGTGTGTGTGTGTGTGTGTGTGTATCTATATATAGCCAAATAAACCAGAAGAGAGTCCAGAAATAGACTCATACATGTAAAGTCAACTGAGATATTACAGAGCTCTTAAGGTAATTTAATGGAAATATGATTGTCTTTACTACAAATGGTACTTGAATAACTGGATATCTTAAAAATAATTAAACCTTGAATTTACTACTTACAATACACAAAATTGAACCATAGACCTTAGCATAAAAGCTAAACTTATACAACTCTTGAGAAGAAAAAAAATGGAGACTTTTTTTCATGAATTTGGGATAGGCAAAAATAATTTAGATACAAAACCAAAATCAAAACCATAAAGAAAATAATCGACAAATTGAATTTCATCAAAGTAAGCAAAATCTGCTCTTTGAATGATACCAAAAGAATAGATACATGTATAACTGAATCACTCTGCTGTATACCTGAAACTAACACATTGTTAATCAGCTGTACCCCAATATAAAATAAATTTTTTTTAAAAAATGTTAAGAGGAAAAGAACAGCGATGGTTCCTGGCCCAGAACAGCAACAACAAAGAAAAGTGAAAAGGCAAAAGCCACAGACTGAAAGAAGATCCTTGTAACTGATTGTATTTATCTTAGGATTTGTATCCAAAATATATTAAGAACTTTTTAAACTCAATAATAAGACAGCTAAGAGCAAAATAAGTAAAAGATTTGAGCAGTTTCCCAAAGATGACATAAAAATGTCCCCAAAGCATATGCAAACTGCTAAACATGACAATTTTCGAGAAGATTCTAATTAAAATCACAATGAGCTATTACTACATAGTTACAAGAATATTTGGTGAGAATGTGGAACAACTGGAACTCTCCTATGTTATAGGTGGAAATAAAAAATAACCCAATCACTTTGCAATTCTAAATTCCAAAAGGAATGAAATTAATGTCTACACAGATACATATATCTGAATATTCGTAGCAACTTTATACATAATTTTTAAAACTGGACCAACCTAAACGTTTATCAACAAGTGAATACCTAAACATATTTTGGTGTATCCATATAATGGAATACTACTCGTCATGGTGTATCCATATAATGGAATACTACTCGTCAATAAAAAAAAATGAACTACTGAAACACATAATGACACGGGAGAGTCTAAAAACCATTATGCTAGTCAAGGAAGCCAAATCAAAAGACTACATTCTGTGTAATACATGTTAAACTCTAAAAGAGGGAAATCTATGATGATAGAATGCAGATCAGTATTTGCTTGGAGTCAAGGCTGGGGATAGGAGAGTTATGGCAAAGGAGCCCTAGGGACTTTTGGGGTGATGGAATTGTTCTTTGTTGTGATGGTAGATATATATACACACACACACACATATATATATATAATTATATATATAAACTTCATGTACACTTTATATATACTTACATATATAAACTTTGCATATATATGTATAAAGTATATATATATATTCACTTTTCAGAAACATTGAATTGCATACTTCGAATTGATGCCTTTTAATTGTATATAAATTATACCTCTATATAGTTGACTTTAAAAAACTATGTAAAGAGTAAAGAGATATTTGGGGTTAAAACAGTTGGCTTTCCTTGAACTATTAAAAACTGTTTAAGTAGAATTGAACTTTTTCACTCATTTGAATGTAGAGTTAGCCAAGATTTTATTTAGTTAAGGAAATACTTGAGTAGGTCATGTGACACCCTCAGTCAGAAAATTAAATCCCATTAAGTGCTTCCCCAAGCTCTCTCTTCCCTCTGACAATATTTGGGATGGCAGTGTCTTCATTAGCACAGATTTCTGAGTGACAGGGTAAGCAGAGTATTAATGCAGGATAGATATGTAATAAAACTCCGTGGTTTTAAGCTACTGAGATTTTGGGGGTTATGTTTGTTTGTTTGTTTTTTGTTTTTGTAGGTTAAAAATAACCTACCTGGACTGACACAAATATTTTTCCTTTTATAAATGTGCCTGGCTTAATTATAGTCTTACTGTGTGTATGAGCCCATAATTTCCTTAGGGAGTACAGTCTATTTATACAGCTTTGACCATGATTTCTATTCTTAGATGTGCCTGTTGGCTTCTGTCTGTGCTAATACTACACCCTGTAACTCTTAGATTCATTGAGGTAGATAAGAAAATGTTGTGAGAGCAAACTGCGAAGTGAGACAGAGGTGTCGTCATAGCAACCAAGCCCTTCTGATCGCCAGCTGATGTAAAGTCATAGAAACCAATTAAATTCTCAGTGCCAAATATATGTGAGTTCTTATAACGGAAACTTTTATAATATATTATAAATGGATATATTCAAACAATATTTCGGCTACTTAGAAATTTTTCTGAAAAGTTATTTTTGAAAAGTTAGGTTTTTGAGATATAATTTACATACAGTAAAATCCATTCTTTTTAGGTTTATAGTCTTGACAAAACTGTTTAGAATTTTGACAAAAGATACAGTCATACAGCCACTTCTGCAATCAAGATCTAGATTATTTCCATCACCTCCCAAATTTTCCTTGTTTCCCTTTGTTATCAATCTCCTCCGTCCACCCCTAGCCCCTTGCAGCCTAAGTTTTGATTTCTGTCCCTGTAGCATTGCCTTTTCAAGCATGTCCTATAAATAGAATCATATAGCATGTAGCCTTTTGTGTTTGAATCCTTTCACTTACCATGATGCTTTTGAGTTGTATGCCTGTTGAATGTATTATTAGTGCCTTTCTTTTTATTCCAGAATAATGTTCTGTTTTATGTATATGCCACTGTTTATCCATTCTGTAATTGATGAACAGAATTTTTAAAATTATCTGTTTAACATTTTAAGGGACATTCATTTTTAAAATTATTCATAGATTCATTAGGACGATCGTCTGATGATGTCAGACCTAGAAAAAGGAAAAAACAGTAAGAATTACAGACTTTTTGTTAAGCGGCCGGAAAACACAGCAGTTGAGATCATGGTCCCCCAAGGCAGGCTCCTTCAGTTCAAATCCCAGTTCTGCTACTTACTCATTACTTAACCTTTTTAAGTTGATTAACCACCCTTTCCCTCAATTTTTTCAAGCTTAAAATAGACATAAAAATGCTCTCTACATCATATTGGTGCTTTGATGAATTGAATGACTTAACACTCGTAGAGAAATTAGAACAATGCCTACTATCAGCTATTATTTTTGTTCTCTTACATTCCTGCAAATATACATTTCAAACCAGCACCACTCTGCTCAAGCTTGCTTCCTCAGCACTGTGCACAGTGCTGCTACTGTTCATCAGCTGGTCAGCCCATCAGTAAAGAATAGCCGTGGTCACTGCAAATTTGTTTGCCTTTAGAATGCTGCTGCTGAAGTTCTATCTGAATGGATGTGGAGTTAATTTATACCCTTTAAAAGATCACTCTTTTATGTATTCTAAACTAGAGACTGATTAATTTATTGAATATTCCATACACACAAAAAATAGCAGTTTCAGATCTGATGACATGTAAATCTGTTTTCTATAAAAAGCAAGTTTGTGGTAAGGTTGTACACTGGAGAGCACTGTTATTTCCTTTATAAAGCCTAGGGACAAACTGCCAGGAATAACAGATTTTACTTTTATTAACTTTTGCTCAGTCTTTGATTCTGGGGGGAGGAATTGTTATGGACTAAGTTTAATTGGCCCAACATAAACTCTTGACAATCGATGTCCTTGTGGAAGCTGAATTGTAATAGCTACCTGAGAGTCAGGCTGTACCTCTGTCTACTAATCAGTTAGTGATTTCCAGTGACACAAAATAGGGATATTTTCTCTCTTTCCCTTAAAAACATTTTCCTTACTAAGTCAATACCATTTTTTAATTAATCAGACATTGTTATAGTGAACGGAAAGAGATGAATTCTCTGATGCCTGACAACACTGAGGAAGAACCTTGGAATTATGACTGAGGCACAAAAAAAGAAAATCTGGGGACATTTATTCATTGCACAAAGCTTTATTCATTGCACAAAGCTGCTTCTTGTAGAACAGAGAAAAAAATGTTCTTATTCTAGCTCAGAGGACTTCCCTAAAAAATTTACTTTACTACTGGTAATGAATAAATTTCTGGTGAAAGTTTACCTCCAAGATATGTGATCATTCTAACAGATTTGCTATCTTCTTTTAGTCAAAGACAGTGATATGAAATAGAGATGATTGCATATTATTATAGAGGAGGCATCCAGGTTTTCTTTAAGATTACAGTGACATGTAGCGAAACCTGTAATTGCCTTATAGAAATTGTCTTGTTGGCCCACCTCAGCGATGCCGCTATCATTAAAAGGGGACACAGTGCTTGCTTTTAGTGTTATAGCAATAAAGCCTTTTCTTATCTTCTAATTCCCAGCATGAACTGGTCATTTCCTCTTTCAAAACTCTCCACTGGGCTGAAATTTTGGACGTTACAGCCAGAACCAACTTTCTCTTATGTTTCTGAAAAGAAATGTATAAACTCTTTCTAAAATATTCTCTATTTCAGACCTGAGTGAGGAACTCTCCTCAGAACCAGCACATGGCCCATTCTGCGTCACATTGTCTCTTTTTGATTTTCTCAATTTGTTGGTCCTTTTTGTTTGAAAGAAAGGATCAGGCAACCTGAGTCCAGAAAAGGCCTCACGATTGAGTTGGGGTATCCGTGGTTGTAAGTGGGGAGACTTCTCTTAACCCTATTGAAGTGAGAAATGGGCTGAACATTGAGGAAAATGGGCAGTCTCAAGAGGCTCAGTTACAGCTTTTAAAATATGACCCTTATGTATGTAAGTTGGTGAAAACGTTAAAAAACAAACAGAATTTTACACTTGAAATAGTCAAGAATTCCTGCTTCTCCCTACTGTCTTGGTATGTAATTACCTTGTGAGGCTTAATTATTCAGGCCCAATGATTAATATGTACCAAACATTCTTAGATTGAAACATAAAACTAAATTCTTCTAGAACTGTTTTCATATTGCAACATTGTTAATACTCTGTTTTCTACATTATCTTTTTGGTTGAAGTATAGTTGATGTATGATATTATGTAAGTTACAGGTGTACAGTATAATGATTCAGAATTTTTCAAGGTTCTACTCCATTTGTAGTTATTTATAAAACATTGGCTCTATTCCTTGTGTTGTACAGTATATCCTTGTAGCCTATTTTTGAATATAAATTCATAGAATTTGTTCATTAAGTTTCTAAAAAATGGCTTGTGTTTTAACTATTCACACAGTTGAGCCTGTGGCACTTTTCTCTGCCTCTTGGTGGTTCTGGGGCTCCTGTATCTTCTCTAGGGCTGGACTTTTATGAAGAGACTATATAACGGGGTCAAGTCCCTGGAAAATAAGGTGAACAAATTGTGTACCCAGGTTCACAGTGCACTGAATTGTTTGTAGCCTTTCTGTCATAGCCACTTGTGTAATCCACAAACTTCACTTACTCTATCTTACTCACAAGTCAAAGAAGTAACCATGGAATGTGATTATAAAACCTGTAAAATCTGTTCAGTAAAATAATAATCAATATAAAATATCTGGTTGAAATAATAAGTAAAACCATTGCATAGTTAGTGCCTCATGTGTATGTCTGCCTTCCTGAAGACAGCTCTGGAAAGGGTGTTGGCAATGAGTTCTGAATTCCTGTTAGTACCCTCCTCCAAGACTTTTACTAAATTTTATTCAACTTCCTAAAATTCCATTTAGAATAGAAGTACATGGGTTCTAGAGATATGAAAGCCTTTCATTTATGGGACCAGTTCTATTTTCGTCACTATAACCATTCTTAATAAGAATGTTCCATAGGAAAAATAATAATAATTCTATTATAATAATGACAGTAATGCTGCTAACTAGCATGAGTTCCCCAGCATCTCTCTCCAACATCACGATTGTGTCAAGACTGCACAAGAACTGCTCTGTCTGCACAGAAACCCCTCTTTTTTTTTAAAAAAAAAAAGCTGAGATTAAAGTTTCCTCTGGACTATGAGTCATTTGTAACTGATTTCACTAAAGTACAGACCCAGTGTGCCCCGGATGACTGAAACTGTTTCAAATGAGAGTGTACTGGTTTCCTAGGGATGCCTGAAAAATTACCACAAACTGTTTGCTTAAAACAATAGACATTTATTCTCTCATGGTGCAGGAAGCTTGGAGTCTGAAATCAAGATATTGGCGTGACTGGTTCCTTCTGGAGGAGAAACCATTCTTTGCCTCTTGCTTAGCTTCTGGGGGTTCCTGGCAATCCTTGGTGTTCCTTGGATTGTAGCTGCATTACTGCAATCTCTTCCTTTATCATTACATGGCCTTTGTCTGTGACTATGTCATCTGTGTCTCTGTCCAAATCTCCGACTCCTTTCTCTTATAAAGATACCAGTCATTGGATTTGGGGCTCACCTTGATCCAGTATGACCTCAACTTAACTTGAGTTACATTTGCAAAGATCTTATTTCCAAATAAGATTACATTCACAAGGATGGGGTAAGGAATTGTACCTATCTTTTGGGGGTATATAATGCAATACATTATAGATAATGTATAGATAAAAATACGGCAAAGAATTGAATGGAGGTACAAGACAAACTACTGCAGTAATTCCTTGTTAATGGGGCAGACATAAACATTTTGGTTCGTTTAATTGGCTAAAATTTAAATATTTTATAAGCAATTTGTAGTTATATTATCAGTTATATTTTGTTGATATCATTATGGTTAGTTAAAATTTTTTTAGACACAGATGGCTCAAACTTGAAGAAAAGAAAACATATCACTTTGTTGTACAGCAGAAACTAACACAACACTGTAAAGCAATTATACTCCAATAAAGATGGTTAAAAAAAAAGAACAAAAGTAAAATTATCATTTTTAATAAGATTCAAACTTTAGGAGCAAAATTAATTTGGGTGTGAGGAATTACAAGTTTTACAATTACAGTTAAAATCTTGTTTTTTTTCCTCAAGTAAATACAATCTTTTTCTTAAAGACAGCTTCAGAAAAATGCTATTACTCTGAAATAGTCAAGATTTTCAGTTTGCTCTATGATACTAGTTTCAGTAGAATAATTTATTAGGATAGTTATTGCCAATCTGATCTAGGTCAGACTTTTTTAGGGTCCCGATATACAACTTACCTTTATCACATAATAATTGCTGTATTTTCTCAATCTAGGAATTGCTTTCACAGAGAGCTAGACCCAGTATTTACTTATTATTTGCTATAAAGGTTAAAAATAACTAAAGAAGATAGTTTAGTATTTTAGGGAACACAATTACATCTTAAACTAATTTATGGAAAGTAATGATACATTAGGTCACCTTATTCAGATACCTTTTTTTTTTTTTCCCCCTCAAAGAGACTTTCTTGGAAGATTTAGTAGGAAGTAGCACTGTATAAAGCTGGCTATTCTATGAATGCTTCACAGAGATTTATTTTTATGGCAGTTAGACATTGGGTTGCTCTTTTCAAACTTTTTCAAGCTTTTTCACTATTTAATTTCTAAATAGTGATCTCTATGTTATAAACTTATGCAAACAATGTTTTGTTTTTTTCTAAGAGGCTTGATATCCCTCTCTGCAGATACTCCCTTAATTTAACATTGAAGAAAGTTCTAATATCCTAATTTCAAGTATTTGTTCTTTTTGGTTTCCTTAATTCTCAAGCAGCAGTGTTACTTCTGTTTCTGAATTCTTGAATTTAACTGGTAAATAAATTCACTTCATAACAAGTTGTGTAAAGTTGATCATGTTCTGATTTTAGCTCACCTGCTCTGCTTCGTTTCTCACCTCTACCCTGTATGTAACTTATATCTGGTGATTCTGAAATATTTTCCCTTGTTGGTAGGGGACATTGGCTTTTAAATATTATTGTTGCTTGTCTGAAACTTGTCTCTTGTAGCAGCTGCCACATCACTGCTCTCATCCTTCCAAAATCATCTGTCCAGCTAACTTCTCATGTTCTCTTATCTGTGTCAGCACTTCATCCAGGACTTTCTAACTGTTTCCTCCTTCTGCCTGGTCTGGATTAAATGTATGTGTTCCCATAATTATAGTGGTCATATAAATTGTCATCCCTAACAGGACCCTTTGAGAGTCCAATGGGGTGCTGATTAGATGAGGCACTAGGGAGACAGACATACATTTTCCTAGGTAGCCTGAGAGTTGTGGTCATGCTATAGCATGCTATAGCATATTTATTCTGGGGCAGTAGTATTATTTTTTCCATGCTATTGCTAGCTTCCTGTGAGTAGTGATTATGTCTTTTAATTCTGGGACTCATAAATGCTTGTTGAAATGAAATAAAAATAAATGAAAAATAAAAAAAAAAGTAAATGAAATGAGTGAATGTATAAATATGAAAAGAAGGGGCTGGAATAGATAAAATCTAAGGCTCTTTTACATTGTAAAGGAATTTAACAGTCATGGTGACTATTGAATTACCGTTCAGCTCTCCTGTGGCAGGGAGTAAAATTGCCTGAGCTGCTCCCGGCTTTTGCCCTTCGCGATTCACCTTGACCTTTGCACTGTGGTTCTCAAGCTGCTCCCAGCCAGCGATGAGCACAGTGGGGATGCTAATGCAGGCTCATTCTGGCAAGACGGTTTTTCATATTTATTCATTCACTCTGTTAACAAGCAACTTTGGCTGAAGGACTCCCCACAGACCTTGCAGATCTTTCTTAGCCCAGCACTGCAATCAGATTCTTTTCACCACTTCTCCCTCCCCCTCCCTTTTCCTTCACAGGCTGAGCTACCTCCATTTTTTCTTTCTTCCATTGGCATCTCCCCCCGATAAATTTGTTGCCTATTATTGTAGGTTGAATAATGCCCCCTGAAGATGTCTATGTCCTAATTCCCCACACCTGTGAATGTGTTACTTTACATGGCACAAGGGACTTTACAGATGTGATTACATTAAGAACTGGGGAATGGAAGATGATCCTGGATTATCAGGGTGGACCCAGTGTAGTCATTAGGTTCCTTAGAAGAGGAAGGCAGAAGGGTTGGAGAGAGAGAAAAGGCGATGTGACAGCAAAATCAGGAGAGAAGGAGAGTTGAGAATGGAAGCAGAGGCTGGGATGAGGCAGCCAGGAGCCCAGGAGTTTGGGAGCCTCTAGAAACTGAAAAGGCAAGAAATGGATTCTCCCACAGAGTCTCCAGAAGAAACACAACCTTTCTGATTTTAGCCAGTAGGATCTGCTCCCGAGTTCTGACCTTGAGAATTGTAACATAATACATTGTGTTGTTTTAAGCCCTGAAATTTGTGGCTGTTATAGCAGCCCTAGGAAACTGACATCCACACACCCACACATCTAGTTCTATTTTTTTTTTTTTTTTTTTTTTTTTTGACCACACTGCGTGGCATGCAGGATCTTGCAGGATCTTAGTTCCCCGATCAGGGATTGAACCCGTGTCCCCTGCCATGGAAACATGGAGTCTTAACCACTGGACCACCAAGGGAGTCCCTATTTTGACATCTTCTTGGGGATCTAAACTTATCACAACTGTGATTGTTTAATGTTTCATTATCTGATGAAAAAATATATATAAATAATGACTTAAGGGATTATTCATGAAGTTATTTGATTGTGTTGTCACTTTTGAAAGTCTTTAATTTTTAAAGAAATAAAAGTTCCATGATGGCATGAAGTTCCAGAAAAAGATACTCTCAAACTTCAAATGGCAGACTAAATCATTTAGAAATATTATACGTAGTATCTGTGCTTAAGGAAAGATATTTCACAGACATATACATTGATAAAATATTGAGAAATCATCCTAAATAATGGATGATGCCAGTTAGAGGGAGAAACTGTAGTCTAAATCTTTGTGCTGGGATATATTGCAGAGTTTTGTCTCTGTTGATTAGACTGAAAAGCCTAAGCAAGTTCTATGAAGGCTTTTATTGTCCAGGAATGTGGACGGACAGTCAGACCCTGCCTGTCAGCCATTTAGCCTCTGTGCCCCTGCGTGCACAGTACAGCATTGAACCCACCGGGCAATGATGTTTTGTTCAAGTTTATGCTCTGGCTCCATCTGAGAACTTATGCAATATTGAAAACATTGTATTCTTCACAACAATCTTTGTTATTAGCCAAGTCCATGGTAATTAAGCCTGTTGGTCACTTTATAGGCCAACAGGCTTGAAAACTCTAAGGTTTTCTTAGAAACTTAAAAATCAGATTTTCTGTTAAATCCAAAGAAAAGGCTGTAAAACATGTTGTCTTCATAGCTTTCTTCTTTATGTGAACTTATCATATCTGACCTTGCTATCTGCTCTGCTTAGGTTGCCTGTCTTCTGTTGAATTCTGTGGAGTGTCATTACTCTGGTAATCTGAATTGAATTCATTAAGCATTAATGGCTCATATTGTCTGGGAAATTTGAATTCAAATGGATGGGGATTAATAAGATTAGCCTTTCTCTAAAAGAAAGAAACAAATTCCAGGAAAGCTAGCATAAGCTTTTAAGGTTAGGTCTTTTGTGTGGTTTTTAGCTCAGTTTCTCATAAAACATAATGCTAACATGGCAAGGTTTAATTTTTCAAATAGCATTTTGACATACCTGTCATTTTTAATTAACTGACCACAGTTTAAATGTGATATGGCATCTACATGTTCTGTATCACAAGAGCAATTAGGAGAATGGTACGATGGACAGATAGATTAATTTAGATCTATCCTGATATACTGTGTATCAATCAACTCACCAATTTATTTGCTGATTCAGTATTCACATTTTTAATACAACTTCTTTGAGTATTTATGTGTTCAGAACATATATACCAGGCACAGAGAAAAAGAGTTACAACCCAATAGCTGCCTCCAGCAATTTCACATCCAAGTAAGAGTTGGACAGGCAAGTAAATAAAGTGTGACAACGTGTTATAGAAAGCACTGCGGTAGCATTATGGGTAGGTGGAAACACGAAGAAGAGTGCTGAAATCTGGACTGGCGGGTGGGTTTGAAAAACCTTCCTGGAGGGGGTGGTGCCTCAGCAGAGAAGAAGGTGAGAGTGAGTGACCAGGGGGAGAAAGGGGAAGGATGAGTTTGTCCGCACAGTGGGAACGGAATATGTAAGGTGAGAAAAATCATGCTGCCTTTGGGGAAGTGGTTGGCATTGCTTTTGCTCTAAGTCAGGATGCTTCTGAGGTGGTGGTAAGAGTTGAGAATGAAGCGTTAGACTTAATGCACTCAGGGCCATACGAAGCTCCTTTCTTTACATTCTTGCCTAAAAAATCTCTCTCTCAATGCCTATTATTACCTCCAAATTTCTTTCTCTTCTCCTAATTTTATTTGCTTTTTCTTCCTTTTCTTTTCTTATGGAAGACAATTTAGTTCAGATTCCATTCTTTCTGCGTGGCTTCCCCTTGGGGTATATCTTTTGAAACTCTTTTTTCTCTGTTTGAGTCTTGGATTGTGATTTCTGATGTGTTTCATTCTCCATTGTGCAATGTTGGCACTACCCACTTCTATATTTTCTCAGATCTGAAAGTTCAGCTTGGATGATTGCTATGAAAGAGAGGTTAGAAAGTAGAGGGAAGCCTGAGAGGCTGGGTGTGCCATGTTTAAGTTTTCTAAGAAGTATGATATGAGATTTAAATTTTAGAAGGATCATCCTGGCAGTACTGTTTGGTAGAGTCAACTGATTGAGCTAGAATAGAGGAAAGGAATTAGGGAGCCGGAACAGAAATTGTATCAAGAAATAATAATGATAGCAGTGGGAAAAGTGAGGAAAGGATGGATTTTAAGGTACAACTAGTAAAATTGCTCACAAATTAAATTTGTGCCATTTTCTAGCTTGGGTGTCTCAGTGGATGCTGGTATGATTACCTTAGCTAGAAAACATGGATAGAAGAGCAGGTATAGGAAGAAGGATGGTACCTTCCTTTTTATTGACAATTTGAATTTGAATTGCTGGAGATATCTAGAATGGAATTGAGTATATGGTTCTAGAACTCATGAAGTCAGTTCTAGACTTGTAATATGGATTGGAGTGTCATCAGTCAAGAGATAATAGTGAAAACTGTCAAAGAATACACAGAGTTAATAAAAACTAACATGTAACAAATACTGTGTACCAGGCACTGTTCTAACTGCTTTACACATTAAGTCGTGAAATTATCACAACTCTGTAAGGCAGGTTATATTTTATCATCCCTATTTTACTGATGGGGAGACTTAGACACAGAGAGGTTAATTAGCTTGTCCAAATTACAGCTAGATGTGGAACAGCTGACATTCCACTTAGCCTGTTTTCCATTCTCTTGATCATCACACTACCCTGTCAGGAGAAACGAAGCAAAAGAGAACCATTTGAATATCAGATCTCTGAAGAAACACCAGTGTTTGTAAATTAATGGTGATTGAAGAAACCACAGAGGAGCCTGAGAAAGGGAAAGAAGGATAAATTGCTTTAGAAAAACAAATGGAAGAGAGTGCTACAAGGAAGGAGTGGCCAGTGGTACCAAATACTGGAGGAGAGCAAGTAGGTTGAAGCTGAAAAATGTCTGTTAAAATTAGCATTTAATTCTACGGTCTCTGCCTGTATTGCTCACAGACTTCTTATAATGCTGAAAAATAATTCTGCCAATATGCAGAGAACAGTGACTCTCCAAATAAATGTACTTTTATTATTGTGGGCGAGGTATTAGACTATTACCAATACTCAGTTTCTTCTCCTTGTGGGCACTAAGTCAAGTTGTACTTCTCTGCTGTCTTTGAAGGTAGGTGAAGCCATATGACTTGCTTTGGACAATGAAATATAAGTGGAAATGATTTCTGTCACTTCTACATTTAAGCACCTATGCACATTTCACTGGTTCCCTTTTCTGCCTTGGTGAGTCAGGAGCTGCTGTTACCTTGGGCACTGAGTAGCCCCCAACCGCGTCATCCTGTGCGGGACGTGTGATGTGAGGTGTGTGTGTGTTAAGTCATGATGGTTCAGCCCATCCTGATGCACCAGTGGGTTAGTAGCATCTTCACTTTCTTGGGCTTTTTGTTTGCTTGTTTTAATTCTCATGGTCATAATAGATCGGTGTAGGAGAATACAGTACAGCAGAGAAAGAGAGTATATATTATTCTTATGCTCTTGGGAATTAAATACAAAAATATTTGACTAATAAAAATATCCAAGAAATTAATTAAACACAATTTAATAATAAAGTAGACAGAGAAGAGTCAAGGGTTCTTTTTACTCTGAGTTTATAAGATCAGGTATATGGACAATCAGGTCTGTGGAGTATTCACACATACAGAATAAACCATGGTAGCAAACATTTTTAGAAAGTTGATACAACTTAAAAAATTTGTACTGAGTTTATAATGAATAAGGTTAAAAATCCATGTGGTTAGAATTTGACCATCTGTTGATTGATAGGTAAAAACTTTTTACTGTTTAATTCCTACAGTTATATGAAATTCTACTAAATAAATGCAGCCTGAAAAATACTTGTTTCCTTCTTAGGATTTATTTAGAGATTTTAAACTCACAAAGCACTTTTCATGTACATTATTCCAATTAATCAACTGACATGTGAAATCTGTTTTTATAAGAAATGAGAAAACTGAGGATAGAAATTCACATTTTTAAAAAAGAGATTTATAATAAATTGTATTATTTTAAATTAATACTAAAATATTTTTGCTCTGAAAAAATTATGTGCTGCCTATAGTGAAACAAACTCACTGTAGCATTACAACAAAATGAGTATTGTCATCATGGGGAAAAGGCCACGTAACATCCTGTCATATTTGTAATGGCATAGTTGGTGTTTGTAGTTGAGAAGCTTAGGCAGGAAGGGCTTTAAAATGTACATATCATGTAGTCCTGTTTTTTAGACAATTACCTACTCTGTATCTCTTTTCTCCCAACTTAGCATTCTAGAATTTACTTTTCATTAAGCATCTAATAATGAAGTCTGAGGAGCATGAATGTTTATCAGTTGCTTTGTTGAGTCTTTTTTTTCCCCCTCTCTGTATAATGTGATCTTGATTTTCCTGGATTCACATTTCTTTTGAAATCTGTTGACATTTCTTCTCCTGTGAAAAACAGAGAGAGAGTTGGCAGCTGTGACAGGTCTGGTGATGGAAGTGGTCCAGGTGATAGGTTGTGTGGCAGATCTTGAAAGAGAAATATGGAGGAAAAAAATCAGTGCTACAAAGAAATTTCTTTAAAGAGAACCTTTTTATTCATTAAAGGTAAAATTAAAGTCAAGGTTTGAGCAACCACAAGGATGGGACACAATATCGTGGGTCTGTAGATAAAGAGATGATAAAGCACGTATCCACACAGGACCCTCATGTTCCCTGGGGCCAGGATGGTGGGGAGAAGTGGAGGCTGCAGGGTAACAGGAAGAGAGAATAAATGCAAATGAGGATACACATGGGTTTATAATGGAGGGCACTGGGGTCCTTCAGGTGCTGAGATTATTCCCACAAATTTGTCCTCTGTGAGACACATGCCAGGGAAGTGAAGAGTCCAGTGATTACCGCCCTATTACAGGGGGGGAACTCCTTGCACTTAGAAACCAAGTCTTACACCTCTGTATATTTCTTATTCTTGGTACCTAAAGGGAGAAAATAAATGTTAGGTGATGTGACCATTGTAACGTATCTACTTCAATCAAATGGCAACAGTGATGCCAAAGAAATGGAGGAAAAAGGAAAGTTTTAGTAAAATTTATTGTTTTCTAGGTTGGTCATATTTAGCAAAAGGAAAACAAAAATAACAGGATACCTAATTGGGATTTTAAATAAACTTAAATAATTTTCTAGTATAGATATTTCACAGATATTGTCTCCTTATTTTATCTGGCAAACCTAGTGATATCATACCTCTCAACACCTCCTTGCCCTATGCCTGTTTATTTGAGTTTACTGTTTTCTTGAAACATTTCTCAATTAAAAATGATTAATGGATTATAGCCACAACTTTTAAGTTTGATTCTCATCAACACAAATTCCATCGCAATTTTATTATATCTTTTCTCTCTGTAATAATATCAACTATAGTATTAGCTTGAGGGCTATACCTATAGAAAATGATAAAATCTACACTTCTGAGGACAATGTAATTGACATCTTATTGCAATTTTTTATGAAGTCAGACTGTGAGTTCACTGAGTACAAATAGCAACATTAAAATAACATGAATTATATCTTACATTATTCTACTCAAGCTGACAAAGCAAAGGGATTTATAGCCACTGCTGCCATTCCTCTATTTAGGTATTTATTCATCTCTCTTTTTTCAAATATAAGTACCTACTCTCATTACTTTTATCATTGATCTTGAAAGTTGAGACTGGTAGGACCACATTTTCCTGGACTAGAGTATACACAGGATTTTCTGAATAGCACTTAGAAATATGCATTAATTGTAGGTTTTATTATTTCTCTAGGTTTTTCCTGTGGGGTGAATTGGTTTATGGAGCTTTAGACTACAGAATATGTGGCTTATAGAGCTTTGTTTCTATTTTTGGAATTTTAGTTCTAGAATTCACTCTGAATGTATATTAATGATGAAGGAAATAAAAACCTGATTGTCTTAATACATGTCTAACTCAGACCTTTCTTATTATTCAGCCTTTTACATTTTGACATATTCTAAAAGTGGTTATTTTTCTTAACATGAGCACAGAGATCCATGTAAACAAAGTATATGTGTGATGCGGTCTTTAATTTCAGGCTTTTTACACGTAATGACAAAGTATCTCACGTGTGCTTATTCTTTAATTAAAGTTTTATTATTTATTTTTAAAACTCTGTTTTAATATTGTTTCCATTACAAGATAAAAGCCTGTGGTTTGGAGCTTCCCTGGTGGTCCAGTGGTAAAGAATCCACCTTACAATGCAGGGGACGCAGTCCCACCTGGTGGGGGAACTAAGATCCCACCTGCTTCGGGGCAACTAAGCCCACATGCCTCAACCACTGAGCTCACGCGCCTCAACTAGAGAGCCTGTGTGCTGCAAAGTACAGAGCCCATGTGCCCTGGAGCCTGTGCGCCACAACTAGAGAAGAGAAAAAAACCCGCACGCCACAACTAGAGAGAAACCTGCGCGTCGCAGTGAAGATCCCGCGTGCTGCAACTAGACCCGCCGCAGCCAAAAAGAATAAAAAAAAAGGCCGTGGTTTGGGATGCTATCTAGATGCTAGCATTTCCCAATTATATTCATTAAGAAAATTGGGCTGTAAGTAACAGTAACCAAAATAAACAGTGGTTTACATGATTAAGAAAATAACACTAATTATCCAACAGAACTGAAGTGTAGAGTCAGTGGTTTCAGTGTTAGGTCAACAGCTCTGATATCCTAATGCTCCACCATCATTAAGATATCAGTCTTTTGTTCTCAGGTTTGTTGCTTCATGGTTGCAAGTTGGCTGCTACAGTTTTACCATCATATCTTCCTATTGTCAAGTTCAGAGGCCTGCAGCTATGGGGTCAGAGTAGCTAGACAGCTGTCTTTTCTGTTTTAATCAGGGAGCAAAGTATTTCCCAAATGTTCTCCAGCAGATTTCCCTTCCTCTCCGTAGAATAGATTCATGTGAGTGGGATTCACTTTCCCATTTTGGGGAAGCCCACCCCTCCAGTTTAATAGGCTCTGTTAGGCTGCATGTCCTGTGTCCTGTTACTGAGGTTTAACTCTTACCTTCCTAATCACAGACTTTGGGAAAATGAGATTGTTATGGAAAATTTGGATTCTAAGTGTTAATAGATGTTTCTTCAGTCCCCGTATCCTGTGTTTGCCTTGTTTTAATTTTGAGTGAAGTGGAGAATGGTGATACTGTTATAGGCTGAACTTGATTTAGCCTATATCATCTATATTATGCTACTAAATCAGGCCAAATCATATGATTTCAATGAGCTTATGATATAATCTAATGATATAAAATAGGTTAATAATGAAGACCAATGCCAAGACCTAATGATCTTTAAAATTTCAAGTAAAATTTGCACTTTATTTCTGCCATGTTAAATGTGGCTTAATTTTTCTGCTGTGATTTTCAAATGTGTGTTAACTTTTTAAATTTGACTTTATATTCTAGTGTTAGGGTGATGTTGACAAGAGTATAAATAAAAAAAAGGTGTCTTAATAAAACTAGGTATAGAGGAAGAAATTATTTCTGAGAAATGTCTAGTAAGAACCCTTCTTGCTGGACCTTGGAAAAATAATAGCATTGCTATTATACTTATTGAGTGATAGGTCAATGCCCCATTAATATTATGTACCAGCCTTAAATTAGCCCAGTGAAATTCATAGGTGGCAGTAGGGCAGATGATGTCCAGTGGGTACCGGGATAGGAGAACTGGATGGTTACTTCTGTAGGACCTGGTGAATAGCAAGTAAAAATTTGGACCTGCAAGACAAAGTTAGAACAGGCATGTAAACACAAATTCTAGACAACATTTTAGGATCTCAGAGACAGTTATATAACAGAAAATAGACCAGCAGCCAAAGTATATGGGCAGATGAGGAAATGGAGTGATGTCATCTGTTTTCAGAACATCAGTATGATTCTGATGCAAAGACTGTGGGTGGATGAGGAAGTTGAGAGCTACCACTTAGTTCTCTGAGTAGGCACTCAGATGCCTCAGGTTGTAAGGGAAAGGTTTTGTTCTACAAGTATAAACTGAGATGAAATCTTAGAAAACTCAAAAGGAAAAGAAATCATGTCATCAAAGAAAAACAGTGGGTGGGGCTTCCTTTTCTTCCCAACTCTTTGCTTCCATCTCCTAATTCTTTTCTGGTTTAAGTAGAAGAAACAAAATGGAGAGGTAAATAAAATTCTGGAGCGGCGTTTTCCTCGTTTTGAGAAGACTGAGAAAACACTTTTTCATAGGATGTTTGACAAAGATATAATTCTACTGATCTCCTGATCAAGTAACTCAAAATCACAAAATTAAGTAGCACAGATATCCTCTAATGAAATGGAATATTCAATAAGAAGCATTAAACATATAGAAATATATAACATGGAACTATAAATTAGATTTTCATATTAAGGAAATATTATCTCTATTTACAAGAATTGGATGGCTGTTCTAGGCCTGATAATTTGTTATGGACTTGGTGAAATAAACGAAGATCTGATGGCTTCTGTTCAGAGGAAGCTTACAATTTAGGAGGGGAGATAACATTCAATTCACAAGTCTGTACTAACCTGTTAAGTTAGAAAGACAAGTCCCCAATCCCTGAAACTCAGTTTCTTCATGTGTAACCTTGCTCTGAAAGGTTACTTTCAGATTGTAAATTACATTGTTCTTGAAGACAAGGAAATATGTTATCAAATATATTCATCTCTCAGAAAGCATCTTGGACTTATCTATGATGATCAATAACAATGAACAGAAAGGCAAAAGTGACATTATCTGAAGATTTCTGTTGCTAGAGCGAAGAGTGCAGGCTAGAATCATGGCTGGAGATTTTAAGAAGGTAGATTTTTATCTGCTCATCCATTGACAGGCACTTAGAGTGTTCCCATATCTTGACTATTACGAATAATGCTGCAGTGAACATGGCTGGGTGTATATCTCTTTGATATCCTGTTTTCATTTCCTTTGGGTATATACCCAGAGGTGGAATAGTTGGATCATATGCTAGAAGAAACTTTCATGGCTGCACCAATTTACATTCCCACTAACAAGGTATAAGAGTTCCTTTTCTCAACATCCTCACCAATATTTATCTCTTCTTGGTGAAAGGCATTCTCACGTGTGTTATACGTAGACAGTGGAATTTTACTCAGCTGTGAGAAAGAAGAAAATCTTGCCATATGCAACAACATGGGTGGAACTTGAGGACATATGCTTAGTACATAAATCAGACAGTGAAAGATAAATACTGTATGGCATGACTTATACGTGGAATTAAAAACAACTAAGCTTGTAAAAACAGAAAGTAAAATGGTAGTTACCAGGGGCTGCAGGATGGAGGGATAGAAGAGAGATTGTTTAAGGGTCCAAACTTGCAATGAGTAATAAATAAGTCCTAGAGATCTAATGTGCTGTATAGTAAGTATAGACAACACTATTGTATTATTATAATCATCAAACTTGCCAAGAGACTAGATCTTAATTATTCAAACCACAAAAAAGAAATTATAATTATGTGATGTGACAGAGGTGCTAGCTAGTGCTACAATCATATCACAATATAGACACGTATTAAATCAACATGCTGCATACCTTAAATTTACATGATGTTATATGTCAAATATATTTCAATAAAAAAGGTAAATTTTGATAGTGATAGAAAAATGTTAGTAAGGACTAAAGTCCTCAAAAATGAAATTTTGATAAACAAATCACAAGCTAATTAGATGAGAAAGAAAAGGAAGAGACATTTGATGAAAGTGATTTAGCTGAATAAATAATTTCTTTGAGGAATGCTGACAGTAGTATGGGCATAATTTAAATGGAGAGGGAGCGTATAGACGGATGGCCTTGTGCTCTAATATATATGCTGAGAATGACGTCATTAAGATAAGGACTCCATGGGAAGAAACTTGCATAATGTTAAAAACAATAAAACAAAATTTTAAAAAATTTCCACCAAGCAAAGGGAAGAATAAAGACGAATGAGTCCTGTGTCTCGAGGTCAGTCACATAATACGAGCAATTGATGATGAGAAGCATCACTATTCAACTCTTGTGTTGCCCAGTTCTCTCTGTTGTGGAGACTGATTGTCAAATTTTTGTTTTTGTTTTGGCGGTACGCGGGCCTCTCACCGCCGTGGCCTCTCCCGCTGCGGAGCACAGGCTCCGGACGCGCAGGCCCAGTGGCCACGGCTCACGGGCCCAGCCGCTCCGCGGCATGTGGGATCTTCCTGGACCGAGGCACGAACCCGCGTCCCCTGCATCGGCAGGCAGACCCTCAACCACTGTGCCACCAGGGAAGCCCGACAGCTTTTTTATATATTTCCTCTTTCAGTTCCACCTTCCTGGGGCCACTTCTTTGCAACACAAAGGCATCTTGGAGGCTCCTGCTGCCCGTCCCCCATGGGAATCTTGCTATTCTAACCAGAGACCACTGCACCACCAGGGAAGCCCTGATTGTCAAATTTTTACAGCCAGGAGTACCATTGGTAAGATGATTACAAAGCCCAAAATAGTTGAGAAGAAGCAGAGGACTCATCGGTGCTTTGTGTGGGTTCATTTCTTCTAACGGTCCCGTTTTATCCCCAAGCACACAGAAAATGCATGAAATTGGTGAACTGCTATCAGTTATTTTGGTGGAATAGAGGTAAACAAAAGGAGTTCCAGATTAGAGATGGACCAAAACTTTTATTGGATCAAATATATGTGTAAACGTTCCATAGAGATGGGGTGAAATATAGAATTACTGAAGATCATTTGTGAGTTTTCAAAAAAGAAGTCTAGATTTCCTATTTAAAATGGCAGTTTTAAGTAGTCCAAATTATACATTTCCTTCGCTTTAAAATTCTTAGTAAAATAACTAGAGGAATATGTTAAGAGACCTGATAGCCCATGTGGATAACATGCTGGACCCTAATGTAGCATGTTATCCACATGTGAGAGACTTTGAAATTCTTTATTATGTGGTGCCAGAAAGTTCAGATTGGGAGAAAGATCGAACATAAATAATTTATTGATACAATGTGTGAAAGAAAAGTTCTCCTATAAAAACACCCTAGAATAAACTTAACAGTTTTCCCTGGGTGAGAGAGCGGATATGAGGGAAGATTGGGGAGCAGATAATTGGGCAGTTTCCCCTCCTACTAAGATCTTTGGATACGTAACAGTTGACAGAGCCCACAGGTGCCGAAGCAACCTTGGCTCAGTAAAGCAGGGACACTCAAACTGGCTCAAAAGGTAAACTTCTGTATTATGGCCACCTACAGCTTTAGCTCTTTTCCCAGACCAGCGCATCTGCAAATAGGTTAAACTGCAATAATCTGTACTTTCCCTTATCCTTTCATCTGGGCCTGCAGTATTGGATCAGAGACCACACAGTCCCAGAAAGTACACATTTCCTTGTTTTTTTTGGTATGAGACAAAACCACAAAACCCTTAGTTCGTAAGATGAGCAGTGAAGAAAAAAATGCTAAATGTACAAAAATACTGAACCTCTCAACCTTTGGGGAAATTTTAAGAAATAAATTTGCTCTTTACGAGAGTGAAGAGGAAGTAGTAACAGGTTTGATTGTGGACTGTGGGGAGTATTTTTTCCTCTTTCCTATGATAAACAATTAAATTCTGCATAATTCACAAGTGGATTGGAAAGCAGGAGTGGCCAAAACTAAAACCGTTTTTTTCCTTTACTTGGTACCAGCTAGTGTCCGTGTGGTCTTTAATGAAACTAAGCTCTTGTACTGGAAACACAGTTTTCAAGAGATAAGTGCTGTAGAGATGGCACGTTGCCTAAACTTTTGGTTTGCTGGGTCAGCGCTGTCACCCTTAAGGTCACGTTGAAGTATTCAGTTACAGAATAGGTACTGAATAGTTGCTGAAATTTCCTTAAAGGAACCACACGCATTCCAGTGAAAGGCAGCCCAGGATGCAGCACTGAAAACCCCCAGTTCTACCTCCAGAGCCCCACCAAGAGCAGATAGAAAGAAAATATTGAGGAGCATACGTTTGGGGCTTTGTTTACATTTCATTTCTCCTGTTCCTGTATCATCATTGCCTGTTAGGTTTATGGGCAGCAGGGAACTTGTTTGGTTCACAGGTCTTTATTTGGGAGGAGCCAAACTCCAGGATACAGTTAAGTCTCTACATACGAACGAGTTCCATTCTGAGAGCACATTTGTAAGTCCAATTTGTTTGTAAGTCCAACAAATGTAGCCTACGTACCCAACTAACACAATAGGCTATATAGTACTGTACTGTAATAGGTTTATAAAACTTTTCACACAAATAATACGTAAAAAACAAACCCCAAAAATAAAGAAAACATTTTTAATCTTACAGTGCACTACCTTGAAAAGTACAGTAGTACCAGCTACATCACCGCTGCTTTTACTCTTGCTTCCAGATCTTCTGGGCTTGAAATAAAGATACCATACCACTGTACTCTATACAGTGCTGTACAGTAAAGTACAACCACTTGTAGAGGATGCACGCATGTGACAATGTATGTCAGACACGTGAACTAACTTATGTGATGTAACAGTTCTCAACTTGAAGATTCTTATCTAGGGGGACTTACTATACAAGGCAGAAACCTCATCTATGTCTGGTCCTGATTTGGAGAATGAGATCTAGGACCACAAGCCAGAACCTGATGCTGGGGCTCTTGGGAGCAGATAAACACATTTTGCAAGTGTTATCAAATGAAACTTGGGTCCGCTTTCATGTATGCAGTAAAGCCAATCTACTGACAGTGGGTTGTGGTGAAGGGAAGTCCACATTTATTGCAGGCACCAAGCAAGGAGTCCAGGTAGCTAGTGCTCAAAAAGCCTGAACTCCCTGAAGGCCTTCAGGGAAAGGTTTGTAAAGACAGGGTGAGGGAGAGGGAGTGTGGGGTGTGTGATCAGCTCGTGGACATTCTTCTGATTGGTTGGTGGTGAGGTCATCAGGAGTCAGCATCATCGACCTTTTTCTTCGAACTGGTCTGGGGTCTCCATGCTTGTGGGCAGCATACACTTAACTTCTCCCACCTGGTGGGGGTTTCAGTATCTGCAAAACAGCTCAAAGGACATGGCTCAGAATATTATCTATAGCCCTTGAGGAGGAACTAAAGGTCCTTGACTTTGTTTGATGGCTAAAGTATTATTATTTTGTCTTGCTTGACTTTTTTTCTGCGTTTTTCTCCCTCCTCTGATTAAATTTATTCTTTGATTAAAGTTTTTCTACAGACACAAGGCAGGCAGAGGACATGGGTTGGGGAGGGTCTGTTCTGGGAGGGCCTCATAGCGTCCTGCTCAGTTACACAAGTAGGGAGAATGCAATTTGTGGCCAAGGAGCAGACTATTTCAGATTAAAGATAACTGGACATCCTGTGGTATTACTCTCATTAAAATACGACGTCTGTGTCCTCTCTGCTTGATCTGGGCTGGGCTGGGCTGGTGTTACCAGTAATCTACGGTGGAAGTGATACTCTTTGGGTTCCAGGCCGGGCTTTGAGAGGACTGGAAGTTTCTACTTTCTTCCTCTTGGGGCCCTGAGCAGCCATGTAAGAAATCTGACTCTTCTGCTGGAGGGACCATGTGGAGAGGCCCTGAGACCACATGGAGAGGAAGAGCGTAGCTGAGTCCCACCTTCTGGCTATCTTTGCCCAAACAATACTGCAGTCCTGGAAGGATGCACATGAAGATGGGAATGGAATGAGGCTACCATGGACTGAATATGCGTGTCCTCCCCAAATTCATGTGTTGGAGCTGTAATCTTCAATGTGATGATATTAGGACGTGGGACCTTTGAGAGGTTATTAGGCCATGAGGGTGGAGCCCTCATGAAAGGGATGAGTGTCTTATAAGAAGGGATATGGGGCTGATGATGTAAGGGCGCAGTAAAAAGGAAGTCTGCACACCAGGAAGAGGGCCTTCACCAGACAGAACCTGCTGGCACGATGATCGTGGTCTTCCCAGCTTCCAGAACTCTGAGAAATACATTTTTATTTAAACCATCCAGTCCATGGTATTTCACTGCAGCAGCCCAAACTGACTAAGACAAAGGCTCTACAAGATTTCTCACTTTAACTCCACCATATCCATGGCCCTGTTGGAGCACAAACATAATGGTTAAACCTATGTGTTCAGAAAATAAACTGGAGGAACATTGGTGGTATTCCTATTCTGATTTTTCTGAGGCAAGGTTTTCCTTGAAATCCCTTAGGTTTTCTTAACCTCACACTCGAACTGGAAGTGTCGGGGGCAAGGGAGGACTAGATTTGCATGTTTCAGACCCTTGTGTGCTCTTCATTTTGTATGACAGCTGCCTATAGGATGCATACAATTTGGTGTGCTTCTCTGTGCCTTAAGTGGGGAGGTCTGAGTTTGTGTCTCTGGTTGAGAATTCTAATTCTGGGCTCTGGGCTGAAACCTGTTGCTGATACATACATGAGCCACACCCTCACTTTCAGTTTTCATTGGTAACAAAACTGATGTTTTGATCTTTAAATGCTTTTTCTATGTGTGTCTCTCAATTGGTTGCAAACTCTTGATGAGAGAAACAGTGTTACTTATTGGTTCCTTGAAACCCAAGTATCTAGATGCTTTTGTTAGGGCCCACCTTGTAACTCTTCAAGTGTAGATAAACAAAAACACTCCATGAGAAACATGGGGTTGAGAAAAAGATGTAGGTGTTTCATTTCATCTCAGTCATGTTCCCTGAGCAATGCTGATGCAATTTTAGCCTATTGGTAGAAGTATGTTATCTAGAAAATGATTTTTGTGCCAGTCAGTTCACTGTAGACCTATTGTTGCTAAACTCTTCAGTGATAAACTCAAGAGATGATTGGTTAAACCAAAACTGGTTTGAAAGAAGGTGACTTGGATAATGACAAGATAAAACCTTTGGCCGTTGAAAATATATGTGAAGAAGTTAGAGATGCTTGGCTTTGAGAAGGGTAGATTTATGGGAATTTGAGAATTTTCTTTCTTCTGATCCTGCGCATTCATCACACGGAAGAAAAATGGACCTTGTGTGAGCAGCTCCTGACTATTTTGCAAGTTTCAAGGAAGCAGATCTGGCTCCAGTTTATTGTTTTCCATCACATGAGAAGGGTATCCTTGGGAGATGGTGAAAAACCTCCAGAGGTTTTTAAGCGGTTATTGAGCAAATGTTCGTAAGTGATATTTTAGAGGACACTCACGTACCAGATAGCAGCTAGGATATCTCTAAAATTTCTTCCAACCTTGACTTCTTAATCTCTTAATTCTGTGATTTAGATTATGCGATACAGTCTAGAGTGCTGTGGAAAGGTGGGCATAGTACATAAAAGATCATGGGCATTGCTAACTGAAGTCACCCGAAACATCCCAGACAGAGGTCTCATAGTTCAGTATGATCTTCGGCATATCCACCCCCATCTAAACCTCAGCTCTGCAGAGCACAAAGATGATTTTATCATTCTGCCAGTGTTAATCCGACTCAGGAAAGCGTACACACTCTAATGAAGTTTACTTGAGGCTACTGTATGAAACCAGAATGCCGATTTATTCATTTACAGTGAGAAATAAACCTGCTAATGGAATATATATTCAGTTCCCCTGGCTAACACATCTCTTTGTATGAACATTATATTGGAAGCCAAATTAAAATCAGACTGTTGTTTGATGAGCATGGGATCAGAACAACCTGGGATAACTCTAGGAATTTGATGTTTGATGATGTCAAGCCATCAGAACTTGAGGCATCCTTCTCTGCAGTAGGGGTGTACACTGCCACCTGATATAGCAGGTCTTCTTGCATTATTATCCTTTCCTTTGGTTTGCATTTACTGGAACTGTCTGTGCTTCTCATTCAGCTATAATTTTTCCTAGGCTTCCTGGAATGAGCCGTTAACTTTTCTTAGTGGTTAAGAATACAGGCCGTGTGAGTTCTAATTTAGGTTCTAACGCCACTGAGGTTTCTTGGGCAACTTGCTTAACCTCTCCACGGATGTTGCCAAATCTATAAAAAGAATAATAATAGTGCCTACCTCTCAGTATTGTTATAATGATTTAGTGAGTGAATATGTCTAAACAAGCTTTGAATAATGCCTGGCAGACATTAAGAACTCAAATATTAGTTATTATTTTTGCTAAAATAGCCACAGTTAAGTGACTTCGTTCTGTGAGACACTGGTTTTATTTAGGTTTATTTTGATAAAAATATTTCGTTTTTTTGGTTGACATTTTGATTTCATTTCACAGGATAAAGTTACTGGCTTTATGTAAGTGTTCTTGGAGAGTATTTCACTATTTCCCTGCCCACCCACACCTATACCAACACCAAGTATGCAGGTAGAAAAAAGAAAAAAAATGTAACTCTAGGCTATGATTAGTCAAGGGAAAGTTCAAGATCAAATAAGTGTTGGGGGTGGGATCATGATGGCCAAGTAGGAAGATCCTGAGCTCACCTACTCCCATGAACACAGCAAAACTATGATTGCACAGAGAATAACTCTCTCTGAGAATGACCTGAAGACTAGCAGAATGGCTCTTATACAACTAAGGATATAAAGAAAACACCACATTGAAACTGGTAGGAGGAGCAGAGACACAGTCTAGTCAGGACCCACACACCTGGTGCAGAGACACACAAGCAGGAGGGGATATCACATATGCGGAAGGTCTTCCCTAAGGACAGATGGATTTGAGCCCCACATCAGGCACCCCAGGCCTGGGGACCTGCTCTGGAAAGATGATCCCCCATAATGTCTGGCTTTTTAAACAAGGGGGGCTTCAGGAGCGCTGGAGGGCAGTAGGAAACTGAAACTCTGCTCTGAAAGGACGCTTGCACTAACTCGCTTGCTCTGTGTCCCAGTGTAAAGGCAATAGCTTGAAAAGCTATATGTGAAGGAGATTCATTGTCTAGGGTGAATACCAAAGGGGCAGGGGTCTGTTGGAACTTTCTTAAGACACTGAAGCACTAGTGGGCACCATTTAAAAAAAATTTCCTTCCACCCAGCTCTCCAGGAGCAGGCAGATGCCATTTCTAATATTTGTCATCTCCTTGCTAGCACGGTTTGCCCTGCCCTGGCATTTGCTGCGGACCTGCCCAACCCAACACACTTGCCTTGGCTGGCCCTCCTCCAAAGTGGCTCCTGTCCCACCACACTCAATGGGCGGCCTCAGTTTGGACTGGCACCTCCACAAAATGTCTTCTGCACTAGACCCCACATGTCCACCAGGGTGCCTGCAGTAGTCATAGCTGTGCCTCACAGACAGCTGGACCAGAGGCCAGCCCCATCCGCCAGTAGACCCACAGCAACCACAGCACCACCACAAGAGGAGGGCACATGCAGTCCACACAGGGGTTACCTCTGGAGCTCCTGGCTCTGGTAACAAGGGGGAGATTGCTCTTCTGAGCCCCACAGAAGATCTACAAAAGGCCACTCCTTTAAGACCAGGAGATGTAGCTGAACTACCAAAGACATAGAAACAAACACAGAGAATTAGGAAAATGAGAAGACAAAGGGATAAGTTCCAAATGAAAGAACAAGATAAAACCTCAGTAAAAGTCCTAAAAAAGCAGAGATAAGTCATCTATCCCATAAAGAGTTCAAAGTAAAGGCCCTAAAGATGCTCCCTGAACTTGGTAGAAAAATGGAGGAACACAGTGAGATTTTGAACAAGGAGGTAGAAAACATTAAAGAGAACCAGTCAGAGCTGAAGAATACAATAACTGAAACAAAAGTACACCAGGTAGAATCAACAGCAGCTTAGATGATGCAGAAAAATGGATCTGCAATCTGGAAGACAGGGTAGTGGGGAAATCACCCAATCAGAACAGCAAGAAGAAAAAAGACTTTTAAAAAATGAGGTTAGTTTAAGGAACCTCTGGGACAACATCAATCATACTAATATTTGCATGACAAGAGTCCCAGAATGAAAAAAGAGAGAAAAGTGGCACAAAAACAGACCCATGTATCAATGGAACAGAATAAGAGCCCACACTTATATATTGAAGAAATAATGGCTGAAAACTTCCTTAATCTGGTGAAGGAAACAGATATCCAAATCCAGGAAGCATGGAGAGTCTCAAACAAGATGGACACATTATAATTAAAGTGTCAAAATTTAAAGACAGAATCTTAAAGGCAGCAAGAGGAAAACAACTAGTTTTATATCAGCTGATTTTTTAGCAGAAGGTTTACAGGCCAGAAGGGAGTGGCACGTAAATTCAAAGTGCTGAAAGGAAAAACTTCCAACCAAGAATACTCTACCTAGTAAGGTTATCATTCAAAATCGAAGGAGGGATAGATTTTCCCAGACAAGCAAAAGCTAAAGGAATTAAGAGCTACTAAAATGGCCTTACAAGAAATGTTAAACAGACTTTAAAATATCTACACTAACCAAACCTTTATACAGATTCTGTGCAATCCCTATCAAAATACCCACAGCATTTTAAACAGAACTGGAACAAATAATCCCCAGATTTGTATTGAACAACAAAAGGCCTAAGTAGCCAAAGCAATCTTAAGAAGGATGAACAAAGCAAACTATATCACACTTTCTGATTTCAAACTGTATTACAAAGCTATAGTAATGAAAATTGTTTGGTACTGTCACAAAAACAGACCGATGTATCAATGGAACAGAATAAGAGCCCACACTTATATATCAGTTAATTTAGGACAAAGGAGCAGTGGGGAAAAGAAAGTCTCTTCAATAAATGGTATTGGGAAAACTCTGGACAGCTATATGCAAAAAAAAAATGAAACTGGACTACTTTCTTACACCATATACAAAAATAAATTCATAATGGATAGGTTAAAGCGTTAAATGTCAGACCTGAAACTGTAAAACTTCTAGAAGAAAACATAGGCAGTATGCTCTTTGACCTCAGTCTTGGCAATATTTTTCTGAATCTGTCCCCTCATGCAAGGGCAACAGGGGCAAAAATAAACAAATGGGACTACATCAAACTAAAAAGCTTTTGCACAGCAAAGGAAACCATCAACAAAACGAAAAGGGGAGAAGATATTTGCCAATGATATTATCTGATAAGGGGTTAATATCCAAAATGTATAAAGAATTCACACAACTCAATATCTAAAAGACAAATGATCTGATTTAAAAATGGGCAGGGAACAGAATCGTCATTTATCTAAGGAAGGCATATAGGTGTTCAACAGACACACGAAAAGATGCATCACTAGTTACCAGGGAAATGCAAATCAAAACCACAATGAGATGTCACCTCACACCTGTCAGAATGGCTATTATAAAAAAGACCAAAAAAAAGTGTTGGTGAGGCTGTGGAGAAAAGGGGACCCTTGTGCACTGTCGGTGGGAGTGTAAATTGGTGCAGCCACTGTGGAGAACAGTGTGGAGGCTCTTCAAAAAGTGAAAAATAGTACTACTCTCCAGTACAGCAATTCCACTTCCGGGTACTTATCCAAAGAAAATGAAAGCACTAATTCAGAAAGATACATGAACTCCTATGTTCATTGCATTGTTATCTACAATAGCCAAGATATGGAGGCAACCCAAGCGTCCACTGATGGAGGAATAGATAAGAAGATGTGGTGCGTGTATGTACGTATATAATGGAATATTACTCAACCATAAGAAAGATTTAAATCTTGCCATTTGTGACAACACGGATGGACCTAAAGACTATTATGCTGAGTGAAATAAGTCATACAGAGAAAGACAAATACTGTATGATTTCACTTATATGTGAAATCTTTAAAAATCCAAAAAGCGGGCTTCCCTGGTGGCGCAGTGGTTGAGAGTCCGCCTGCTGATGCAGGGGACACGGGTTCGTGCCCCGGTCCAGGAAGATCCCACATGCTGCGGAGCGGCTGGGCCCGTGAGCCATGGCCGCTGAGCCTGCGCGTCCGGAGCCTGTGCTCCGCAACGGGAGAGGCCACAACAGTGAGAGGCCCACGTACTGCAAAAAAAAAAAAAAAAAAAAATCCAAAAAGCAACAACGAAAGAACAAGTGAACAAAAATAACAGATTCATAGATATAGAGAACAAATTAATAGTCACCATGGTGAGGGGGCGGTCAGGTTGGGTGAAAAAGGTGAAGGAAATGAACAGGTACGAACTTCCAGTTATGTAATAAATGTCACAGTGATGTATAGCAAAGGGAATATAGTCAGTAATATTGTAATAACTTTGTATGGTGGCAGGTGGTTACTAGACTTACAGTCCTGATCAGTTTGTAATGTAAGTAAACGTTGAGTCACTATGTTATACACCTGAAACTAATATAATATTGTAGGTTAACTATATTTCAAAAAATATTAAATGAGTGTTAAATATATGGTAAAATTGGAAAGCGCCAAACAAATCGTATAAAGTTCATTGAACATTTTTTAGATATTTTGAATATAAGAAAGGGTTATATTTTATGACGCTGCGTTTTTCTCTGAACACTAATGCTATACCTGGAAATAATTTACTTTGAAAGTGAGCTCCTTTTGGTAGTCATTTCTCATTTAGCTCAACTGAGTAAAAAAAAATCAAGTTAAACAAAAGCCAATGGAGAGTTTCTGTCACCAGATTACTTAATGTTATACCTGATAGGTGAGGTACTTCCCTTGCCCACTTGTTTACCTTTTAAACCTTATGAGTATTGTGCTTCCATCCAATGATGATATGGCTAGTCATCTACTGTTATATGTATAATAAGTTGCCATAAGCTGGGTGGCTTAAAACAACAGAAATTTATTCTCTCACAGTTCAGGAGGCCGAAATTCTGAAACCAAGGTGTCAGCCAAGTTGGTTCTTCTGGAGACCCTGTGGGAGAAACCACCCCATTTGTCTCTACTAGCTTCTGTTGACTCCTGGAAATCCTTGGCATTCCTTGGCAGGTAGCTGTGTCACTCGTGATTCTCACAATTTATCTAGCCGCTGCCTTTATCCCATTCTATATTCATTTCCACATTTTTGGTACTTGTTACAGCAGCATTTTACTTCCTGGTATCAAAATCTGTAGTAGTTTCCCAGGCTATCATTACAAATTACTACAGACTAGATGCCTTAAATAACAAAAATCCATTCTCCCACAAGAGAGACGTAGTCTGAAGGCGGGTGGTCAAATTGAGGGGCTAGCAGGGCTGGATTCTTCTGGAGGCTCTGAGAAAGGAACGGTCGCGTGCCTCTGAGTTTACGGTGGTTGCTGGCAATCCTTGGTGTTACTTGGACTGTAGATGAATCATCCTCATCTCTGTCTCCATCTTCAGATCACCTTCTTCTCTGCGTCTCTCCGTGTGTTTCTCTGTATCTTTTCCTTTCAAAGGGACACCAGCCATTGGACTCAGGCCCACCTTACATCCACGATGAGTTCAATCTCAAGATCCCTAATTAATTATGACTGCGAAAAACCTATTTCCCAGTAAGGAAGTGTATTTATATTTTTTCTGGAAAGTAAAATCATATTTCATTAGGTTCCAGGGGTTCCAGGAGGTTTCAGATGTACCTGAATTTTGGGGAGTCACTATTCAACTCACTGCAGCTTCCACTGTACAGACAGGAAAGGAGGAAAGATGAGTGCCCACGGGAGTAGGTGTGTTGGTAGGACGTTTTATTGTGACGATTTCTGTATTTTGTGTGTGTGTGTATGTGAGAGAGAAGCAGGTTCATCAGCTAAGTCTGAGAAGCATGTAATTTCAATGTGGTTAACATACACCTTGAAAGGACTGGTATGGAGAGTGACAAAATGTATTAGAATCGAGGTTTGTGGTCATGAATTTACCCAGGCCTCCATCTGCTACTACGACCTCTAACTTCAGATTCCATGGAATGGGCTTCAGGTGATCCCAGTGCAAGTTACATCTTCAGATTTTCTGTTTGAATGTCAGTCCATAATGGAGCCACACAGTTATTGGTGTTCCATAAAATCTCCTATCAAAATTCATATGTCTGTGCCCTTGGTCCTTTTTTTTTCAATTTGAAATTTTCTTTCCTTCCTTCTGTCTTTACTGACAGTCTATCCAAGAAGATCCTTCATGTGTAGTTATCTCAGAAAAGCTGTTTTAAAATTATTTGCTCCATTTTTATATTTCCACAGGATTCCTTTATATTCAGTTGATTTCATTCTTACCTCTGTTAGAGTTAGGTGTAGTCTACATGTCTGTCATGCCAGCTAGACTGTAAGACCTAGTCAGTGAAAGAATTGGTCATATAGAGTTTTGGATCTCTCTTGAGTCTAGTACATTGCATTGCACAGAGTAGACACTTGATAAACATTTTTAGAATTGAGTTGGTGACAGCTTGCTGTCATATTTATGTTTTACAGTTCATATGGGAAGATAAACCTACTGACAAAGACTTGTTATGGTTGGTTGCTTTTGTAGTGAAAAAGATATATTAAAAGCAAACTATATCTTCTCTTTTGCCAATAATTTCTTGGTCATATGGCTGGCCAGGTTTAATGGTGCAAACCAAGAGCCTTGAAACAGTGAAACAAGCTAGCTTCTATAAGAATTTCCTTTGTGGCTTAGGACTATTGTAATAATCTTGCCAAGAGATTTAACTTGTTGCTAGCAATATGGTCTCCAAAGATTGGCATTGTTTATTATTAGCAGTACATTGCTTATTGTGTTTTTTTCTAAATAATATCTTAATGAAAAGCTTCATTTTCTTTTAACTTAAGGCTGTATCCATACACTTTAAATCATTTACTGAATGTCCCCTTTGTACTCAGTGCTTTGCTGGGTACAAAGCAAACACAAAACATACACTGAGGGGAGTCCAGGAGTGAGGGCAGTCATGGGTCCTGCCCCTAAGTTCATGGTCTTAAATACAGAGGATGACAAAGAATGATACCAGGGAGTTTATGTATGTTCCAAAGATATAAAGAGATTTTTTTCATGATGAACATAATACTCAAAAACATTTTAATCATCTTAATTCATTAAGATGTGCCCTACATGTTATTATTCTTAAAAGGCAGGTATGGTTTCTGTTTGCAGTGACCTAACCATCACTGTTGTTACTATGTATGCCATCTCCAGATGGTTTTAGTTTTCTAGAAAAATAAGTATATCGATAAAGACACTTACATTTGCTTAAAAGTAAAAAATATATATTTTTCATTTGGAATTTACTGAAAAAAAATGCTCAATTAAAAAAACTTATAGAGAACTAAGAAAAATGCTAAGAAAAACAATCATTCATATTATAGGCCAACTTAATCTATGTAAGAATTTAAAATCAATTTAAAAACTATTTAGAAACCTAAATTTTATCCCATAAATGAATGTGAAAAGTTTTAAAATAGACTGCTTTTTGGGAAGTAGATACATTTAGATATTAATGTCTAATGGCTAACAAATAAGGATATAAAATTGTATTAAAAGCATTCTTTTGAGACTTGAATTATTATGGAAAACAAAATAGTAAGTTTAAATAATATTTAATAATATTGGTAGTATTTCCTTGAAAATAATAAAAAGTAATTTCTAGCTTATAATTTATTCATTCACAAATGTCTGCTCAGGGCCAGGAAAGGTCCTGCTTTCAAGAATTTAATGATGAAGGGCCCTAGAAATTCCTGACTTCTTGAGAGCCTGTATTCTAGTGTCAGGAGATGGTGTAATTACAGATTGCATAAATGCTTTCAATAAAATAAATATGATTATGTGGTGAATGTAATGAGGAGGCCTAATCTGATAAGATGATCATTTAGCAGAAAGCTAAGACCTGAAGGCTGAGAAAGAGCTCCCTCTGCTTCACATGTTATGGTTTATTATGTTAGATCCAGAAATGCTAACGCAAAAATGTATTTATGTTTTTATTAGAAAGTTGAAATCACATTTCATTATATACCTAGCTTTCCTTGGTATGAACACAATTTTTTTCAAATGAATCATATGCTTAATAAGGTGAAAAATATGCATTTTAAGATGATGAGTAATTTACATTAAAAAAATGAATCTTGTAAAGTTCAATTGCCTATAATCTCACTAAGCCATTCTAAAGTGTACTTTTATTGAGTTTCAATGTGTTACAGCATGACTGCATAAAGAAGTACATTCTCAATGGGGAAAAAAGCAAGCTTTTAAAAAATACACCAAAAAGATGCTTTATTTAAATGTAATGACAATACAAAGAAGGTTAAAGCTTGAATTTGGAAAAGAATATCCATTGGGAATATTAGATTTTCCCATAATGATGATTTCTTTTCATATTGTGCACTTTTTTTTTTACATCTTTATTGGAGTATAATTGCTTTACAATGGTGTGTTAGTTTCTGCTTTATAACAAAGTGAATCAGTTATACATATACATATGTTCCCATATCTCTTCCCTCTTGCGTTTCCCTCCCTCCCACCCTCCCTATCCCACCCCGCCAGGCGGTCACAAAGCACCAAGCTGATCTCCCTGTGCTATGCGGCTGCTTCCCACTAGCTGTCTACCTTACGTTTGGTAGTGTATATATGTCCATGCCTCTCTCTCGCTTTCTCACAGCTTACGTTTCCCCCTCCCCATATCCTCAAGTCCATTCTCTAGTAGGTCTGTGTCTTTATTCCTGTCTTACCCCTAGGTTCTTCATGACATTTTTTTCCCTTAAATTCCATATATATGTGTTAGCATATGGTATTTGTCTTTCTCTTTCTGACTTACTTCACTCTGTATGACAGACTCTAGGTCTATCCACCTCATTACAAATAGCACAATTTCGTTTCTTTTTATGGCTGAGTAATATTCCATTGTATATATGTGCCACATCTTCTTTATCCATTCATCTGATGATGGACACTTAGGTTGCTTCCATCTCCGGGCTATTGTAAATAGAGCTGCAATGAACATTTTGGTACATGACTCTTTTTGAATTATGGTTTTCTCAGGGTATATGCCCAGTAGTGGGATTGCTGGGTCATATGGTAGTTCTATTTGTAGTTTTTTAAGGAACCTCCATACTGTTCTCCACAGAGGCTGTATCAATTTACATTCCCACCAACAGTGCAAGAGGGTTCCCTTTTCTCCACACCCTCTCCAGCATTTATTGTTTCTAGATTTTTTAATGAAGGCCATTCTGACTGATGTGAGATGATATCTCATTGTAGTTTTGATTTGCATTTCTCTAATGATTAATGATGTTGAGCATTCTTTCATGTGTTTGTTGGCAGTCTGCATATCTTCTTTGGAGAAATGTCTACTTAGGTCTTCTGCCCATTTTTGGATTGGGTTGTTTGTTTTTTTTGTTATTGAGCTGCATGAGCTGCTTATAAATTTTGGAGATTAATCCTTTGTCAGTTGCTTCATTTCCAAATAATTTCTCTCATTCTGAGGGTTGTCTTTTGGTCTTGTTTATGGTTTCCTTTGCTGTGCAAAAGCTTTGAATTTTCATTAGGTCCCATTTGTATATCTTCTTTTTATTTCCATTACTCTAGGACGTGGGTCAAAAAGGATCTTGCAGTGATTTATGTCATAGAGTGTTCTGCCTATGTTTTCCTCCAAGAGTTTGATAGTTTCTGGCCGTAAATTTAGGTCTTTAATCCATTTTGAGCTTATTTTTGTGTATGGTGTTAGGGAGTGATCTAATCTCATACTTTTACATGTAGCTGTCCAGTTTTCCCAGCACCACTTATTGAAGAGGCTGTCCTTTCTCCACTGTACATTCCTGCCTCCTTTATCAAAGATAAGGTGACCATATGTGCGTGGGATTATCTCTGGGCTTTCTATCCTGTTCCATTGATCTTTCTGTTTTTGTGCCAGTACCATACTGTCTTGATAACTTTAGCTTGGTAGTATAGTCTGAAGTCAGGGAGCCTGATTCCTCCATCTCCGTTTTTCATTTTCAAGATTGCTTTGGCTATTTGGGGTCTTTTGTGTTTCCATACAAATTGTGAAATTTTTTGTTCTAGTTCTGTGAAAAATGCCAGTGGTAGTTTGATAGGGATTGCATTGAATTGATAGATTGCTTTGGGTAGTAGAGTAATTTTCACAATGTTGTTTCTTCCAATCCAAGAACATGGTATATCTCTCCATCTATTTGTATCATCTTTAATTTCTTTCATCAGTGTCATAATTTTCTGCATACAGGTCTTTTGTCTCCTTAGGTAGATTTATTCCTAGATATTTCATTCTTTTTGTTGCAATGGTAAATGGGAGTGTTTTCTTGATTTCACTTTCAGATTTTTCATCATTAGTGTATAGGAATGCCAGAGATTTCTGTGCATTACTTTTGTATCCTGCAACTTTACCAACTTCATTGATTAGCTCTAGTGGTTTTCTGGTAGCATCCTTAGGATTCTCTATTTATAGTATCATGTCATCTGCAAACAGTGACAGCTTTACTTCTTCTTTTCCGATTTGGATTCCTTTTATTTCCTTTTCTTCTCTGATTGCTGTGGCTAAAACTTCCAAAACTATTTTGAATAAGAGTGGTGAGAGTGGGCAACCTTGTTTTGTTACTGATCTTAGTGGAAATGCTTTCAGTTTTTCACCATTGAGGATGATGTTGGCTGTGGGTTTGTCATATATGGCCTTTATTATGGTGAGGAAAGTTCCCTCTGTGCCTACTTTCTGCAGGGTTTTTATCATAAATGGGTATTGAATTTTGTCGTACGCTTTCTCTGCATCTATTGAGATGATCATATGGTTTTTTCTCCTTTAATTTGTTAATATGGTGTATCACATTGATAGATTTGCGTATATTGAAGAATCCTGCTTTCCTGGGATAAACCCCACTTGATCATGGTGTATGATCCTTTTAATGTGCTGTTGGATTCTGTTTGCTAATATTTTGTTGAGGATTTTTGCATCTATGTTCATCAGTGATATTGGCCTGTAGTTTTCTTTTTGACATCCTTGTCTGGTTTTGGTATCAAGGTGATGGTGGCCTCGTAGAATGAGTTTGGGAGTGTTCCTCCCTCTGCTGTATTTTGGAAGAGTGTGAGGATAAATGCTTGATAGAATTTGCCCGTGAAGCCATCTGGTCCTGGGCTTTTGTTTGTTGGAAGATTTTTAATCACAGTTTCAATTTCATTCCTTGTGATTGGTCTGTTCATATTTTCTATTTCTTCCTGGTTCATTCTTGGAAGGTTATACCTTTCTGGGAATTTGTCCATTCCTTCCAGGTTGTCCATTTTATTGGCATATAGTTGCTTGTAGTAATCTCTCATGATCTTTTGTATTTCTGTAGTGTCAGTTGTTACTTTTCCTTTTTCATTTCTAATTCTATTGATTTGAGTCTTCTCCCTTTTTTTCTTGATGAGTCTGGCTAATGCTTTAGCAATTGTGTTTATTTTCTCAAAGAACCAGTTTTTAGTTTTATTGATCTTTGCTATCGTTTCCTTCATTTCTTTTTCATTTATTTCTGATCTGATTTTTATGATTTCATTTCTTCTGCTAACTTTGGGCTTTTCTTGTTCTTCTTTCTCTAATTGCTTTAGGTGCAAGGTTAGGTTGTTTATTCCAGATGTTTCCTGTTTCTTAAGGTAGGATTGTATTGCTATAAACTTCCCTCTTAGAACTGCTTTTGCTGCATCCCATAGGTTTTGGGTCATCATGTCTCCATTCTGATTTGTTTCTAGGTATTTTTTTATTTCCTCTTTGATTTATTCAGTGATCACTTCATTATTAAGTAGTGTATTGTTTAGCCTCCATGTGTTTGTATTTTTTACAGAACTTTTCCTGTAATTGATATCTAGTCTCATAGCGTTGTGGTCGGAAAAGATACTTGATACAATTTCAATTTTCTTAAATTTACCAAGGCTTGATTTGTGACCCAAGATACGATTTATCCTGGAGAATGTTCCATGAGCACTTGAGAAGAATGTGTATTCTGTTGTTTTTGGATGGAATGTCCTATAAATATCAATTAAATCCATCTTGTTTAATGTATCATTTAAAGCTGTGTTTCCTTATTTATTTTCATTTTGGATGATATGTCCATTGGTGAAAGTGGGGTGTTAAAGTCCCCTAGTATGAATGTGTTACTGTCGATTTCCCCTTTTATGGCTGTTAGTATTTGCCTTATGTATTGAGGTGCTCCTATGTTGGGTGCATAAATATTTACAATTGTTATATCTTCTTCTTGGATCGATCCCTTGATCATTATGTAGTGTCCTTCTTTGTCTCTTCTAATAGTCTTTATTTTAAAGTCTATTTTGTCTGATAATGAGAATTGCTACTCCAGCTTTCTTTTGGTATCCATTTGCATGAAATATCTTTTTCCATCCCCTTACTTTCAGTCTGTATGTGTCTCTAGGTATGAAGTGGGTCTCTTGAAGACAGCAAATATATGGGTCTTGTTTTTGTATCCATTCAGCCAATCTGTGTCTTTTGGTGGGAGCATTTAGTCCATTTACATTTAAGGTAATTATCGATATGTATGTTCCTATTCCCATTTTCTTAATTGTTTTGGGTTCGTTATTGTAGGTTTTTTCCTTCTCTTGTGTTTCTTGCCTAGAGAAGTTCCTTTAGCAGTTGTTGTAGAGCTGGTTTGGTGGTGCTGAACTCTCTCAGCTTTTGCTTGTCTGTAAAGGTTTTAATTCTCCATCAGACCTGAATGAGATCCTTGCTGGGTAATCTTGGTTGCAGGTTATTCTCCTTCATCACTTTAAATATGTCCTGCCAGTCCCTTCTGGCTTGCAGAGTTTCTGCTGAAAGATCAGCTGTTAACCTTATGGGGATTCCCTTGTGTGTTATTTGTTGTTTTTCCCTTGCTGCTTTTAATATGTTTTCTTTGTATTTAATTTTTGACAGTTTGATTACTATGTGTCTTGGCATATTTCTCCTTGGATTTATCCTGTATGGGACTCTCTGTGCTTCCTGGACTTGGTTAACTATTTCATTTCCCATATTAGGGAAGTTTTCAACTATAATCTCTTCAGATATTTTCTCAGTCCCTTTCTTTTTCTCTTCTTTTTCTGGAACCCCTATAATTCGAATGTTGGTGCGTTTAATGTTGTACCAGAGGTCACTGAGACTGTCCTCAGTTCTTTTCATTATTTTTTCTTTATTCTGCTCTGCAGTAGTTATTTCCACTATTTTATCTTCCAGGTCACTTATCTGTTCTTCTGCCTCTGTTATTCAGCTATTGATCCCATCTAGAGTATTTTTAATTTCATTTATTGTGTTGTTCATCGTTGTTTGTTTTATCTTTAGTTTTTCTAGGTCCTTGTTAAATGTTTCTTGCATTTTGTCTATTCTATTTCCAAGATTTTGGATCATCTTTAGTATCATTATTCTGAATTCTTTTTCAGGTAGACTGCCTATTTCCTCTTCATTTGTTAGGTCTGGTGTGTTTTTATCTTGCTCCTTCATCTGCTGTGTGTTTTTCTGTCTTCTCATTTTGCTTATCTTACTGTGTTTGGGGTCTCCTTTTTGCAGGCTGCAGGTTCATAGTTCCCGTTGTTATTGGTGTCTGTCCCCGGTGGCTAAGGTTTGTTCAGTGGGTTGTGTAGGCTTCCTGGTGGAGGGTACTAGTGCCTGTGTTCTGGTGGATGAGGCTGGATCTTGTCTTTCTGGTGTGCAGGTCCACGTCTGGTGGTGTGTTTTGGGGTGCTGTCGACTTATTATGATTTTAGGAAGCCTGTCTGCTAATGGGTGGGATTGTGTTCCTGTCTTGCTAGTTGTTTGGCATAGGACGTCCAGCACTGTAGCTTGCTGGTCGTTGTGTGAAGCTGGGTGCTGGTGTTGAGATGGAGATCTCTGGGAAATTTTCGCCATTTGATATTATGTGGAGCTGGGAGGTCTCTTGTGGACCAGTGTCCTGAAGTTGGCTCTCCCACCTCAGAGGCACAGCACTGACTCCTGGCTGCAGCACCAAGAGCCTTTCATCCACACGGCTCAGAATAAAAGGGAGAAAAAGTAGAAAGAAAGAATTAGTAGAAGTATAAAGAAAGAAAGAAAGAAAGAAAGAAAGAAAGAAAGAAAGAAGTGAGGGAGGGAGGGAGGAGGGAGGGAGGGAGGAAGGAATGAAGGAGGGAAGGAAGGGAAAAAAAAGAAATAAGATAAAGTAAAATAAAATAAAGTAAGATAAAATATGATAAAGTTATTAAAATAAAAAATAATTATTAAGAAAACAAATTGAAAAAAGGACGGATAGAACCGTAGGACAAATGGTGGAAGCAAAGCTATACAGACACAATTTCACACAGAAGCATACACTTATACACTCACAAAAAGAGGAAAAGGGGAAAAAAATAATATATCTTGGTCCCAAAGTCCACCTCCTGAATTTGGGATGATTCGTTGTCTATTCAGGTATTCCACAGATGCAGGTACATCAAGTTGATTGTGGAGCTTTAATCTGCTGCTCCTGAGGCTGCTGGGAGAGATTTCCCTTTCTCTTCTTTGTTGGCACAGCTCCCGGGGCTCAGCTTTGTATTTGGCTTCGCCTCTGCGTGTAGGTCGCCGGAGGGCGTCTATTCCTTGTTCAGACAGGACGGGGTTAAAGGAGCCGCTGATTCGGTGGCTCTGGCTCACTCAGGCTGGGGGAAGGGAGGGGCATGGAATGCGGGGTGGGCCTGCGGCGGCAGAGGCCTGCGTGACGTGACGTGACGTTGCACCAGCCTGAGGCGCGCCGTGCGTTCTCCAAGGGAAGTTGTCCCTGGGCCACGGGGCCCTGTCAGTGGCGGGCTGCACATACTCCCGGAAGTGGGGTGTGGAGAGTGACCTGTGCTCGCACACAGCCTTCTTGGTTGCGGCAGCAGCAGCCTTAGCGTCTCAGGCCCGTCTCTGGGGTCCGCGCTTTTAGCCGCGGCTCGCGCCGTCTCTGGAGCTCCTTTAAGCAGCGCTCTGAATCCTCTCTCCTCACACACCAGGAAGCAAAGAGGGAAGAAAAAGTCTCTTGCCTCTTCGGCAGCTCCAGACTTTTCCCGGGATTCCCTCCCGGCCAGCCGTGGCGCACCAACCCCCTGCAGGCTGTGTTCATAACGCCAACCCCAGTCCTCTGTGCGCTCTGAAGCCCGAGCCTCAGCTCCCAGCCCCGCCCGCCCCGGCGGGTGAGCAGACAAGCCTCTCAGGCTGGTGAGTGCCGGTCGGCCCTGATCCTCTGTGTGGTAGTCTCCCCGCTTTGCCGTCCTCACCCCTGTTGCTGCGCTCTCCTCCGCGGCTTCGAAGTTTTCCCCCTCCGCCACCCGCAGTCTCCGCCCGCGAAGGGGCTTCCTAGTGTGTGGAAATCTTTCCTCCTTCACAGCTCTCTCCCACTGGTGCAGGTCCCGTCCCTATTCTTTTGTCTCTGTTTATTCTTTTTTCTTTTGCCCTACCCAGGTACGTGGGGGGTTTCTTGCCTTTTGGGAGGTCTGAGGTCTTCTGCCAGCATTCAGTAGGTGTTCTGTAGGAGTTGTTCCACGTGTAGATGTATTTCTGGTGTATCTGTGGGGAGGATTGTGGTCTCTGCGTCTTACTCTTCTGCCATATTCCCGGAACTGTGCAATTCTGAATATAGCATTGGGCCAACATTATGCATCATGATTTCTAGTTTCTACTGTGTTGTTGTCTCTATATCACAATAGAGTTATTTTTAAAAGTGAGAAAACAATTATGGTGTCTCTGATGGGGTTTCTGAGAAAATATCTTCTCAGTATTTCTCATTGAGAAATTTCATAATATAACTTTTGCACAAGATGGTTAAATAAAGCCTGGGTAATGATAATACCACTAGACAGGTAGACTGTTTATATCACCATACATCAGATTGATGTTTATTGCACTGATGTCTCCTTCAAGGGGTATTTAAAAAATTTGAAAATTATTAGGGAAATAGAGTAATGGTTTTTGAGCACATAGTTGTTTAGTTGCTTTTATTTTAGCACATATATAATGAGTGTCTGCTGTGTTCAGGGTACCTTTGTACAGTGTTTCAAGTCAGTGTATTATTTGTTATATCATTTAATCCCCAGAACAAATGTGTAAGGTAGGTAAATACACTTCATACTCATTTCGCTAAACCACTAGATTCTGCTAATCTCCCCAAGCTTGTATTTGTGTATCATCCTTTTTTAATACAAGGATTTAAAAGAGAAACAGCACTCTATGAATTATCTTAATTTCTTACGTTGCTTCTGAAGACATGCCTCTGAATTCTTCCTCCTTAATGTGATTTGGACGCATTTTTTAACCTCTCAAGTAAATATTCTCCTCTTTAAAATTCTCATCTCTCTGTATGAATTTTATTAAAGTTTATTTCAAAGAATACATAAAACAATGTGTATACCACAATAATTACAATGTTGATCATACAGAATAAGTAAAATAATATATGCAAAAAAATGATTACAACAGCCAACACATAATAGTTTGTAATTTCCATTTTCTGATGATGACACGGATGGTATGGAAAGCCACATCATGTGATGGCATTGTAAACTCTTCCCACCTATTCGGTCTCTCTGCACACCATTTGAAATGCCTTTGGGATTTGCCTCTTCCTCTCTGTTACCACAGTTGAGTGCAAAGTGCTATGGAAAGTTTAGGAATGATGACGATGAAGAGCATTCTTTTTGCTTAAGTACCCAGATGCTTTTAACAGACTCACCTGTACCCTACCACCTGACTCCTAGACTGTATCTTTGGAGAACTATTCAAAGCCGTCTGAAATCAGTGTAAGCAATTGTGACTCAAACACTTGTTTTTCTGACAGTGGTCTTTGAAAATGAAATGAATAACCGTGAGATTAGCTTATAAAATGAAGCACCTCTTGCCTCCATGGCATATCTTCAATTGAACTCCAAATAAATTACAAATACATAAGATTCACAAACATTTTCAAAAGGTTAGAAAAGTAAAATAGTTATAATCAAGAACACTTATTAAGGCAATACCACTTAATCTGAATCCATAAATCGGGTTTAAAAAAATACACTTAAAATAGCATTTACAAGATAGAGGAGTTTTTCTTGAGAAGAGAACAGAATATATCTGGCTGTTGACAGGTGGGAAAAAATTATTTGCAAATAAAGTATGCCTTCACAATGGATTGTGGGTATTTGGTGATTTAAGAAGTACTGAAAGGCCAATCCATGTATCTTGTGCTGGGCTACCTGTATTAGGCCACCTGTATAGATGGCCACTAGCCACAGGTGACTCTGAAGCACTTGGAATATTCTAATGCACACTGACATGTGCTATGCGTGTGAAAAACACTGGATTTTGAAGAATTAGTTTTATAAAAATAATACAAAATATCTAATTTATAGTGTTTTATATGACTGCATGATGAAATAACAATTCAAATATATTGAGTTAAATTACATATTATTAAAATTAATATCACGTATTTATTTTTTCTTCTAATTGTAGATACTAGGACATTTTAAATCACATCTGTGGCTGGCATGATGTTTCTATTGGACAGGGCTGGTTTAGAATCTCATAATTGTATTTGCCACTAACAAGCTCTTTGTCATGGTCTCAGCATCCTAAGTGTTCAGGTCTAATTGATTTGTAAGGTCCTTTCACTTCCTGAATGTTCCATGGGTGAATTGTAAGTCTGGTTTCACACCCTTAGGGAAGTACAGTCCTTACATAACCCATGTTTTACTCAACTTGTCTGTTTTCTTGTCCTGGAGTAGTTTGCCTATATGGAGAACATTTTGGTAAAGATATTTTCCAAACTGATATATTTTAAGAGAATATTTCTCTTGTGTCTAAAACCACTTGCATAGATTAATAAAAAGCTATTAGTATTATTTCTGTGCTTTGGAACTGTTGTACCATGCCAAATGTAAACTCTCTAGCTTAATCATCATTCACAGCACAGGATTAATGTCAGGTACTGCTTGTAATGACCGTCAAATATTACCAAAAACTATTTTATTAAACCTGTCTTTTGTATTTGATATTTGAGTCATTAATAAGAAATATTAGTTTCTTTGAAGGCCATAGTAAAATTAACCTGTGATTTAATTGTCTTAGGAGGTTTTCTTTTAATTCCCAATAGATTTTAGTTAATAAAGATCTGTGATTAAGACATTCATTGAATGCTTAGTAGTTGTGTAATGGGGAAAAAATCCATCTACAGGTTATATTACCCTCTGGCTCTGAAATTCAAAGACACCTAATAGATTTCTTAAGTGGATAATAATAAAAAGAATATTGCATGGACTAAACGCATGCCTATTACATAATGTGAATTCCACTGCTTACTCAATATCATTACTCAAAGGAAAAAATTCGAGAAGATAAATTGAAGCAATTAGATGAGGTGAAGTATTTGGAAGAAAAATGTTGCCATTAAGTTCCCTTCTAACCCTACTTTTTTACTTATTTTCTATTCTTTCACTTTTCAGTAAAAAATGAATGAATGTGATCCCTCAAACATCTATTGATCATTCGGGATGTCAGCACATGTACACTGGAATCATATGTATCAAACATGGTCTAATTTGGGGCTTAAAAATGCTATGGTGGGGGGTTCCCTGGTGGTGCAGTGGTTGAGAGTCCGCCTGCCGATGCAGGGGACACGGGTTCATGCCCCGGTCCAGGAAGATCCCACATGCCGCCGAGCGGCTGGGCCCGTGAGCCATGGCCGCTGAGCCTGCGTGTCCGGATCTTGTGCTCCGCAACGGGAGAGGCCACAACAGTGAGAGGCCCGCGTACCACAAAAAAAAAAAAAAATGCTACGGTGTATGCATGCTCTCATCTTAGGAAAATACATTTCTCTATTAAGTTGTGAGGTGTTAGATTAGATTCTCTAAGAGGAAGCAGACTGAGACAGAGTTCAATGTGCAGGATGTGCATTAGGGAGTGTCCTGGGGACACATCCCTGGGGAAGAGAGGGAAGAACGCTGAGTGTGACAGAGCGGGCAGCTGAGCTGCAGTGCAGTCCAGACAGGCTTCTCAGCGGACTCCTTGGGATCAAGGCTGAAGTGGTCAGACCACTTCATCGAATACTTACTGAATGTGGGCTGCCGTGGAAGGGCTGTGACCCTGGGTGAGGTGGCGGTCTGTTGCCAAGGATGTCCCCGAAGGTGCTGTGCTCTCAGTGGTTGGAACAACCAGTCCTTCTTTAGAGGTTTTGGGTAATGTACAGCGTGTCTGCCACAGAAAACATTTATATAATTTACAGCAAAGACTGTGGCACCTCGTTCTTCATGATATTTATCTACTCCATTTAATAAACGTATATTGAGAACTCGTATGTGCGAGGCACTAGGCTTAGATTTCGGGATACAGAGAACGTGGACGGAATCCCTGAACTTATGATTCTGGCAGCTCAGTCGCACGAGTCCTTCTCCCCCAGCACTTCCCTGACCCTGTCAGGACTTCCACCTGATTGAGCCTGTATCTCGTTGTGACGTGTAATATCTTTCTCATCCTCTTTTCTTCCTTCCCATTATATGCCCTGTGATCCATCCTTATAATCACTCCCTCAATTCCTCAGCTCCCTTTACTCTCTTGCACTGACAGAACCCCGGCTCTGGCTAAATTAATCGTTCCAGAGCCTCACCTGAGCAGTTAGACATGATTGGAGAAACACACACACACCCCTATGCTGACTTTTGTCACCTTGAATCCATGACTGTGAACCTCAAGTGAGCCCTCAGTGCTACCTGGCAATCCTATTATACTGTATTCCCCTAATGACTTCACATTGCTACTCTCCAGATGACTAATTCCATGTGCTGAGACATGTTTAAATACTAGCTTTCCAGTGGTGGGAGTGGGATGGCAACCTTGATTTGTAACATTTGCTGATTTCTGTGATGCAATTAGCATGATTCCAAGTTCCCAGTAGGACATCACTGAAAGCGGAGTTGGGAAGAGATGTGGACACTCAGTTCTTTGGGGCTCCAAGGAGCCAGTGCCACCACGCTGAGTATATTCTCCTCAAGCCTGCAACAATCTCCCCTTTCTTCACTTCCAGATGATGACCTGCCTTCTTTCTTCACTGAGACATTAGAAGCAATTTGAAGAAAACATCCATATACTCACACTACCGAATCTACCAACTTATCTCCTCCTGCATCTGCCCCCCACTCCCAGCTTCCCTCCTGCTGCCAGGAGGGAACTGTCCTTCCTTGTGGCCAAAGCTAAACCCTCCATCTGTGGTTCAATTTCCATCCAGTCTCTTCTAGCCAGTGACTTTGATCCTGCAATGTTCCCTCCATGTCCCTGCATCATTATTGCTTTCCTCTTCACAGGATCATTCTCATCAGCATACGTACATGATGTAATCCACCACTGAAAAATAATACTCCTTACCCAACACTCCCTACAGCTAACTTACCGTTTCTCTCTCTCTCTCACAGAGCAAAACGTAAGAGTTAGCTTACTTATCTCTAGTTTTTCTACTTGCAGTTTGTTTTGAAACTACTACAATCAGAGGTCTGCTGTCAACTTCTTTTTTTTAATTTTTATTTTATATTAGATTATAGTTGATTTACCATGTGTACAGCAAAGTGATTCAGTTATACATATATCTATTCTTTTTCAAATTCTTTCCCCATTTAGGTTACTAGAGAATATTGAGCAGAGTTCCCTGTGCTATACAGTAAGTCCTTGTTGGTTATTTATTTTAAGTATAGTAGTGTGTATATGGCAATCCCAAACTCCTAATGTATCCCTCCCTCCCACCTTTCCCCTTTGGTAACCATAATTTTGTTTTCTATGTCTGTGAGTCTGTTTCTGTTTTGTAAATAAGTTCAATTGTATCTTTCTTTTCTTTTTCTTTTTTGAACATTCCACATATCAAGCTTTCACTTCTTGAAATGACTCTTTACCAGTTCGCCAGTGTCCTCCATATTGCCAAAGCTGGTGGTCGATTCTCAGTTCTCTTGCAACGCAGTCTTTCCACATTGACCTTTGAACAGCTGGTCACCTCTCCCTTCTTAACTAGATTGATCCCTGCAGGAGCCTTCTAACTGTCTGCTCCCTGCTGCCTTCCATGGTCTTCTGTACTCTCTCCTCCAGACAGCAGCCTGAGTGGTATCTTTAAAACATGTCATGCCATATTTTTCCCTTACTCAGTGTTCTAAGAACATAAATGTTGGTATGGTATCGTAAACCCATGGCCTTTGCTGGAGTCTCCATTAGAAGGGCGAGGCAGGGCAGGGTAAACAGCTCAGGATTTGCTAGTTTGAGTCATTTGGCGTGCTCTAAGCTGTAGGAGTGGTCCTGCATTGTCTGGTCCTTGGACTGAAGACTGGTGTCTGGACCTCATCCACACATAGAGGGTAACAGAGGCCACGGGAAGGGATGAATTGCCCAGGAGAGTGTAAAATGAGGAAAAAAAGAACACAGGAAAGTACCTTGGGGAACACTGACATTTAAGGAATGGTTTAAGGAAGAGAAGTGCATAAAGGAGTCTTAGGAAAAGCTAGAAAAGTAGTAAAAAGGAGAAAATGTGAACTTACAGAAGTTAAGGAAGGGAAGGGTTTTCAGAAACAAAATGAACGGCCACAGTATATTAATATTGCAGAGGTCCATGTGATAAGACCCAAAATAGATTCCTGTAGTTTGAGCAACAGACTTGGGTTCTTGGTGGGTACAGTGTGAGTACAATGGTGGGAAATGAGACCACAGTTCAACGAACTAGAGATTGTCACACTGAGTGAAGGAGGTCAGACAGAGAAAGACAGATACCATACGATGTCGCTTATATGTAGAATCTAAAAAAATGGTACAAATGAACTTATTTACAAAACAGAAATAGAGTCACGGATGTAGAAAACAAACTTACGGTTACCAAGGGGGAAAGAAGAGGGGAGGGATAAATTGGGAGATTGGGATTGACACGTACATACTACTCCATGTAAAATAGATAACTAATAAGGACCTACTACTATATGGCACAGGGAACTCTACTCAGTACTCTGTAATGACCTGTATGGGAAAATAATCTAAAAAAGTGTGGATGTATGTATACGTATAACTGATTCACTTTTGAATCACCTGAAACTAACACAACATTGTAAATCAACGATACGCCAATAAAAATTAATTAAAAATAAAAGAAACCATGAGGAAAGTAATTCTTTTAAGTTTAGCCATGATGGCTAAAGAGAAAGAGGGCAAATATTTTAAGGGAGATGTGACTTTAAGGGAGAGCTTATTTATTTTAAGATTGAGAGACAAATACATTTAAATGCTGATGGCATGGAGATGGTAGAAAGTGAGAGGCTGAAAATATTAAAAACAAAAATAATGAATGAAGGCTTGAAGAGTCAGTAGGAAATGAGACAGAGAGCAAGGGTGGAGGAATAAACCTCAGTGTTCCTGATATTCAGGGTCCAAGCCATGCACCTTACATCATGCTGGGTTTCATTTGAGTAAGCTTGGAGAGGCAGCCATCAATGCTATTGGGAAGTCAGTCTCAGCCATTTTGGAAACTCACTCTCTCGCAGTTCCCAGAGTCCCAGATGCTGTTCTGAAAAGAGGAATCCCCCAAAACCCCACCTCTTGAGAAGGGAGGAAGCCTGGCCCTTCAGTCTCCTTTCACGTCAGCCTCCTTTTCACACTTATCCTAGATTATTTGCCTGAACCAGAAATTAGCCATTTCCTCAGAGTTCCTCAAAAGCTCCGATTTTAGTCTCCAAAGTACATGTAATATTTGTGCTTATTCTTTGGTCCCCAGAATCCATGCAGGACTTAGGTTGATTCCACACTGCAATCATTCATTCCCTCCTTTTCTTGGGACATAAAGGCTAATTGTCAAGACCTGAAATTCCAAAATGTCATAAGATGGCTTCACTCACCTGGCAACCTTTTTTTTTTGTTTGTTTGTAAGCACAAAAGCATATTGTCTTCTCCAAGTACAGTTTAAAAGGTAAATCAAAGGCCACCAAGGAGAGACAGGGTTATGTCTCTTATTGAAAGTAGCACAATAAAAATATAAGTTAATAGTGGGAAGCAGCCACATAGCACAGGGAGATCAGCTTGGTGCTTTGTGACCACCTAGAGGGGTGGGATAGGGAGAATGGGAGGGAGACACAGGAGGGAGTGGATATGGGGATATATGTATACGTATAGCTGATTCACTTTGTTATACAGCAGAAACTAACAACTTTGTAGAGCAATTATACTCCAATAAAGATGTTAAAAAAAAAGATGTAGTACATATATACAATGGACTATTACTCAGCCATAAAAAAGGAACGAAATTGGGTCATTTGTAGAGATGTGGATGGATCTAGAGACTGTCATACAGAGTGAAGTAAGTCAGAAAGAGAAAAACAAATATCGTATATTAACGCACATATGTGGAATCTAGAAAAATGGTACAGATGAAGTAGTTTGCAAGGCAGAAATAGAGACACAGATGTAGAGAACAAACGTATGGACACCAAGGTGGGAAAGCGACAGGGGGGTTGGTGGTGGTGGGATGAAATAGATAACTAATAAGAACCTGCTGTATAAAAAGTAAAAAAAATAAAATTCAAAAATTAAATAAAACATAAGCTGAGTCTTGGGTACATGTGATTGGGGAAGAAAGTGAGGAACTTTGCTATATTATATAATTTCCTCTGTAACTAAAGATGTCACAATTATCTGGTGAGAGCAAGTGGGCATAGTAAGAGAGGGGCATGGAGAAATTATCTCTTAAATAATTTCTATTAAGAAAAATATGATGAGGAAAAGGTGCCTATGGAAAAATGTAAGATTTCCTGGTCCATATTCATTTCCAGGAGGAGTTTATGAATCTGTGGATGCACCTAACTGCCTGCTTTTGTTATTTTTTCCAACAGCACTTTCAGTGATGGTCAGGGTTTTGTCAGGAGTATGTGTGGCAGATAGAAGATGGAAATTGAAGATGTTGGCATAGATAGGACTGGTGCAAATGATGACAAGTATAGGCTAAATGTGGAAGAGAATGAAGATGGAAGGGATCTGACAGATATACGGAGACCATGAAGGAATGCAGGATCTGATGAAAGAGGAATGGCTGAAGAAAAGAGAGGCAAGAGATGACCTTGATAAGGTCATCTGGCAAGATGGCACGAGCCTCAAAGCAACAGGGAGTTTAGCTGAGAGTGGAGAGAAAGGGACCCGGAAGCAGCACCTTAAATACAACAGCTTTCATAGATGAGCGGCTTCCCTCTGAGAAGGCTGAAAGGGAAGGCCAGCCTTCAGCTGGGCCCTGAAGAGAGACAGGTGAGGAGATGGGAGGTGAGCACTGGTGACTTTGAACTGGGGGGCTCACAGGACACTAAAGAAAGGCTTAGGGAAGGGGGAAGCTATGAGAATTTGAGCCAGATGAGAAAACATGCGGAGAATATGGAAGGGGTTAGATAACAGCAGAGGTGGCCAAGAACAGCATTTGACATGGGGGATCCCAAAAAATGAACCTTCACTGCTCCTCTGGTCCTTGAGAGAATGCAGGGAAGAGTTAGTGTAGGGAAACGAGGGAAGACTTTGCTGCCCTATAGGTCAGCTGCTATCCGATGAGACTGAGATTTCGAGGAACTCCAGCTCAGGTGAGCAGGTAGGCCAGGGGATTATTTGCTTGTCCATTTTCTCTGTGTGGGGTAGAAATAGGTATGGTCTTTGGGAATATAGGTCTATCTGGGCAGAATCATCCTGGTTTATCTGTTAGGGCACTGGTCCCAAGAAAGGCTGTGTTTGTGTTGGGTCCCTGGGATCTCACTGTGTTGGAAACAGCAGGGTTGCTTCTCAGAAAGTTTCTTTTCCAGGTATTTTGATTCTACTATAAATACTATTGAATTCTATAAGGATAGAAATGGACCTTTCTAACCTTTGCTCTGTTCATTTTAGGGGCCTTGAAATTGGCAGTTGCTTTATGATATGGTGTCAAATGGTGGAAAGTTCTACCTGTGACCCTGCCTCCTCTACTGACTCCCTTTAAACGTTTAATTATACATTACAGGATAATTTCTTTATTCTTTCTTTAAATCCAAATTCACCATGCAGGGACAATTGTGTGTAGACTTCCTGGACATTCACGTTTTAATGACATTATTTTTCCGAGGTAGAATGTGAGGGTTGAGAATACTGAGGAGTGTGGGGATGGGATGGGGAATAATATAGGTGCAGAAAACAGAAGGCAGAATATTAAAGATAAATCAACTAGATGACGGAGAGTCTATACGTAGTGTGTGCAAGACGTTTTTCTAAATGTTCTACAAATATTAACATATTTAATCATCATAACAATCACATGAGGTGGATACTATTATTATCGTTCCCATGTTACAGATGAGGAAAATGAAGCATAGAGCAATTAAGGAACGTATCCAAGGCTGCACAGCTGAGTGGGCTGGAGTCTATCTTGGGCTAATTGAGAAGCAGCTGAGCATAATGGTTAACTAATGCCAGTCCTGACATTTTCGCTCATCCTGTTGGTTAATCAGTCTTGGGTTTCTAAGCAATTTATAAGGGATGATGCAGGGGACTATTTAAAAGAACCAATAGCATTTGCATAATTTAGAAGAGAATTGAGAGTGATAAAACTGTCAGTGCCCTCTCCAATGGTGATTATGCAAGGCAGAGAAACTCAATTACATCCAATCAAGTCTCCAACGGTAGTGTGGAGTTTTCATTAGTAGTGGCAAAGGCAGGCATGTACACATTAGATTTTTTTTGTATACGAAATTAATGACACATTAAAATAAAGAAAACTTAGGCAGCGTATTTTAAAGCCTGTATTCTAATTACTTTCCTCATTATGTTTCAACATGGTATATTCCTAGATCACGTACCAAGTGATGGGAGTCTGTGACCTTGTACTATCCCAAAAGGCTTGGGAAGATCCCACCTGGAATTAATATATTTCCCAGATCCTTTATAAAGTATTCTAAACAGTGGAATTTAATCTAAGCAGACAATTACATTTAGTCTCATATATATAAACAGATTTAATGATTAAATTCATGTGATTTGTTATATGATACAGATGCAATTTCATATCAATAAGGAAGGGAGAAATTATTCATAAATGGTACTAGGGCAGTTGGTTAGCCTAAATTAATACAGGTAGGATTTCTATTTAATTCCACACACCAAAGTCTATTTTACATCTAAACACAGTTTTCCAAATGGCATCATACAGTTTAGCATGTAAAAAAAATGAAGTTTGAACTGGTCCCCAGGATTCAACCCAAGGACACAGGTTATCCTATCATATTTCTAATTCAGTACCATACAGCGTGTGGTTCCTGATTCAGACTCTTGATGCTCTAAGCTTCCTGGAGAAAACATCACACAGATGTAAGCTGAAAAGGTGGTAGTACCCAGAGCTGTAACACCTAGGGTCCCAGCCAGCTCTCCGTAGGTAGGTGAGCGCTGAGGAAAGGGCCCGGATGAATCATCAGAGGCAGTCATCCCAGGACAGGCAACAGCAATCCAGCGCCAGGCCCATCAGGTCAGATGCACTGCTCATTTTGCATCCCTCTCTGTTTATCACCAGCAGTCTGGAATGGCAGTGAATGACCACTGTTGTGACACCAGAGATACAACAGTGACACTCAACATAATGTAACACAGATACTTGGGCCTGAATGGAAATTGATGGCTCAAGGCTCTACATCTGAGTGTGAGAAATTCTGGGAGAATCAGCAGGCTACTTAGGAGGGGGGGGCGGTTCATGGATTGTTGTTAAGAAGTCCCATAAAGGTTCTGGATGTCTTCCCAATTTGGTCATTGTAGGAAGTGTGCTTTTATTTTATTTTGACTTACAGGATTGTGTAATGACTAAGAACAAAGCGTTTGGAGATGGACTTGGAATTAAAGTCGAGCTCCCCCCCCCGACCCCGCCTTGCTTAGCCATGTGTCCCTAAGTTTCCTAAACTTTTGCCAGTATTTGAAAATGTGGCTCAGCCATTCTCCTCTTACAAATAAGAATCAATTCAAAAATTCAGTCTTTTCCTCTCTTCTTTTGCTGTTCTTTGAGGGAAACAGAATTCTGATGTGTTTTGATGGAGGATGGAGGATGGAGGACTCCAGAATTCTGCTGATGACAGCATAAGAAACTGGCCATCTCTGTAACACCTGAGGGCTCATGTTTAGTGGCCTTCTCTAACCTGGACGCCCCTCTCGCCCCACCCAGTCTCGTTGGGATGATGTTGCTTTGCTCCAAGCAGGCATAGGCATGGCATCTTCCAAGGACTGCAGAAGTCCAGATCTGCCCTTGTTTCTTCTGTCTTGTCCTTGACTGTCTCCACCAGGCTAGTCCCTGGTCTCTCCCCTGTCCCCACCAGAAACATGTTAATCCTTCCCATAATCTGGATTCTTGCCCTGGGCCTTGACACCATAGATCCATTCTTCCCCTCAGGCCTCCGCCTTTCCTTGTATCGTCAAGATTAATTATTGCACAGGGTGATTGATATATCAATTTCCCTTCCAGGGCAAACATCATCATGAGTTAGCCCAATGGCTAAATCATTGAACTTGGGTACATTTTGGTATAAAAACTTGTTAAGAGTGGGTTTTTTAGTCTCATCCATGATTACCTTGTTCTACTCAAATAATAACTTTCATTTGCTTACTAGCTGTCAAATATGTGATGAGTTTATACACATGATACGTATCCTGATTCCTCGTGAACAACCTTCAGAGTAACTACCAATGTTCCCATTTTAAAAGTGGAGGAGTTTAGGCTACAAATTTCAGTATTGTGCCTAAGATTACACATATATTAAGTATCAGAGTGAGAATTCAAACCAAACTTTTACTTCAAAATCTATGTTTTTCTACTTAATAAATTACATTTTTACTTATTACTTTTCTTACTTTTAACTGCAATACATGTTTTCTTTTTATATCAAGCATTTATAAAAGCTTTACTCAAAGTAGGAGTAAATGATTATTATTTTTTAATCATAGAAAATGAACCGCAATTATAGCTGGGTTTACTTGACCAAACTACATTGATTATTTTAACTGACCTTATCAATTAAATGGAAAAAATCAATAGTAAACAATCAAATCTGGTTGTGAGAAAACTTCATTTTATTTAGATTAATTAATCAAATCTGAAGTCAAAGAAATCCACTCATAAAAGTAACTCCAGTTTAAGAGATTGTTTGAAATTTGATCAGCATTAAAAAATCTGAAAAAGTTTTCACATAATGACCATATGTCAAAATCATATTTGTCCCATGTATATTAAAAGCGTTTTCTTCTGCAGTTACTTACAACTTATTCTAAATATTTGTGTTTGAGTTTTTCACTAGAAGTGTATCCTGAATAAATTTGTAAATTGAATTATTTCAAATATATTTGATGTTATATATTAAGTTTTACATTAATTTCCAGTATAGTCCTAATAAGAAATCTAAAAGATTTTGACCTTTAAGACTGCTGAGTACAGCAAAATGAGTGCCATTGTATTTTAAATAATGTTCAAGGGAATGGAACAAACTTACATTTGTCACAGTTGAAAATACTCCAGTGTAATCTTTTGATTTATTGACCAGAAGCTCCCTGGAGATTTTGTAAATCAAAGTGATACTCAGAGTGTTCAAGTTTGCTGTTGGATTTCTGATTCAGACAAAGTTTTGTAATGTCACAATGTGGCCACTTTTATTTTGACCTGCCATCACAGAAGATACTTTGATTTGGTATATGGCTTTTTATATGTGTCCACTCTAGTAAGTGGACAGTTTATATGGTCTGTGAAACAACGGCAAATTCCAGCGTGAAAGGAAGAAAAGAAGATATTTAAAAATTGTATCCTACTACTCTGACAACAGAATTTTGATCATGAAATGTCTAATTTTTTTATTTTTTCATTTTTTTTTGAATTTTATTTTATTTTATTTTTACACAACAGGTTCTTCTTAGTTATCTATTTTATACATACTGGTGTATATATGTCAATCCCAGTCTCCCAATTCATCCCCCCACCCCCCGGCCACTTTCCCTCCTTGGTGTCCATACATTCTCTACATCTGTGTCTCTATTTCTGCCTTGCAAACTGGTTCAACTCTACCATTTTTCTAGATTCCATATATATGCATTAATATACGATATTTGTTTTTCTCTTTCTGACTTACTTCACTCTGTATGACAGTCTCTAGGTCCATCCACGTCTCTACAAATGACCCAATTTCATTCCCTTTTGTGGCTGAGTAATATTCCATTGTATATAGGTACCACAACTTCTTTATCCATTCGTCTGTCAGTGGGCATTTAGGTTGCTTCCATGACCTGGCTATTGTAAATAGTGCTGCAGTGAACACTGGGATGCATGTGTCTTTTTACATTATGGTTTTCTCTGGGTATATGTCAAGTAGTGGGATTACTAGTTCATAGGATAATTCTATTTTTAGTTTTTCAAGCAACCTCCATACTGCACTCCGTAGTGGCTATGTCAATTTACATTCCTACCAACAGTGCAAGAGGGTTCCCTTTTCTCCACACTCTCTCCAGGATTTGTTGTTTGTAGATTTTCTGATGATGGCCATTCTAACTGGTGTGAGGTGATAACCTCATTGTATCATTGTATTGTATGATTTGCATTTCTCTAATAATTAGTGATGTTGAGCAGCTTTTCATGTGCCCCTTGGCCATCTCTCTCTCTCTCTGTGTCTGTCTATCTGTCTGTCTATCTACCTACTTACTTATCGATCTAAATTGTGGTTTCCAGTCTATCTGGATACTCAGGCCCACTCAGCAGTCTTCATAATTTCGTTCTCCTGTTGTCCATGCAGAACTTTATTTTTCCAACTTTAGTCATTTTTCTCATGGTCCGTATCCCAACTCTTCTCTCTAGCAGTGTGTGCTCTTGTACTTCATCAAGAATCTCCAGTCCCCTAAATGTATTTCAGCCTCCAAATATATCCATATGTACTCCCATCTTTACCTCCTCTATTTAGTTTTTATGAAAAAGGGCCCTTCTACTTCAAAATAAAATCTCTTTATTTACATTCTAGTTCATACGCCCATCTGTATCATCAGAGACTCTTGTTCCAGGAATTATCTAGTCTTTCTTACATTTTCAGACCTTCTCTACCTGTTGAATTTTCTTCCTGAGTGGCTGGAGTAGCTACCATCCACATACAGCCCTCCTCAAAGCTGACCACTTGAATTGTCAACCTATTGCTCTCCTACCCTTGCGATCAAGTACTTGAAGAGAGAGTCTGTCTGATCATCTGCATTTTCAGTGTCCATTTCAAGTACTGTAATTTGGCTTCTCCTTTTATTACTGCATTAAAATGGCTCTTGCAGTGTCAATAGTGACTTGCTTATAGCCACTTCTTGGTACTTATCTTACTTGACCTCCTCATGGCGTTTTGCTTAATGGTTCCACCCTTATTAAAATGGATTTCATTTTACAAACCACTTGTAATCCTTTGGTTAATGCTCCAGCTATACAGCCAGTGAGAAACCTGGTAGAAATGCTCAATTCTTTTCCCTCCATTACCACCAAAATTCACTGGCGTCCTAAGTACTGCTGATTCTACTCTGATATAATCCCTTTCCTATACATCTCCTGTTCATCACCAATATTACTACCCTAGGTAAAAATATTGCCAAATTTTTTTATTAGCTTACTAAAATATTTTTCTAACTAATCTTCTACTTGAAAAATAGAAAGGCTCTGACTTCTAGTTGAATGATTCTCCAAATGCCCACTGATTTTTTTGAAAATGCTGACCTAGTCGTATTTATCTCTAATTTAAATCACTCATGTTGCTTAAGCAATGGTTCCAAACTATTGGTCCGATGATCTTGTTTGTGGTAGATACTGTGGACTTCTCCAAAGCAATATCCTATACTTTATTATATCTGAACCCTGATTTTATTCACTTATTTTATTCACATTGTGTGTGTTTACATATTTCGTGGAAGCCCATGCCCCTTCTCAGAAAAAGAGATGAATACTGATTAGCAGTTATGGTAAATCCATTGCCCTTGACAGTGACTGGTTTAAAGTGGCTATATAAGGAAATTTTGGGTAATGAAACATGAGGAAGTATCTATTGGCAGGGGCATCTCTGCAAGAGTTTTCCTTGCCCTCGGAAAGAGATACAGAGAAGAAAAAAGGATTTCATTCACTGGGTATTGCTGTATGAAGATATGAAGCTGAAGGCTACTGAACCCATCTCAGAACTGAGAGGTGGAGTAGCTGATACACTGCAATGTGCAAAGCAGAAAAACAAAAATAATCTGAATCTTTGTTGACATCATTGGGCTACTAAATTACTCAACAATGGAGCTATCCTATCTTGAGACTACTTACTGTATAAGATGCTACATCTTTTAAAGTTACTTCTTAAGTTTTCTGTTGCCTGAAGCCTGATACAGTTTATATCAGAGACCTGGAAGCTTGTTAAAGGGCTTCCCTGGTGGCGCAGTGGTTGAGAGTCCGCCTGCCGATGCAGGGGACGCTGGTTCATGCCCCGGTCCGGGAAGATCCCACATGCCGCGGAGCGGCTGGGCCCGTGAGCCATGGCCGCTGGGCCTGTGTGTCCGGAGCCTGTGTTCCGCAACGGGAGAGGCCACAACAGTGAGAGGCCCGCGTACCGCAAAAACAACAACAACAACAACAACAACAAAACCCTGTTTACCCAAGGTGATTCTGGTTTAGGAAGTTTGGCGATAAGGCTCAGCAATCTATGTATGTAACAATTTTGATGAGCAGCCAGGTTTGGGAACCACTCCTGGAAGAACTTCTTTTTACATTGTTTTGTATGGTTAATACCTTCTAAGATATGACCCTTGCCTACCTCCCTCCCCTTTCTCACCTCATTATTCACCACTCTGTAAAACAATACACCTTCAAGTTATGTTAAGCTACTTGACATTCACCCTTTTTCTCATCCTCTAGCCTTTCCTGGAATGTGATTTTCCTCTTCTCTCACTTGGCAAACTTTTACTCATTTTTAAAGTCTCAGTATGAGCTTTTTTCCCTTGTGATTTCTTTCCTATTACACCAATGTGCAATTGATAACTCTGTGTTTGTGTCACTATTTTACCCAGCAACAATGTTTTGATTATTTCATGTATGGCACTGTAGCCTAATTATGTTTACACGCTGTATTTGCTATTAGGTTCAGAGTTTCCTTGGGAGTAGAGGTGATGTTCTATTTAATTTAGTTTTCTTTTAATCCTAGTAAGTTAACTGCATAGAGAGGTACTCATTAAAAATCTGTGGGGTAGAATTAAATTGAAGAAGAAACCAGAGCTCCTTCTATATGTCAAGGAGTATGTCAGGAATTGGTGGTGAAACGGTACCTAAGCAGATCCTTGGCAACCAGGAAATAGCTAGAAGACAGATTCCCCTTTGATTAGCCTATGCTCATGAAAAACTGAAGATGAAAAATATTTTTAGACGAGACAAGATAAAAAGCTTACTCTGATGATATATAAATATACTCACTCTAGTAAAAGTGTACTTAGTTATTACATTTCATTTTTAACTGAAATTAGAAGAACATGCTGCTGTATCACCCATTTATGGTAGTATAGTGGACAGGGTAACTTGACCAACTTTTTTTCTCCCAAACACCTGAAGTTATAGAAAAACTATAAAAAATATATTGTTAAATGCATCAATGAGCTACCATGAGTGGAAGAAACTGGCAGGATGTAAGCAAATATTAATCAATTAGGAAACCTAGGGTGGTAAGCAGACCACAGAAGCCACTTTTAGCCTTGAAGGCATTTAACAAATCTGGTGAAGTCGAACTTCACTCTTCATGATTTTCAGGGCTTTCAGGACCAGAGAGAAGGTGCCCACTCAAGGACAAAACTCTAATAAGAGCCTGTCTGTGATAGGCAGAAATAATGACCCCACTCAAAGATATTCATGTCCTAATTTCTGGAAACTGTGAATAGGTTATGTTATATAGCAAAGGGGAGCTATGGTTGCTAATTAGCTGATCTTAAAATAATTATTATTAAAATTATCCTGGGTCATCCAGGTGGGCTCAGTGTAATCAAAATGTCCTTAAAAGTAGAAGAGGGAGGCAGAAGGGTCCGTGACAGAGCAATGCAATGTGAGGAAGACTTGAGCAGCCATTGCTGGCTTTCAGATGGAGGGAAAGGTTCAGGAGTTCAAGAATCTAGGCAGCTGGAAAGGACAGAGAAACAAATTTTCCTATAGAGTCTCCACAAAGGAACTTGGCATTGGCGACACCTTGATTCTAGCTAGATGAGATCCATTTCAAACTTCATTTTCAACTATAGAACTGTTAGATAATAAACTATTATAAATAGTTGTTTATATTGTTGTAAATATTGTTTTAAGCCACTAGATTTCTTACAGTTGCCACAGGAAGCTAATACATCCTCCTTGATACCAACCCTTTAGAGCTTGAATATAAAGCATCTCTTCAGAGTAAGAGTGAGCTGGAATTATGCCAGCCACTTAATGTTAGCAATTGATGAATGAAACTAATAATCTCTGCATTTATTTGGTAGCCAGATCCCTACCCTCAGTAATGAATTCCTGATATCGGGTACCTGGCCCTAAAACCTTTAAGCCAAAAAGTTAATGTTAATTGGATGTGCTCTTGCATGGTAGAACCAAATACATATCCTATCTGAGAGAAGCCACCTGTAAACTAAGCCTTGAAGAATCTCCGCAATAAAGTCCCAAGAAATATGTGCTCACTAACAAATAATATAAAATAAGCGCACAGAAAAGCAGGTTACTATGCATAGGTGTGAACAGATAGAGCAGGCAGAAGAGTTAGACCCAGAAAGTATCATGATACAGGAAATATAAGATACAGAATGCAAAATCAGTAGGTTAAAATATTAAAAGACATAGAGCAGATCGAATTCTGAGGAATGAGCAACATGATATCAAATTAGTAGACAGATCTGAAGGAAAAAGAACAGCTTAAGAGAGAATTGGTGAACTGAAAGAAATATTAAAAGAATGTATCCATTATTCAGCACGGAGGGCATGAAATGAAAATATTAAATGCTAAGATGAATGGAGGAGAGAATAAGAAAGTTTATGTATGCAGCGTGGTATGTAGTACAAAAAACGGTTGACAGCTTCTTATATTCAGGACAGTGCACTAATGTTTGTAGTAGGTATAAAGACATGCCAGACTTGGTCTCAGCTCTCAGACAGCTTTTGCAGGACTATAGTGCAAATTGCTGTAACATCTGGGAGCACTATTACTTATAAATAGACTTGGAATTGGGGTAGCAATGTCTTTAACCAATTTAATACAAGGGATAAATTTATGTTGGGTTTAAAATATAATTTACCAGTATTACTCAGCCATAAAAAAGAATGAAATATTGTCATTTGTAGCAGCTGGATGAACCAAGAGATTATCATGCAAAGTGAAGTAAGTCAGAGAAAGACAAATATTATATGATATCACTTAGATGTGTAATCTAAAAAATAATACAAATGAATTTATTTACAAAACAAAAACAGACTCACAGACATAGAAAACAAATGTATGGTTACCAAAGGGGAAAGAGATGGGGGTGGAGGGATAACAGATACACACTACTATATATGAAATATATACACAGAGATATACTACTATATATAAAATATAAGCAACAAGGATTTACTGTATAGCACAGGGAACTATAATATCTTGCAATAACCTGTAGTGGAAAATAATCTGAAAAAAATATAACTGAATCACCTTGCTGTACACCTGAAACTAACATAATATTGTAAATCAACTATACTTCAATTAAAAATATATATAATTTATCAATACGTAATTTGAGTTTATGCCAAGTAATTTTCTCATCTATCAGTTTTTAACATATTTTTGGCCACTTTGCTGTTATATCTATCCTCTCAAAGATAGTGGGAAATACAGAGGGAAGAAGTGAAACTCTGTTAGCTTAATTGTATTGGAGATTGAATTTATTGACCAAAGTGAGTATTTCGAGTTATATATCTGTGCTATTTCATTTTTTTCCTGTTAAAAGAAAGTTGCCCATTATTAAAAATTTTATACTCATTATCACCTTTGATATATTCTTAGTGCTATTTATAGCAGTTGAAAAGAAAAAATGTATAAATATAGAACCTCTCACTAGTTCAAGATTATTATGATTTATACAGTTTGGTTATTCATAGTAATTTGCAGGCATGAGGATGAATTGTCATAGAGGATGATAAAGTATACATTCAGAGTGTACATTCAGTAAGCTAAATATAATTTTTGTGAATGTTGTTTTCTATCAGTCAGAATCTCTCTGCATGATATTATCTTGCATGTTGAATTCAGACCAGATATTTAAATTTGTCTCTCACTTAATTAAAAATCATCGTAAAGTACTTCCAAGAGGACACAGAGAGGAACAGCGGTTCATGATGGTTTCCTCCAACTTACAGTGTATTGCAAAGGGCACTCTTACACAAGATTGCACACTCCCTGATCACCCTTCCTCTCAGAATCTAGAAGGAATCAGAAGCTTTGCCTGTGCCCCCATAGCTTCTCGTGAGCAACCCTTGTATACCTTTCGTGAAGCATTGCAATTACTCGCTTATTTGTCTCTGCAGCTAAACTGTGGGCTATACTCAGTGTTACCTATCTGTGAACTCCCCATGGTTTAGTCACTTAACAGGTACAGCAACCGACATATTTCCTAATATTTAAATCCACGTTCTTTACAAAATATTTTCCTGAGAATTAAAATTTGATAAAGCTTTAATTTGGGGAAAATGTGTAAGTACCAGACAAAAGCAGTTTTCTAAGTAAAAAAAAAAAGAAAAAGAGAGTTAGTTCAAAGTTACTTTCGAAGAGAGGGAAAATGTCTCAAAATTTCTTTCAGTGGTCTTGGATGTTCAGTAGCTGATTTGCGTGGAGGTTGAAGCAACCTTGAAGCTCACACACTATTGTTTTTGCGATAGAGAGGGGATGTGGGCAAATCCAGGACGTTGAGAGCAAAGAGAGGAAAATGCCTTTGGATTACTTGAGTGCTGTAGTTTATGAATATTCCTCTTTATCTGTGCAATACTTCTTGTATTGAAGTTTGGTATTATTAATATAGTCATACTTTATTTCTCATGATTAGTACTTGCATGGTTTATCTTTTCCATCCTTTTCATCCATGTCCTTATATTTAATTTTCTCATAAAGAGCATGTTTATTGTAAATAGCAGTCAAATAATCTCCATATTTTATTTGTAATGACTAGTCTGTTTATATTTAATATGATTAATGATAGGTTTGGGTCTAAGTCCGCCTTCTTTTTATTTGTTCTCTGCTTCTGTCATCTATTCTCAGTTTCGTGCTTCCTATTCTCCCTTTCTTGTATATATATGTATTTCACTTTATCCCTCCATTGGCTCTTTTGCTGTTTCTCTTTGTTTTGTATTCTGTGGTTGCACAAGAGATCAAGTACTTATCACAGTCTTCTTTGAATTAATATTCTAGTTCACAATCACCAAAATAACTATGCAGCACTACTGTTGCTATTCTTTGAGCTATTGTTGGCATGTGATTTATTCCTGCATATAGTGTACATACCACAATATATTATTATATTTGTTTTACATAGTTAATAGTCCTGTAAATAAATGTTTAAAATAATATTTTATGTTTACCCATTTATTATCCCTTTCTGGTTCTCTTTATTCCTTTTTTCTATCTTGGATCATTTTCCTTTGGCAGAAGAATGCTCCTTAGAGTTCTAACAGTGCAGCTTTGTGGAAGGAAGTTATGAAGCTTTTATTTGTCTGAAAGTTTCTGTAATTGCTCTCATATGTCAAGGATATTTTCATTGGGTGTGGACTTCAAGGCGAATAATTTTTCTTTCAGCATTTTTAAGTTGTAAATCTCTTGTTTTTTAGCTTTTATTCTCATCACCCTGAACCTAATATGACTGTCCTCTTCTCCACCCCCCAACCCCAGCTTCCCTATGATATGCACGTGGGTTTGTTCTTATTGTTTTTTATTTTGTCCTGTAAAGTGTTCTCTGAGCTTCTTGGACATATGAGTTGATGAATTTCTTTATTTTTGGAAAAGTGGAAGAATCATGGCCATGGAATTTTTTAAAAAATTTCTTCCCCATTCCCTTTCTTACTTCCGTATCTGGGGCTTCAGTGTTAACATATGTCTTATTGCATGGGTCTCTGAGTTTCTCTTTTGTTTTCTCCCTGTGCTTCCATTTGAATAATTTCTATTAGCCTATATTTGGGTTCACTACTCTTTTCTTCCACTGTGTCTAGTCTGCTTTAAGCCCATATAATGATTTTCTTATTTCAAAGATGCTTTTTTTTTTCAGTTCTGTAATTCTCTTTTGGTTATTTTTTAGATTTCCTAGTTTTAGAATTTGTAGAATTCTTATCTTTCTAATCCATTTTGAAAAAAATTTACTCTAAATTATATATATACATACCCATACACACACATATATATATAATTTCTTGTTAAATTTGAGTCTGGGTCATTGTTGGATCTGTTTCTGTTAATCATTTTTTCTCTAGGTTATGGGTCATGTTTTCCTATTCATTTGTTGGTCTCATAAATTTTTTTTTTTTATACAGCACGTTCTTATTAGTCATCCATTTTATACACATCAATGTATACATGTCAATCCTAATCTCCCAATTCATCCCACCATTGTCCCCACCTCCCCCACCACCACTTTCCTCCCTTGGTGTTCATATGTTTGTTCTCTACATCTGTGTCTCAATTACTGCCCTGCAAACTGGTTCATCTGTACCATTTTTCTAGGTTCCACATATATGCGATATTTCTTTTTCTCTTTCTGACTTGCTTCACTCTGTATGACAGTCTCTAGATTCATCAACGTCTCTACAAATGACCCAATTTCATTCCTTTTTATGGCTGAGTAATATTCCATTGTATATATGTACCACATCTTCTTTATCCGTTCGTCTGTTGATGGGCATTTAGGTTGCTTCCATGACCTGGCTATTGTAAATAGTGCTGCAGTGAACATTGGGGTGCGTGTGTCTTTTTGAATTCTGGTTTTCTCTGGGTATATGCCCAGTAGTGGGATTGCTGGGTCATATGGTAATTCTATTTTTAGTCTTTTAAGGAACCTCCATACTGTTCTCCATAGTGGCTGTATCAATTTACATTCCCACCAACAGTGCAAGAGGGTTCCCTTTTCTGCACACCCTCTCCAGCATTTGTTGTTTGTTGTAGATTTTCTGATGTTGTTTTCTGATGTTGATTTTCTGATGTTCTGATTTTCTGATGTTGTTTGTTGTAGATTTTCTGATGATGCCCATTCTAACTGCTTTGAGGTGATAACTCATTGGAGTTTTGATTTGCATTTCTCTAATAATTAGTGATGTTGAGCAGCTTTTCACATGCTTCTAGCCCATCTGTATGTCCTCTTTGGAGAAATGTCTATTTAGATCTTCTGCCCATTTTTTGATTGGGTTGCTTGTTTTTTTTTTAATATTGAGCTGCATGAGCTGTTTATATATTTTGGAGATTAATCCTTTGTCTGTTGATTCGTTTGCAAATATTTTTTCCCATTCTGAGTGTTGTCTTTTCGTCTTGTGTATAGTTTCCTTTGCTTTGCGAAAGCTTTAAGTTTCATTAGGTCCCATTTGTTTATTTTTGTTTTTATTTCCATTACTCTAGGAGGTGGATCAAAAAAGATCTTGCTGTGATTTATGTCAAAGAATGTTCTTCCTATGTTTTCCTCTAAGAGTTTGATAGTGTCTGGCCTTACATTTAGGTCTGTAATCCATTTTGAGTTTATTTTTGTGTATGGTGTTAGGGAGTGTTCTAATTTCATTCTTTTACATGTAGCTGCCCAGTTTTCCCAGCACCACTTATTGAAGAGACTTTTTTTTCTCCACTGTATATACTTGCCTCCTTTGTCATAGATTAGTTGACAACAGGTACGTGGGTTTATCTCTGGGCTTTCTATCCTGTTCCATGAGCTATATATCTGTTTTTGTGCCAGTACCATATTGTCTTGATTACTGTAGCTTTGTAGTATAGTCTGAAGTCAGGGAGTGTGATGCCTCCAGCTCCGTTTTTTCCCCTCAAGACTGCTTTGGCTATTTGGGGTCTTTTGTGTCTCCATACAAATTTTAAGATTTTTTGTTCTAGTTCTGTAAAAAATGCCATTGGTAATTTGATAGGGATTGCATTGAATCTGTAGATTGCTTTGGGTAGTATAGTCATTTTCACAATATTGATTCTTCCAATCCAAGAACAGGGTATATCTCTCCATCTGTTGGTATCATCTTTAGTTTCTTTCAACAGTGTCTTATAGTTTTCTGCATACAGTTCTTTTGTCTCCCTAGGTAGGTTTATTCCTAGGTATTTTATTCTTTTTGTTGCACTGGTAAATGGGAGTGTTTCCTTAATTTCTCTTTCAGATTTTTCATCATTAGTGTATAGGAATGCAAGAGATTTCTGTGCATTAATTTTGTATCCTGCAACTTTACCAGATTCATTGATTAGCTCTAGTAGTTTTCTGGTAGCATCTTTAGGATTCTCTATGTATAGTATCATATCATCTGCCAACAGTGACAGTTTTACTTCTTCTTTTCCAGTTTGTATTCCTTTTATTTCTTTTTCTTCTCTGATTGCCGTGGCTAGGACTTCCAAAACTATGTTGAATAATAGTGGCGAGAGTGGACATCCTGGTCTTGTTCCTGATCTTAGAGGAAATACTTTCAGTTTTTCACCATTGAGAATGATGTTTGCTGTGGGTTTGTCGTTTATGGCCTTTATTATTTTGAGGTAGGTTCCCTTTATGCCCACTTCGGGGAGAGTTTTTATCATAAATGGGTGTTGAATTTTGTCAAAAGCTTTTTATACATCTATTGAGATGATCGTATGGTTTTTCTTCTTCAGTTTGTTAATATGGTGTATCACATTGACTGATTTGTGTATTTTGAAGAATCCTTGAATTCCTGGGATAAACCCCACTTGATCATGGTGTATGAACCTTTTAATGTGTTGTTGGATTCTGTTTGCTTGTATTTTGTTGAGGATTTTTTCACCTATGTTCATCAGTGATATTGGTCTGCAGTTTTCTTTTTTTGTAGTATCTTTGTGTGGTTTTGGTATCAGGGTGATGGTGGCCTCATAGAATGAGTTTGGGAGTGTTCCTTCCTCTGCAATTTTTTGGAAGAGTTTGAGAAGGATGGTTGTTAGCTCTTCTCTCAATGTTTGATAGAATTCACCTGTGAAGCCATCTGGTTCTGGACTTTTGTTTGTTGGAAGATTTTTAATCACAGTTTCAATTTCATTCCTTGTGATTGGTCTGTTCATATATTCTGTTTCTTCCTGGTTCAATCTTGGAAGGTTATACCTTTCTAAGAATTTGTCCATTTCTTCCAGGTTGTCCATTTTATTGACATAGAGTTGCTTGTAGTAGTCTCTTAGGATGCTTTGTATTTCTGTGGTGTCTGTTGTAACTACTCCTTTTGCATTTCTAATTTTATTGATTTGAGTCCTCTCCCTCTTTTTCTTGATGAGTCTGGCTAATGCTTTATCAATTTTGTTTATCTTCTCAAAGAACCAGGTTTTAGTTTTATTGATCTTTGCTATTGTTTTCTTTGTTTCTATTTCATTTATTTCTGCTCTGATCTTTACGATTTCTTACCTTCTGCTAACTTTGGGTTTTGTTTGTTCTTCTTTCTCTAGTTTCTTTAGGTTTAAGGTTAGATTGTTTATTTGAGACTTTTCTTGTTTCTTCAGGTAGGCTTGTATAGCTGTAAACTTCCCTCTCAGAACTGCTTTTGCTGCATCGCATAGGTTTTGGATCATCGTGTTTTCATTATCATTTGTCTCTAGGTATTTTTTGATTTCCTCTTTGACTTCTTCAGTGATTTCTTGTTTATTTAGTAGCGTGTTGTTTAGCCTCCATATGTTTGTGCTTTTTACGTTTTTTCCCCTGTAATTAATTCCTAATCTCATAGCACTGTGGTCAGAAAAGATGCCTGATATGATTTATATTTTCTTAAATTTACTGAGGCTTGATTAGTGACTGAAGGTGTGATCTGTCCTGGAGAATGTTCCATGTGAAGTTGAGAACAAAGTGTAATCTGCTGTTTTTGGATGGAATATCCTATAAATGTCAATTAAATCTATTTGGTGTATTGTATAATTTAAAGCTTGTCTTTCCTTATTAATTTTTTGTTTGGATGATCTGCCCAATAATAGTTCCGCACTCTTTTTGTGTTACTGTTGATTTCCTCTTTTATAACTGTTAACAGTTGCCTTATGTATTGAGGTGCTCCTATGTTGGGTGCATTTATATCTATAGTTGTTATTTCTTCTTCTTGGATTGATCCCTTGATCATTATGTAATGTCCTTCCTTGTCTCTTGTAACGTTCTTTATTTTAAAGTCTATTTTATCTGATATGAGTATTGCTATTCCAGCTTACTTTTGATTTCCATATGCATGGAATATCTTTTTCCATCCCCTCACTTTCAGTCTGAATGTGTCCCTAGGTCTGGAGTGGGTCTCTTTTAGACAGCACGTATATGGGTCTTGTTTTTGTATCCATTCGGCAAGCCTGTGTCTTTTGGTGGGAGCATTTAATCCATTCATGTTGAAGGTAATTATTGATATGTATGTTCCTATTACCATTTTCTTAATTGTTTTGGGTTTGTTTTTGTAGGTCCTTTTCTTCTCTTGTGTTTCCCACTTAGAGAAGTTCCTTTAGCATTTGTTGTAGAGCTGGTTTAGTGGTGTTGAATTCTCTTAGCTTTTGCTTGTCTGTAAAGCTTTTGATTTCTCCATCGAATCTGAATTAGATCCTTGCCAGGTAGAGTAATCTTTGGTGTAGGTTCTTCCCTTTCAGTACTTTAAGTATATCATGCCACCCCCTTCTGGCTTGTTGAGTTTCTGCTGAGAAATCCTCTGTTAACCTTATGGGAGTTCCCTTGTATGTTATTTGTCATTTTTCCCTTGCTGCTTTCAATAATTTTTCTTTGTCTTTAATTTTTGCCAATTTGATTACTATGTGTCTTGTATTTCTCGTTGGGTTTATCTTGTATGGGACTCTCTGCACTTCCTGGACTTGGGTGGCTATTTCCTTTCCCATGTTAGGGAAGTTTTCGACTATAATCTCTTCAAATATTTTCTCAGGTCCTTTCTCTTTCTCTTCTCCTTCTGGGACCCCGTTAATGTGAATGTTGTTGCATTTAATGTTGTCCCAGAGGTCTCTTAGGCTGTCTTCATTTCTTTTCATTCTTTTTCCTTTATTCTGTTCCACAGCAGTGAATTCCACCATTCTGTCTTCCCGGTCATTTATCCCTTCTTCTGCCTCAGTTATTCTGCTATTGATTCCTTCTAGTGTGTTTTGCATTTCACTTATTGTATTGTTCATCTCTGTTTGTTCTTTAATTCTTCTAGATCTTTGTTAAACATTTCTTGCATCATCTCGATCTTTGCCTCCATTCTTTTTCCGAGGTCCTGGATCATCTTCACTATCATTATTCTGAATTCTTTTTCTGGAAGGTTGTCTATCTCCACTTCATTTAGTTGTTTTTCTGGGGTTTTATCTTGTTCCTTCATCTGGTACATAGCCCTCTGCCTTTTCATCTTGTCTATCTTTCTGTGAATGTGGTTTTCCACAGGCTGCAGGGTTGTAGTTCTTCTTGCTTCTGCTGTCTGCCCTCTGGTGGATGAGGCTATCTAAGAGCCATAAATTTTTATTGTGTGTTATTTATCGTATATGAAAGAATGGTAGAGACTGAAGCAGATAATATTTTCTTTCAGAAAGTTCGTGCACTTTCCTTTGCCAAGTGTCCAGAGTGAGGGGTTCATCTTTATGATCTACTGAAGTTTTGGACCAAGTCCAGATTGGGTTAATGACCATCATTTTACCTCTGCTTTCAAGTGTCTTGTGAGAGCAGACTGCTTCCACCTGTACTATTAGATGATCAGATCTCCTTCTGTCCAGCCTTCTTCTACAAATGTTCTTTGGGGTAAAATCAGTGGACAGGAAGAACAACTCTGTATTTGAGATACCTTCAGATTCCTATCCATCATACCAGCAGATTCATCACTATTACAGTTATCTTAGTTCTTTTATCAGCAAAATTTTTCTGATTGAAGAAAGCTAACTCTTGCTCAGTGGCCTTCAGAATTAGCTAATATTTCATGCTTATAAGTGGCTACTTTTAAGGGAGAGTTTATCCATCTCTGGAATTTTTGTACCCACTGTTCTTCAGTGGCTTTAAAGAAATATATAGTATTTCATTTTATCTAGGCTTTTCTCAGAATTAAGGCAGAAGTGATTTTTTCTTTTTTTTGGTGAACATCCTAGCTAAAAGCAGAACTCTCAATGTAGTATTTTTGAAATTAGCTTAAATTGGAAAAACACTGACATTTCTAATAATTAATTAGTCCAATAAACTTTAATGATCACTGTCTCTATACGAAGTATTTTTCTTGATTTGGGGAACTTATCAATAAAATATGTAATTGTTGATATCCTCAAATACCCATGATCCATACATTCTAGTGGACCAAAATGTTAATTATTTGAAATAGTCAATTAATAGCATATTTACTTTTTCCCTGAGGAAAAACTATTTTCCTATAACTTTGACAATGGATCTGTAATATTCTGTAATTTGATGTTATTTTTTAATGCTGATTTAACCAGAAATTGTATTATTCTTGCATGAACTAGGTTAGTTCTTATCAAAATTCCTAAGCCATGAATTATCTTATTCAAATAATATATGTTACTCAGAAATTCAATATATAAAATAGAGATAAAGGTTGAACTGCCCTGGTTATAGTGGATCTGGGGGATCTGAAACCTCACTTGCTTATCTTCCTTTTTCTGCCCTCCAATACTTTCTGCCTTGAGGATGCTCTGAAATAGCTGCAAGGTTTCTCTCTGTTCCCAAGATATATAAAGAGCATAATTTGAAAACCATTAAATAGATCATCCATGCAGGTAAGGGATTTTTCTGTTTCCTTTTTATGACCATTTTCTTCAAATTTCTGAGACAAATTAAATTCTTAGATGAAGTTAATGGTTGGTTTGAAATTAACTGCTGATATATATGTTTGAATACACAGAGTTATTTAATAATTCTTTGGGGTTTTCTTCAAGCTCACCTTCATTGAATTATAGAATCTCAGGGGTTGGAAATAGCCTTAGAGAAAATTTAGCATAACCTCCCACTCAGTGAGAGTCTCCCTTCTACAACATCCCTGACAGATGGTCACTTAGCTTCTGCTTGAGCATTTCCCGCTCTCGGAGTTCATTACTTTCTGAAACTGTTTCATCTTGACTAGCTCTATTTATTAGAAATTTCTTTCTCTACTGATCCCAAACATGCATCATGGTGATTGCCAATAGTTGATAAAAATTATTCACCCAATTTCCTCATCTCCTCCCTACCTGACCTGATTTTTATATCTTTCTTCTTCATATACTTATATTCCTCCATGTGCATTCTACTATCACAGCATTTATTTTTTTACTCTCAGTGGGGAATTGTGGAGAATGCATTGACTTCAACAAATGTACACGAGGAATCAATGTGCAGGTAGACTACTAAGGCCATCCCATAAGAATGTTTCTTAGACACTCATGATCCAAAAAATCTGGTACCTGGGATCCATGAGAGGTTCCTAGCTGAGATCCTTTGAGTGGGATTCCTTTCAGACTAATCTTATGATTTTTCTTTTCCCCTCTGTCCTCCTCCTCCTCCTTTTCTTCTTCCTTGTGTGTGTGTAAGGGGAAGGAGTCTATTACATACAATAGTTAAATAATAAGTTATTAACTGATACTTAGTATTAGCATAAGTTATCAGCTACCCATGTTAATCTTTCTTATTCATATTTTTAATGGGGGGGGGCAAGTAGGGAAGGACATGAAAAATATCTTGTCAAACTTTCATTTGTAATTGTGCTTGCTCTATTTTAAACAGTTTAAGAAAAAGTGAAGCTTTCTGAATCCTCAGAAAAAAATTTTATGCTTACGTTGTAATTTAAAGATTAGTGAAGACATACAGATGGCCAAAAGGCACGTGAAAAGATGCTCAGCATTGCTAATTATTAGAGAAATGCAAATCAAAACTACAATGAGGTATCACCTCACACTGGTTGGAATGGCCATCATCAAAAAGTCTACAAATAATAAATGCTGGAGAGGGTGTTGAGAAAAGGGAACCCTCCTACGCTGTTGGTGGTAATGTAAATTGGTACAGCCACTATGGAGAACAGTATGGAGGTTCCTTAAAAAACTAAAAATACAGATACCCTATGATCCCACTCCTGCACATATATCTGGAGAAAACCATAACTTGAAAAGATTACACCCCAGTGTTCATAGCAGCACTATTTACAATAGCCAAGACATGGAAGCAACCTAAATGTCCATCTACAGCTGAATGGATAAATAGGTATAGTTATACAAAGGAATATTACTCAGCTGAAAAAATTGAAATAATGCCATTTGCAGCAACATGGAGAGACCTAGAGATTACCACACTAAGTGAAGTTAGCCCAAGAAAGACAACTATCATATGATATCACTTATGTGTGATATAAATCTTTAAAAAATGATACAAATGAACTTATATACAAAACAGAAAGAGACCCACAGACACAGAAAACGAACTTATGGTTACCAAATGGGAAGGGGTGGGGAGGGATAAATTAGGAGTTTGGATTAATATAATACACAACTATATATGAAATAGTTAGTAAGGACCTACTGTATAGCACAGGGAACTATACTCAATATTTTGTAATAAGCTATAAGGAAAAATCTGAAAAAAATAGATATATATGTATGTATAACTGAATCACTTTGCTGTACATCTGAAACTAACACATTATAAATCAACTATACTTCAATATAAATACATAAGTAGAGTTTGAAAAAAGATTAATAGAACATCTAAAGTTTAGATAGCTATCCTTGCTAATGGTAGCTAAAGTTAGAAAATGCCATACAAAATCCAGAGACATCTGACCATTTTTTATTATGATTTCTTCATGTGGAACCCCCTCCTCATTTACTTCTAACTGTTCCACGTCTAACTATGCCTGTGAATCTGTGTGAGCCCTAATATTTCCTTAATACTTTTCCTGAATATTATAATTTCCAATGAGCTCAGCTTCTCAAAGTCCCATATTTGTAGTTTAAACACATTTATTGAATAATTAATGGTTTGCCAAGCTTTGTATCAGGTACTACAAATAAAATGATGAAAATGCAGTGTTCACACAGCTGAAATTTAGAGGGGAGGAAGGAGGCAATCAAAAATTACAAAATAGCCTGGAAATGCTATGACAGAAATAAGCATGGGGCTGTTTTTGTGAAGAGTCAAAGGGCACTCAGTTTTCTCGGCGTGTGTTTCTGGCAGATATGGAGTGGTCTAGTGTCATGGTGCCAGGGAAGAAGTCTTGTGTCCTGAAGTGCTATGCAAGTTCTCATTATATTGTAACCATTTATTTATAAGTCTATTTTAATACATTATTGCTAGCAGTATATTAGTGGTAGTAGTAATTAGAAACTCCCCCCCCCCCATGAGTTCAACTGGTAGGTTATCTTTATATCTCTGGAGGCCTTCAAGCTATGTTTGCAAGCATATTAAGCACTGGATATAACATTAAAAAGAAAACCTTCAAAGTCCCTTCCAAAAATAAGCAACTATACTTCTTTGATTACATATTAAACTTTTTAGCTTTTGATTCGTACTATTCTCCAAGATTTTTGTTAGACTGAACAATTGTTATTTGACCCAGCTTTGCTAAAATTGTCGTTTTGTTTTTAAATGTTTTCTGCTTAGTTTTATGACGATGCCAGTTTTTCCTTTTCTTGTTGATGTTTATGCTTCTCAAATATTTGTTGTCAGTGATCACAATTTTAGATGCCTTTCACTCAAGCCATACATATTTAAGGACTTAATCTAATTTATGAATTACTCATTCTTCCCAAGTCTGTTGTGCTGTGCCCTCTGAAATTCCTTCAGGTCTTTTCCAACTTCCTGGTTTTGAGATGCCTAGTTGAATATATTGCATCTCATTTACATTTACTGTGTATTTTGCATATTGCTTCCTGTCTTGTAGTTGCTTAATTTGGTTCTATTTTGTCGTAGCTTCCAAGTCAATATGCACAGATGAACAGGCATTTCTAAGACAGATGGTGCCAAATAACTATTATACTTTACTCATATTGAATCCCAGGTTAAAATGACAAAACTAAGTAATAGCCAATATAAGAAATTTAAAAACAAATTCATAGCTACTAGCTAACTCATGCATAATCAAATCATTATACAGAAATGTTTTATATTATATTCACTGGAGTTCTCAACACGATTTCACTGAAATCACACTATATCTCCACAAATATTTGTTGTGCTCATTTAACCATATAAAAAGTACAAGTTAAGCTGAAACATCTTTTATTTCCTATAGTATAACCTCTACCCAGCAACGCCCCTTCAAACAACAGATTTAAAATTTAAAATGTGTTTGCCGACATTTAAAATTCCCCAAAGCTCAGTTTAATTACCAAATGCTCCTGCAGCCTCTGCAGCAGCAGCACCCTGAGCTGCACAGACCTTATTTTGTACAGAATTGGCATGTTTTTGAACTTTGTGAACTCTATGTAGACTTCTTATACACAGGATTCTGGCTAATTCATGAAAAGTTCATTTTGCAATAATTAAATGTTAGTCTAGGACTATAGTCAACAAACTGTGGAAAGTGTTGGAAATTATCAAGCAAATTTGACCAGTATAAGTGAGTAGCATAATTAATTTATATGACTTTCTTTAAAGGGAATTTAATTCATAATGAAACTTGCTCAGTCACTCAGTCTCATAGTAATTAACATCTCCTAATTCTCATAATCGTAAACATTTATTACTTTCTAAGAATTTAGTAATGAACTCATCACTGAGGGTATGGTGATGGTTAGTTCTATAGTCATGCAATTCATATCTGTGTACAGCACGATACACATGTTAGGTGCTAGAACAGTGGTTTTCACAGGTTGCTAATGAGCACTGAGGAGGGGACACAGTATTTCCTGATGAAGAGCAGGACAGATCAGGGAACACTTAAGAGAGAAGTCAAGGCTGGAACTGACACTGAGAAATGCTTGTAGGACTAGAAGACTAGAGAAGGAAGATGAAAAGGGAAGAGGGAGGGAGAAAAAGGCAAGACCAAAAGGCATGTGTCCAGTGGTCTGAGAAAGATTGCTGTAGTCATCAATTGTAGCTAATTTGCTATCATTAGATTTGAGGGTTTATATTGGCAAGTGCTCAGAGCTGAGTCTAGAAAATGGGCAGGAGTCGGTCAAGACACGACTTTTAATTTTATGCTAAGAGGATTAAAATTTTTATTTGATATACATCAGAGTCCGTGACACATTTTTAAAGTATAACAGTCTCTGTGTAAGTGTTTAGGTCATCCCGGTGAGCTACCTAGTTTCTTTCCTTCCTTTTGTCCGCCCTGCTTCCCATCCTATTTACTTGCTCTCCTTTTCCTCCTCTCCTGTCTTCCTTTTCACCTACTGTCCTGACCTATTCCCTTCTTTACTTTCTCTCTTTCCTCCTCCCTATCCTCCTAATTTTCTCCTGCCTTAATTTATATTGCTTTGATATTTTTCTATAAAATCCAACATTTTGAAGTATTTTAAACATTAACATCATGCCAATGTAGCTTTTGAACTTGTTTGACAGTTTCAAGTATTTTTGAACCTATAAAGTTTAAAATAAAAACTAGTTATTTATCCACTGTAAGATACAAATTCCTGTAACCAAAAGAGAATGGAAAGCAAGTCATTCATCTAAACCAATCATTTGAAAATATGGAAATAAGAATAGAATATTATTTTATTCAAGAGTTATTTCCCCCCTGACTTTATGCAAATGGCTTTAAGAAAACTTCAAATAGAAATAGAATACATGCTGTTTTCTTATTTTTTAGCATGCTTTCTTTTTTTTTTCTTTGCGGTACGTGGGCTTCTCACTGTTGTGGCCTCTCCCGTTGCGGAGCACAGGCTCCGGACACGCAGGCTCAGTGGCCACGGCTCACGGGCCCAGCCGCTCCGTGGCATGCGGGATCCTCCCGGACCAGGGCACGAACCCGCATCCCCTGCATCGGCAGACGGACTCTCAACCACTCCGCCACCAGGGAAGCCCAGTTATATGCTTTTTGAATAAGTTATTCCACTAAATGGTTTAAGAGAAATGTTAGAGTCCGTTAGAATTAAATCAAATAGGCGTAAAGACTATCCCAAGTACTGAGTGAGGATCTAATGGGAAGTGTGGAATGGAAATCTTCAAGGTTGGTGAAGGTGAATGTTAAAGCAGGGAAACTAAGATGTTACTTTTGAAAGATTATGTGGATTTCAATTATTTGTTATGAATTTAACTATTTAATTCTGCCCTCTTACTCAACTTGATGTCAGATTTTATACAGATAGATGTCATATGCTTTTATTATTGAGCAACCACTTAATTTGTTTGTTACCTCCCCTCCAATTATTATTTCTGAGTTGTAGAGCAGGTTCCTTGGCAAATTTGAACCCAGATATTTTATTTCCAAAGCCTCTAATGAAGTTGCCTGTTAATGTGACAACAGTGCCTATTAGAAATGGGATAATGTCTAAATATTGATTGTGATGTCTGTCACAGCTTTTGGAGTACTTCTATTTAATTCCGTTTAAAGAAATAAGGAGTTAGGAACTGGCAGATGAAAAGAGTGCATTTAATTTTGAAACATAATTCAGCATATTTACATGTAATATTAAAAATGAGAACTTAAGAAAATTATAGTCGTATTATTAATGGTGTTGAATTGTAAAACCATTGCTGTTATACCCATAATATATGTGCATCTGAGCATTCTATACTTTCCAATGGGATATTTTTTAGTGATTTTAGCAAGCTGACAAAATAGGAGTTTTCCACTGTTATCCCTCCTAGAACATTAATTTTTGACAACCACTTGTGTAGAAAAGTACTTTTGTGGGTGTCCAGGAGTCCAGTGGAGAAGTTATAGCATGCTATTGGAGAAAAAAAACACAAGAAAAGACAGTCGAAGAGGGTAAGAATAATTTCACTTTACATGCATCACCCCTCTGCCAAGGCAGCACAGCTCAATGATGAGGGAAACCCCCTCAGACCCCAATTCCTACCACGGAGGAAAGTGAGTGCATTGTGAGTGAGCACCTGGCCTCTCCAGGTGTGCAGGACACAGCCCAAGATGCCCATTTCTTTCTCACCTCACCAAGAAAATTGAGGTGATGGGCACAGCTGAGAGATTGGGAGAGGCTGGGAGCACAGCAGTCAGGACTCAGAACTCATCAGAGGACTGTGGACGTGTCACGGACTCCATCAAGAAGACCATCAATGAGCTTTTTGGGATACCTCTCCCATGGAGCCCCCAGCTGGCCCAGGGGCAATCCTAATGCTCCACGTGCCTCACCCCCTCCTGCCTCGTGGCTGACCCCCATGCACCCCGACAGATGGTCGGAGCAAGCCTTTGTAGGTGGAGTGTGAGAACACGCAGAAAGCCTGGCCAGCGCTCAGAACTGGGAGCATACACACAAGCTTGAGCATTTCAGGGAACTGCTCCAGGGGACCCACACGGAAGGCTCTCAACACTTGGCCTGGCTTTGCAGGATTTAGTGGAGGCATACACTCTTAAAAACTCCCCCCTGCAAGAGGAAACAAGAGGTGTAGAGCAGGCACATCCATAGAAGAGGTCTGAGAGAGCCTCAGAATCGTTAGCTGAGCTGACCGGTGAAGTTAATTTTCTCTTAAAGCCAGTCAGTAAAGACTAGAGGAGGTGACTGCTTCTCCAAATATGAAGACAGCAATGCAAGGTTCAAGGAACACTGCAAATCAAGGAAACATGATATCCCCAAAGGAACACAATGATTTTCAGTAACTACTCCCAAAGAAACGGACGTCTATGAATAGCCTGACAAAGATCTCAAAATAATTGTTTTAAGGAAGCTGGAGAGCTATGAGAGAACATAGAGAGACACCTCAACAAAATGAGAAAAACAATATATGAACAAAATGAGAGGTTCAACAAGGAGATGGAAATCATAAAAAAAAAAAAACCCAAAACCAGAAATTCTGGAGCTGAAGAATACAATGAATGTATGTGACAGCATAAAAACTAATAAAAGTGTAAAGCTAACTGGTAAAGGTAAGTATACTGTCACATTCAGAACTCTAATACTGTAGTTGTGGTATGTAAATCCCTCTTAACTGTAGTATAAAGATTAAAAGAATAAAGTATTACAAATAACTATAATAACTTGTTAATAAATACACCATATAAAAAGTTACAAATTTTTGTATCAAAATATAAAATAAGGGAGGAGGTAAAAGGGTAGAGTTTTTGAATGTGACCAAAGTTAAGTTGTTACCAACTTAAAATTAACTTATAAGATGTATTTTATAAACCTCATGGTAACCACAAAGCACAAACCTATAGTGGGTAAATAAAAGAGAAAGGGAAAGAAAATAGAATACCATTAAAGAAAATCATCAACTCAAAAGCAAGACAGAAAGAGAAGAAGAAAGCGAGAAAGAAATATAAAACAGCCAGAAAACAATGAAAAAAATGTCAGTAGTACTTACCTATCAATAATTACTGTGCATGTAAAAGGATCAAACTCTCAATCAATATTTATAGAGCAGCTAAATACATAAACAAACATAAAACAAGACCCAACTATATGCTGCCTATAGGAGACTCACTTCAGCTTCAAGACACACATAAGCTGAAAGTAAATGGAGGGAAAAAGATTATTTCATGCAAGAAACAAAAAAGATCATGGGTAGCTCTGTATATATTGGACAAAATAGATTTTAACAAAGTCTATAACAAAAGATAAAGAAGGCTGTTATATAGTGAGAAAGGGGTCAACTCATCAAGAGGATGTAACAATTTTAAATATATGTGTACCCAACATCAGAGTGCTTAATTATATAAATAAATTTTACTAGGTATGAAGAGAGAAACAAACTATTTTTTTCTGACTATAATCACATAAAACTAGAAATCAATAACAAGAAGAATCATGGAAAAGTCACAGATATGTGGAAATTAAACAGTACACTCCTGAATAACCAGTGGGTCAAAGAAGAAATCAAAAAGGAACTCTAAAATATCTTGAAACAAATGAAAATAGAAACACAACATACCAAAACTCATGGGGTACAGAAAAGCAGTTCTAAGAGGGAAATTTATAGCAATTAATGCCTACATTAAGCAAAGAGAAAGATCTTAAACAACTTAACTTTATAACTCAAGGAAGTAGAAAAGGAACAAACCTAGCCCCAAGTTAGCTGAAGGAAAGAAAAAAACTCAGAGCAGAAATAAATGAAATAGAGATCAGAAAAATAATACAAAAGATTAATGAAACAAAGTTTTTGTTTGTTTGTTTTTTTTGTTGTTGTTGTTTTTTTTTTGCAGTACGCGGGCCTTTCACTGTTGTGGCCTCTCCCGTTGCGGAGCACAGGCTCCGGATGCGCAGGCTCAGTGGCCATAGCTCACGGGCCCAGCTGCTCCACGGCATGTGGGATCTTCCCAGACCGGAGCACGGTCCCCTGCATCGGCAGGCGGACTCTCAACCACTGCGCCACCCGGGAAGCCCCTAGAGTTGTTTTTTTAAAAAAATAAAATTGACAAATCCTTGACTAGCCAAGAAAAAAAGAGAGGGTACTCAATAAATATAAATGAAAGAGGAGGCATTACACGGATAGCACAGAAATACAGTGTATCATGAGACTACTAGGAACAATTATACGCCAACAAATTCAGTAACCTAGAAGAAATGGTTAAATTATTAGAAACATATAATCTACCAAGACTGAATCATAAAGAAATAGAAAACTGAACAGACCAATAGTGAGTGAGGAGATTGAATCATTAATCAATTATCTCCCAAGAAAGAAAAGTCCAAGACCAGATGGTTTCACTGGAGAATACTTCCAAACATTTAAAGAAAAATTAATACCACACCTTCTTAAATTCTTTCAAAACATTGAAGTGGTGGGATCACTTCCAAATTCATTTTACAAGGCCAGCATTACCCTGATATTAATGCCAGGTAAGGACACTACAATAAAAGAAAATTATAGGCCAGTAGCCCTTTGAACATGGATACAAAAATCCTCAACAAATTACTGGCAAACCAAATTCAGTATCACATTAAAAGGATCATATACCATGATCAAGTGGGATTTATCCTTGGGATACAAGGATGATTCAACATATGCAAGTCAATAAATATGAGCATCACCTTAATAGAATGAAATAAAAATGATTTGATCATCTCAGTAGCCACTGAAAAAGCATTTGACAAAATCCAACATCCTTTTATGATAAAAACTCAAAACACATTAAGTATAGGAGAAATGTACCTCAACATAATGAAGGCTGTACACGACAAACCTATAGTTTACATCATACTCAATTATAAAAAATGGAAGATTCTTTCTCTAAGATGAGGAACGAGACATGGCTGCCTACTCTTGTCACTTATACTGAACTTAGTACTGGGAGTCCTAGCCAGAGCAATTTGGCAAGGAAAAGAAAGAAAAGTCATTCAAACAAAAAGGGAGAAATAAAATTGTCTCTGCTTGCATATGACATAATCTAACATACAGAAAAATCCTAAAGACTCCATTGAAAGCTATTGGGATAAATGAATTTCGTAAAGTTGCATGATATAAATCAACATACAGGATCTGTTGTGTTCCTATACATTAACAACAAACTGTCCAATAAATAAATTAAGAAAACAATCCCATTTATAACAGCATCAAAAAGAATACTCTAATTAGGAATAAATTTAATCAAGATGTGATTGATCTATACAAGGAAAGCTTTGAAACATTGATGAAAAAATTGTAGGAGACAGAAACGAATGGGAAGATATCTCATGTTTATGGACCAGAAGAATTAATATTGTTAAAATGTCCATCTACAGATTTATGCAACCTCTACCAAAATTTCAGTAAAACTGGAAAAAAGAGGGGCAGAGGGAGATTACACACACAAAGAGAAGGCAGTGTGAAGATGGAGTCAGAGATTGGAGTGATGGCTACAGCCAAGGAATGTGCCTTGTGTGCTGCTGACTGCATTTAACATAGCATCAAAAGAGGTGAAGTTAGAAAGAATTGGCCAATTTGCAAGCAAGAATGAAAATAAAAAGAGAATATTCAGAAATGGGGCTTGACAAAGGCAACTGCTTTCTAAATCCAAACAGTAAGAGAGTATGAGAAACACTTTAGAAAACTTGGAGTCACCACTGCTTATTGAAGATCAACCTTTTGTCCAAGACCAAGTTAAGAATCTAGATTCCACACTTACTGTAAATTATCCTCAATGGATTATTGTGCCTCAAGGCAAAGTTCAAGTTAAGACAATGGGGCCAAATAAAGGTTCTTAATTAGATAAAATGACTTCAGGGCAGAAGCACAACATATTGGTTCTTCTACTCAAGCCTGAAAGTTCAAAGCTCCTGGCCATTAATTTACAAGAGAGACGCGAAGGCAAGAAAGCAAAGCAATATAGCCGTTTTGGTACCTCTGTCAAAAAGCCAGAATTCTGAGTAGGGTTATAGGCACATGAAAAAGATTGGTATTAGTTATATATGAAGCCTGTTAAATGTTTGAAAGAGATGTACTTCCAGAAAGAACTGGGAGTCTGTGACTAAGATTTCAAGTGATGCTTGGACCAGCCCCCCCAAGTATTTCTTACACATCCTTGAAAACATTCCAAATTACTTTACATGAAATTCTGTCACAGATGCTTAGTTGGGGTATATAATAAAGTGGAGTTCAAGTTTGGCTGTTACTCAGTGAGTCTGAGAATTTTCAAAAGAAAGTTATGAAATTACGTAATAAAATAAGAAGAGATGTAAAATATATGGATGTTGTTAAGATATAAGAACTAGACTAGAAATATGTAGTGTGCCTTTATGCCCCATTATATAGTTCCGGATTCTTGGCCAAGAAATCTTATCTTTCTGTGTCACATTGCTCTTTAATGGCAAAACTGTAGTGATAATACATCAGGTAACCATTTCAGAATTTTGTTTTGAGAATATAATGGAAGGGAACGTTCTTTGAAAATGTTACAGAGTGGTGTAAAGAAGAACTTGAGTCACACAGGAAATCAGAGGTCTGTAGTTATCTATATTAAGCCAATAGGTGATGCAGCCTCCACCATCACCTAATTGCCAGGATTTGTTTAGAATAGCCACTTTGTTTTGAGCCTGTAAGATATGTGCACCTGATTATTTTACAATTTAGATACTGAACATTTAAACAAGAAAACATGTCTTTTTCTCAAAAGACAGCTTCTAGATGGAATGGTTTTTAACACCTAAGGTTGATAGAACAAGTGACCATTGTCTTTCCAGATTATATTAAATCTTAATTGTGGCAGGTCACCTAAGTAATTAAGAATAAAAGTAAAATTTTAAAAGTTGGAGGTTCTGCTTTGAAGATAAAAATCTAAGGAGAGCTCAATAGAAAATGTTTTCCTTTAAAGCGAATTTACATTCTGGGCACAGCAAATTGTAGTTTTTTTAAACTACAGACTAAGTGAAGCATGAGATGTGAAAGTGTGTATTTCCCCTAGTGCCTCATGAATGCATTCTAGAGCTCTCTCAAAGGTCAAAACCACTCTAAGCAGTGCCGTGTCGATTAAAACTGTCTACGGATTGGAGTGCATTGTGGCTGCTGTTCAGTGACTCTGAGTAGTGTCGAAGGCCTGAAAGGGTCAGTCACCTTCAGTAGTCTGAACTGGGGGCCAATTTTTTAATTTATTATTTATTAATTTAGTCTGAACTGGGGGCCAATCTTTTAATTTATTATTCAAAATAGCAGGTATGCTGTCCTGACCAATTTAAGATAGCGACCACAATTTATTTCCTGCCCATGCCATGTGCGTAGATGAGCTGGCCTGGAGGTGCTGCGCAGTTTCATCAGAGCCCTCAATCTGGGATCCCGAATACTGTATCCGCTACAGTGTGAACACTGGTGGTAACTGTGAGGGAGAAAAGTACCTAGTTGTCAAAGCAGAGGCACTGCCGCCATCTTTCTGCCCTCCTCTCGGCCCATAGCAATGCACACAGCCATGTCTAAGACATACAGCGCAAGAAGCTTAAGCCTCCTGCCGGCAGGGGGAAACCAATGGAACATAATATGTTCAACACATTTGACTGTTAACAGTGCAGATTTATTACGCACATTCCAAATGACTACTTCTGTAAATAGAATATTTTTTACTTAAGCATAATGATGTTTTCCCCAAGTCCCAAATTTACTCAGCATTTAGCAGATTTTTCAGTTACTAAGTTAAGAAAAAACCCAGCATTCCAACAATCTAGGGACTAAAATCTAGTTTTGTTCATAAGTAATTTTTGTGCTGCTGCTGTTTATTCTCTGGCTGTGTTATAGTTCACAGGGGATACTGATGGGTAATTAGAAAATGCTACCAGTGGTAAAGGGGGCTGTCTCATCTCTGCCAGAAACCGGTGCCACTAGAAGTGCTCGCCTAGCAACACTCGCGTTCTCTTGGCAAAGACTGGAATCCCTTCAGCACTGGCTGGCAGGCAGTGCCACTTTGGGGGAGCTTGAAATCATCATTAGAGAGCTGCTGTGTGAAAGATGAAAGTACGAAAGGGACTTAGGATGTGAGAGTGCGAAAGTAAGTTTGAGTTTTATGAAAGCCCAACATCTGAAAACCAGATACAATTTTTATACATTTTTGCTATATAAAATGCTAATTTTATATAATCACTATAGAATGAACTTTGTATCAACAGAAAATGACTCCTTTAAATTTAATATTTAAAGAATTTAATCGTTTTAACCTGGAATCCTACTTTAGCTATTATATTTATATCCTGCTTTCTTTGTATTTATATTTTTTGGACACATTTTTGATCTTCTGTAAATTTTTATCATTGATTTTTCTTGTTGATAGCATATATTTTTAACCTTACTTGAGAACCTTGGTCTTTTAGAAAGGAATTTTAAGCAATTTATGCTCATTTAAATGAGAGTGATTCAGCAAGATGGCTGAATAAGACTCTCCCCCCTTCCCCCCCGCCCCCCGCCCGTCACACCTCTTTTCAACAAAAATAATTTGGCAACCATCCACGGAGAAAAGCCCTTTTGTGCGAGCTTTGGGATTCTGGCAGGAGACTGTGAAACTGTTATTGACCCTCCTGCGTTGGACCCCAGCAAGTGTCCTTCCGCCTAGTGTCGCTGGAGCCAATAGAACAAGACCAAGTTGGGTTCAGAAGCAAAGGAGAGTTTAACTCTTTGATCAGAGAGTGGAGAGGGGCTAGCTCAGGCTCTAGAGCACAGGCTCTCCTGACAGGCAGGGGTTGGGGCTACTATGTAGGGTCTTATCACAGGGAGGGGCAGGGTTCTTCCGGGGCTGTAGGGGGAAGGGGCGCAGCTGTGCTGCTCAGGCTCCAGACCACAGTGCCAGTGCAGCATCTGCGCACAGCCCGCTGCCAACACCATCTTGGATGGAGTGTCGTGCGCGGCATCTGCCCATGGCCCTGAGCTGAGGTGCCGGTGTAGCCATTTAGCGCCAGGAACTCCAGGCTGAAGGGACAGGTCTGAGGCCTCTGCATGCGAACCCTGTGAGCCAGTGAAACTAGACTAAGCACAAAGGAAAAGAAAAAAAAAAAAAGATTAGACTTTATTACCCAGATTCTATTTTTATTTCCTGGGAATTGTTAATGGACTTTGCTGGTGACAAATTCCTCCTCTACCATTTGTCCTGCTCCTAATTCTTGAGGGGCGCTGAAGGCACAGGTCCATCTTCTGTGACTGCTTCCTGCTGAGTGTGGGTGTCATTATAACCCTGGTCGAGGAGCAGAACTTCTGCCAGTGGCCTTTAGCTGTGTTTAGATGTGTTTGCCTCGGCGCTGACTGTTCGTCTCCTTGAGTGACTACCATTTGTCTATCCTTTTGGAGACAAAGGACACCAGACAATTTAAGATATGAGCCCTAAATATTAACAAGAGAACAGTGATCACATCTCAACTTTTTCCCAAGAATGCAGGTATCTCGGTCTTTGGTCTGTAGGCAAGTGTGCGCTGATGTCAAGGCTCACTGCTGTGGCCTGAATCTCCCTGCTCACACTTGTGTTTTTCAGAAGAGAAGCTTCAGGGCAGAGAGTGGTTTGCATGTGTAGTCAGGGGGGTCCATTGCCCCAGGTTGTCTTTCCAGAGGTTGGGGCTCTGGGGCCTCTTGAGTGTGTTGTTCCCAAGGAGTGACCCCTGCGACTCCAGGGCAGAGTAAGTGGTAAGGTCATTGAGTGAGGTCCGTTCCACTTAGGACTGAGCTGATCTTGGGGGCTGCCAGTTTTCCAGGTTTTTGGGTGCACCCAGGCTTCTGGCCAGAAGGGGTAGAGGGGCAGGTTAGTGGATGCGGGCTGCACCTGGTCACCATATTCCATGAGAGCTTTCATGTCTTCTCTTACATGGAGGACACACCTGAGTTGTATTTCAAGGCGGATAAGATGTCCCTTCTTCTGAGCTTGGGGATGGGTCTACCCTACATGAGTTCAAATGCACTTAACTTTAACTTATACTTTCGGGCTAACTACACGTGGATCAGGGCAATGGGAAGCAACTTAATCCAATTTTTTTGAATTTTCTGACATAGCTTGGCCAAGGCCCATTTCAAGGTTTGAATGGATGGATCTCTCTACTTTCCCCAGTGATGACTGGGGTCTCCAGGCTGAATGCAAGGTCCAATTTTTATGCCCAAGGCACTAGTGGAGTGGCCGGCAGGGTGTAGGAATTAGGAACTACTGGATGTATATCCTTGGTGGCTTCATTGGCTACCCTGCAGTCCTATACCATCAAGTATTCCCCATTAGGTGTCTTTACAGGGAGAATGGGGGTACTTCAGGCTGATTGGATGGTCTGATAAGGCCCTTGTCAGTTGGGCCCTATATGACAGGTGAGATGTCCAACAAGGCCTCCCGATGCAGAGGGTACTGTTTTCTCTTGGACCACCCGTCCCTGGGCCCAGACAATGGGATTTAGTCCAGGGAGGTCAACTTGTTCTGTCCATAGAGGTTTGTCCTCAGCCATTAACATAATAATCACGTGCCCTTTGTCTAAGGGGATGCCAGTTTCCAGTTCTTCTCCCATTGGGTGGGTAGTAGCCCCAAATTTATGTAAGATATCTCTTCCTAGCAGGGATATAGGGCATTTGGGGACATGTAGGAAGGAATGGGTGAGCATGTGGTCATCCAGTTTACATTCTCATGGTTCTGTGAATACCTGTTCTTGAGCTTTCGCCATAATTTTACAACTCTTGTGACCAAGTTTGCCTCATCTGGTGTCAGAACTGAGTAGTGGCACCAGTGTCAACTAAGAATTCGACAGGCTTTCCCTCTATGTCTAATGTCTGCCAGGGCTCCTTGGGTTTCAGCTGGAATGCAAGCTTAGGAGCCCCTGGCCCCATCATTTTTCATCGCTTTGGACCATCTGCCTTTGAGGGTAGTGGCGGACATCTGCCGTCTCCATCCCCCTTCAGGGGTGGTGTGGGCATTATCCCTTCCTGTGTCCCTCTTGTTTTTATATGGCACGCTGATTGGGTCCTGTTTCTTTGGCTTGCTGTCCCTCAGTGAGAGCTGGGGGTCACTCACCGAATTCGAGAGTCTCTGTGGGTGGTTAGTCCAGATTCCCATGCTGACCCGTTGCCATTGGAGGGCAACAGCCAGTAGGTGGGCTTGTCTCTAGGCCTTTTTATCCTCTGAATTCTCTTCTATTTCTCAGTTATGAAACACCCAATAGGCAACCTCTAAGAGGCAAGAAGTGCGGGTATCTGATTCTATTTCCAGTTTCTGACATTTACACCTAATTTCAGGAGCACTTTGGGAAATGAAGTACGACTTCAGGATTACATTCCCTCGCAAAGACTCAGGGGTCAGTGGTACTATAGATTCGGAGGTATTCCCTGAGGTGCTCTAGGAATGCCAAGGGGTTTTCTGTTGCCTCCTGATTGATTTCCCTTCTCTTATTCCAATTGACAGATTTCTTTCCAGCTGCCTGGATTCTGTTTAGGATCATATTTTTATAATGGCTCAGCCTCTGTCTTCCACCCGCTTCTCCAGTGTCTTGGAGATCCCAGTTGGGTTCATTATCTGGGACTGCTTGGTTCCCAGGTCTGAAAATAGTAGGACCTACATTGCTTCTGTTCTCTTTGTCTGCTTCCTCTTGGGCATTTGAAAAGGCCATGGCCTTTTCTTCCCCATTTGGAATACATTGAGGAGGCTCTGCATGTCAGCCCAGGTGGGGTCATGGGTCTGAAAGATTCCCCTAATCAGATTCAGGAACCTCTCTGAATCTTCTCTCAACCCCTTACTATGACTTTCAGATCAGAAGTGGTAAATGGGAGGTGTACCTGGATGGGCCCTCCTTCTCCATCAGGGACTTTCCTCAAAGGGAATACTTTTCCTGGTGGGTTGGTGGACCCTGGCTGGTAATTAGTCCTACTTTGTGCCCTTCAGGACTGGGTTCTGGGGGATGGAGCTGGTATGGTGGGGGCCCAAATTGGGACATATGAGGGAAGGGGGAAGGGAGGGAGCAGCAAGAGGAGGGTTAGAGAGATCTAGAAGGTCCTCAGGAGGAGGGTCAAGGACTGGTATTACCTCAGTGGAGGAGAGCCTGCATCCCTTTCGAAGGCCTTTGTTCTGATATAAGGCCATACAGAACTGGACATAGGGAATTTCATCCTGTTTCTTTTGTCTCTGGCATAGCAGGTCCAATTGTAAAATGGTGTTGTAATTTACAGACCCACTGCTGGGCCAGATGTCCCCATCTCTCAGCAGCTATTGGGGCCAGGCTGTATTACATTGGAAGATTAAATATTTTGGGGTCGGGGGTGATAGCTACAAAACTTCCAGTTCTGCATGGTGCACCCTTCAGTATGGTGGACAATTGCTTCCCCATACCTTAGATGTTCTGTTTTGAATTTGTTCCCAGGTGCTGAGGGAGGTGGTTGGAGTGACTTCTTGGCACACAGATGCCGCAAGATTTAACCCAAGTAAGATTTCCAGTTCAGGATATTTGCAACCAGCCCCAAACTATTAGTGGATTCCTCAAAAGACCAAAATAGGAGAAATCCAAATGGCATGGACTTTGATATAACTGGGGGTTTCCCTTGAATTTGTAATGGCTTGTGCTTGAGATAGTTAGTCCCTTCTCAGTCAGAATGTCCCACAGGAGGTTAGACAGGACTTCCTCCAGGCCAGAGGAGCTTAGCCATGTTAGTTCCTGACCAATGTGAACTTGTATGGAGTGGCACAGCTGTCTCAGGTGGGGTTCTTCTCTTTCCTCCTTTCGGGTGAAAGGAGGAGTTTTTTGACTTCCTGCTGGGTGAGAGCTGAACGCATGTGGGATTCCTACAAGTTACTCACCAGATCACTGGGACAGCTGGTATTCTGTGCTGATACTGGGAGGAGAGCTCGGGGAACTTTGGTTGATAAAGAATTACCCAAGGTTCGCCTCACAAGCAGAGGGGAAGGAGAGGTAGGTCAGTGGATGTTCCTGGTCTTTTGAGTGGCTCATTGGGCTTCTCAGCCCACTTCAGAGAAACCAGCACTGACCAGAAGAGCTCAAGTCATGGTCACGTACCTACCTTGGTACCCTTTCACACTCAGGCATCCCCAGTGCCTTTCCCTGAATTGGGCATCCTTGTTCCATTTTGTCAGGTGGTCCTCATTACCTGGGCCTTTTCCCAGTCTTGCGTCTTGGCTCATGGGGTTGCCCGATGTCCTTTTCCAAACTGGAAGCGATGGTGGAGAATGCTATGGTTGACCCCTGGAGTTTAGTGAGGAGGCAAAAAAAAAACCCTGGTGTGGCTGCTACTGGCTTATCCAGAGGCTGAGAGGACAGCATTACTGGTGAGACAGTGAGCAAAATGGCCGTGGCTCCTTCTCATCCACAGGTCCCCACCATCCCTGGGTGTCTGGCACCATGGGAAGGCCAGTCAAAGGCAGTGAGGAGACATGCATGAGTTTCAGTCTCCAATCCCCTGTGAATCCACTGTGATCCCCTCAAGGTGGCGCAGTCCAGATGACTCTGGGGGCTATGCTGTGTGTGTGCCCCACACCCAGGTATCAGGTTGCTAGGCAGAGGTGCTCTGAATTCGGTCAAAGCCTGTCACATTCTGATCCATCAGAGTGAACTCAAAGATCAGAGGCGATCATCCTCACATGAAACTCCCAAAGCCTCTGCCATCCTTCCACTGGAGCTGGTGTGAGCCAGGGTGAGCTGGGAGCCTCCTGGATAAATGCAGGTGAAAAGGCCGTGGTCCATCCATCCCATCTGGGTCACCAAAATTTTGTTACTGACCCTTTCAAGTTGGGCCCCAGTAAGGGTCCTTTTGCCCAGTGTTGTTCGAGCCAGTAGAAGAAGACTGGATTTGGTTCAGAAACAGAGAGTAAAGCTTTATTCTTTAGTCAGAGAATGGAGAGGTACGAGCTTGTGCTCTAGAAGACAGGCTTCCCTGACAGGCTGTGGGTGGTGCTGCTTTATTATATTATCATCCGTGGGGAGGGGACAGCGTTCTTGGGAGTCAAGGGTAGGGGGGCAGCAGCGCTGCTCACACCCCAGATTGCAGTGTCATGTGCAGCATCTACACAGGACCCTGAGCTGAGGTCCCGGAGAAGCCTTTTCGCACCAGGAGTTCTGGTCTGAAGGGCCAGGTGCCAGGCCTCTGCACGCGGGACCCTGTGAGCCAGTGAGACGAGACTAAGCACAAAGGAAAAGAAAAGATTAGACTTTATTTTATTACCCATATTTATTTTTATTCCCCGGAAATTGTTAATGGGCTTTGCTGGTAGCAGAACCCCAGTGGCGACCAAGACTGAGGAGAGCCATTTTGAGAAGGCAGGCCCACACCAGGCAGCTGACAGAACAAGGTCCCTGCTGTAGACAAGGAAACAGCTCTGTACCCCTGAGGACTAGGCTGTAGTCTCATTTGTCAGGATGCAAAATCACCATCAAAAGGTCAGTTGCATTTGTATGCACTAACAGCAAACTATTTGGAAGAAAAAAACCCCACAACCATATTGGCAGTAGCATTAAAAACAATAAAATACTTAGAAATAAGATTAACAAAAGGTGAAAGATCTGTACACTGAAAACTATAAGACCTTGATGATAGAAATTGAAGCAGATGCAAAAAAATGAAAGACTATTCTTTGTTCATAGATTGAAAGAATTAATATTGTTAAAATATCCATACTTCTCAAAGCAATGCATAGATTCATTGCAATCCCTATCAAAATTCCAACGGCATTCTCACAGAAGTAAAAAAAAAATCTATCCTAAACTTAGTATGAAATCACAAAAGATCCTGAATGGCCAAAGCAATCTTGATGAAGAAACAAAGCTGGAGGCATCACACTTCAATTTCAAACTATACTACAAAATGATTGTAATCAAAGTATGTTACTGGAGTAAAAAACAGACACATAAAGCAGTGGAACAGAATCAAGGACCCAGAAATAACCCACGCCTACATGGTCATCTAATATTTACAAGAGAGCCAAGAACATTCCATGGGGACAGGATAGTCTCTTCAATATAGGATGTTGGAATAAATGGATATTCACACGCAAAAGCATGATTGACAAAAGCTTACAGCACTCACAAGAATTAACTCAAAATGATTTAAAGACTTAAATATAAGATCTGAAATCATAAAACTTCTAGAAGAAAACATAGAGAAAAAACAAATTAACGTTGGTTTTGCAAATGATTTCTTGGATATGATACCAAAAACAAAGGCAATAAAAGCAGAAATCCACAGTGGCACTACATCAAACTAGAAAGCTTCTACACAGCGAAGGAAATAATCAACAAAATGAAAAGGAAATCTACAGAATGAGGGAAGATATTTGCAAACCATATATCTTATAAGGGTTTAATATCCAAAATATAATAGGAATTCATACAACTCAATAGCAATAAAGCCCCAATAATCTGATTTAAAAAATGAGCAAAGTACCCAAATAGATATTTTTCTAAAGATGATATACAGATGGCCAACAGGTGCATGAGAAGTTGCTCACCTTATCAGGAAAATGAAAATCAAAATGACAAGGAGATATCACCTCACAGCTGTTAGAATGGCTAGCATCAAAAAGACAAGAGATAACAAGTGTTGGTGAGGATGTGGTAAAAAAGAAACCCTTGTGCACTGTTGGTGGAGATGTAAATTGTTACAGACATTGTGGAAAACATTATGAAGATTCTCAAAATTTAAAAATAGAACTACTGTATCATTTGTCAATACCACTTCTGGGTATATATTTGAATGAGGTGGAATATTTATCTGACAGCGGTATCTATATTCCTATGTTTATTGCAGCATTATTTACAATAACCAAGACATGGAAACACCCTAAGTGTCCCTTGATGAATGAATGTATAAAGAAAATCTGGTTTATATATACAATGGAATATTTTTCAGCTATGAGAAAGAACTCCTGCCATTTGAGACAACATAGATGGACGTGGAGGGCATTGTGCTAAATGAGATAAGTTAGAGAAAGACAAATACGGTATGCTCTCACTTAATATGTGGAATCTCAAAAAGTTGAACTCATACAAAGAATAGATGGGTGGTTGCCAGGGACTGAGAAGTAGGGGAAATGGGAAGATATTGGTCAAAAGGTACAAATTTGCAGTTATAAGATGATTAAGTTCTGGGGCTTTAATGTAAATTATAGTTAATATAGTTAACAATACTGTATTGTATGCTTGAAAGTTGCCAAGAGAGTAGATCTTAGATGTTCTCATCACATGCACAAAAAATGGAACCATGTGAGATGTTAAAAAACAAAACTCAAAAAAAAAAAAAAAACTCAATTGAGTAAATATTAAAGATCTTACTGGTTTTATTCAATGATTTATGAATTGGGCAGCATCCAATCTAGGTAAAAATGCAGGCTGGTTATTGCTAAGTTACTTTCTCTATAGTGGATGGCAGGTGTCTATCAGGCAGATTACCTAACTAGTGCTGATCAGGCGATCCTAAGTGACTGGTCTAAGTTTCCATTTCTAGGAGAGCCAAAACTAATTAAGTCTCTTGTGACGTTGGACGTAGCATATGTAGCTCCATTTTGGGCCAGTTGTTTTGTTTTTTAACAGAAATAACGGATTAACCTCAGAAGTAACCTTATTGTAATCATTTCACAAGGGAAATATGGTATATATTGTATCATCACATTGTAGTCCTTAAACTTACACAATTTTGTATGTCAAATAGATCTCAATAAAGCTAGAATAAATAAATAAGAATCTTTTGGCGTTAATTCTATCATAAGAGTTATTGATATTTTATGGTTCCTTTTTGGTTTCTTCTATCATGCTTTATAAAATATGTTTATATTTTGATTTTTGATAGTTATTTAAAAGTTAGCTATTTTTAAAGATGTTATAGAAAAACTTAAATATTCTGAAGTTACATTTGGACTTTCCTTAGCATTTCCTACCTTAGAATTTCTCATTATTGGCAATTTAACCCTTCTAATAGATCTAGTCATAAACCTTGGTGTCATCTTTGACCCCTCTCTTACAATCAGTAATGAGTTCTTGTTGGCTTTAATTTTATATGCAGTGCAAAATCCAGGTACTTCCTGCCACTTCCACTGTTAGGATTTTGGTCGAGGCCACTAGCATCTTTACTTGCATCACTGGGGCATCTCTTAACTGCTCTCTCTGCTTCTACATTTGTCCCCCTGAGCTAATTTCAGCAAAGGATCTAGAGAAGTCCTTCTTGTATATGTTAATTTACCTCTCCTTTCTGCTCACATCCCTCAGTGATTCTCCATTTCTTTAAAGTTCAATACTTGCAATGACCTACAAAGCCTCACGTGATCTGTGTGCCTCCTGTCTCCCCTCTGTGCCTTTCTGGTGCACTATTCTTTCTTGTGGTCACTTTGCTCCAACTGGGCCTTTGCACTGGCTCTTCCCTCTGCCTGCCGTGCTCTTCCTCCTGAATCCTTGTGGTTCATACCTCACTGCCTTCAATTGTTTGCTTGATTGCTTGCTGCTTTCTCAGTGAGCCTTGACTTTGCCACTTTATTTTAAAATGCTCCCTGTTCTGTCTCCCCTCCCCTCTTCCAAACCCAGGTACTCCTACTTCTCTATAACACTTTCCTTTTTTCTATATTATTTTCATCTTCTAATGCACTGCATAATTTAGTATGTGATATGTTTTGTGTTTATTGCTATCTAGATTTTAAACTCTATGAGGAAAGGGATAGTTTATCATTTTATTTTCTCTGATATATTCCAAGTGCCTAGAACAGCTTCTGGCATATAATAGGCATTCAGTAAATATGTGTAGAATAAATGGATGAAAGAGCATAAGTAATTCAGTAAAGCAAAAATAAGAAAGAGCACAAAGATTGGAAGAAAATAATATTTCTCACAAATGATATAATAATGTAGGAAAATTATACACACATACACAGATAAATTATTAGAATTTACATGATGATTAAGTTACAAGACTGAATTAACAACATTAAAATAAAAATAAATAAACATTTCCCTACATTCCAGCAACTCACATTTAGGAAAATAATTATAAAAATCAATAATTTAAAGTGACATTAGAAATACAGAATTCCTTAAAGTAAATCTAAATGAACATCCATCAGTTCTTTCCTGAGCAAAATATAAAAATACATTGAGAGACAGTAAAGAAGACCTAAATAGAGAAGTCCATCTTGATTATAGATTCAAGACCAATTTTAAAAATATGTAAATTCCCCTCTGATTCTTAGAGTAATGCAACTGCTTTCAAAATCCCAGCAGAATCATATAACTTGACAAGCTCATATTTATGTATATATAAATGGAAAGGTTGATAGTCATCAAGACAGTCTAAAGCAAAACAATAGAGGAAAAACTTTCTCTAGCACGTGTCAAGGATTACTATAAATTTATTATAATTAAGACAGTGTGATGTTGGCACAAACTACAAGCAAAATACAAAGCTCAAAATCAGATCCACTAATACGTGGACATGTTCATATGTGACAAAGATGAGGCACAGGTCCTTGGGGTTTCGGATGGACACCTGAATAAATGGTGCTGCCCCAGTTAAGAATCCGTTGACATACCACGTTTTATTGTGCTCACTTTATTGTGCTTTACAGATATTGCATTGCTTAACAAATGGAAGGTTTGTGGCAGTCCTGCATCGAGCAAGTGTTTTGGCGTCACTTTTCCAACAGCATTTGCTTACTTCATGTCTCTGTGTCACATTTTGATAATTCTCGCAATATTTCAAGCCTTTTCTTTATCATTATATTAGCTATGGTGATCTGTGATTGGTTATCTTTGATATTATTACAACTACTCTCTGGAGGCCCAGACAATATTTACCATTTTTTTAGCAATTAGCATTTTTTAAATTAAGGTATGTGCATTTTTTTAGATATAATGCTATTGCATACTTAATAGGCTACAGCATGGTGTAAACATAACTTTTACATGCACTGGGAAACTGAAAATTTGTGTGACTTGCTTTATTGTGGTATTTATTGTGGTGGTCTGGAATTGAACCAGCAATATCACTGATGTATGCCTGTATATGGACAAAAAAATTGGACTTCACCTCAATACTACCACATATAAAAAGCATGCCCCAAGTGAATTAAATATTAAGATATAAAGGCAAATCTTTAATGCTCTTAGGAAAAAATAAGGAAAAATATTATGACTTCAGGGAAGTGGTGTAATACTTAAAGAAGTAAACAAGCAAAAAGGACCCCCCCAAAATAAAGAGTGTTTGAATACATTAAGTTAAAACTTCCATTCATCACAGCCATTATATAAAAGTAACTGGCAAAGGGCTCTATTCAGAATATACAATAAACTCTACAAACCAATAAGACTTTAGAAAAATTTTAAATGGAGAAACTGAATAGATCATATTAATTTTGGTTGTTCAGTTCAATGAAATGACTTGTTTGACTAAATTTTTTTCATATATTTTTTGAATTTAATAAATTATTTTTATTAGTAAGAAACTTATTAAAATTATTAATATTATTATGGAATTTAACCCATTGATGGAGCTCTTTTATTCCCCCAAGTAGAAACTTTATTAGGCAGAACTGTTATTTATTGGTAAGTAATAAGGTCTTAGGGGACTGTTTTGTTTTTAATTATTCTTTTTAAAATTTTTCATTAGTTTTTATTGTGAAATATGTACATAAGGATATATATACTTTATATGTAGAGAGTAAATAATAAGTGAATAGTAATTTACCCACATCAAACACCATATATTATTTAGATTTGCAAGTTTTTGGAACTTTTGGTCATATATTTATTCTATAATTTGCTTGCTAACAATTGTTGTTGATATTCACCTACAGTTATCTATATAACCATAGTTTATTCATTTTCTTTTTCTCTCTCTTTTTTTTTTTTCTTTTAGTAGAACACATTTTAATACTAAATGTTAATAGTTATCTCTAGGTGGGGATTATAGGTAATTGTTTATTTTTTTTTTATTTAATTCTAGCTTTAACATCATAATGGACATATGTTAAGAAACAAAAATTATTATTATTATTATTATTTTTTTCGGTACGCGGGCCTCTCACTGTTGTGGCCTCTCCCATTGTGGAGCACAGGCTCTGGACGCGCAGGCTCAGCGGCCATGGCTCACGGGCCCAGCCGCTCCGCGGCATGTGGGATCTTCCCGGACCGGGGCACGAACCCGTGTCCCCTGCATCGACAGGCGGACTCTCAACCACTGCGCCACCAGGGAAGCCCCAAGAAACAAAAATTATTAATAAAAATAGTCAAAGTTCTTTTTAAGAAATGATGATGCATGCATGGGGAGGTCAGCTCAGTGCTTTGTGACCACCTAGAGGGGTGGGAGGGAGGGAGACGCAAGAGGGAGGGATTATGGGGATATATGTATACATATAGCTGATTCACTTTGTTACACAGCAGAAATTAACACAACATTGTAAAGCAATTACACTACAACAAAGATGTTAAGAAAAAGAAATTATGATGCAGTTTAAAAATTTTTTCTGTATATTATCTGTAATGTCATTTATTTTTTTGCCTTTCTTCTTTTGGAATGTGAGTATCCCAAAAGAAAGGTGACATTAATACATGTAATTTTTACATATTGTTTGGTTGCTGAGGGTTCCTTTTAATGACTGAAACTACTTAGCAGAAACTTTTTTTACAAAAAGCTTTACTGAAACATCTTTGACATATAAAAATTATAAATATTTAAGGTATACAGCTTCTTTTTTGATATATGCATGCATTGTGAGAAGATCACCACAGTCAAGCTAATGAACATATCCATCACCTCTACGTGGTTACTGCTTTGTGTTCATGTGTCCAGAAGATTGAATTGAAAATGTATCATCTTGGAAAATTTCAAGAATACAATAGCATATCATTATCTATACCCACCCTTCTGTACATTACATCTTCATAACCTGTTCAGTTGACCTAACTGAAAATTGATAACCTTTCACCAAGATCATCGCATTTCTCCCTTGCCCAGCGTCTGGCAACCACCATTCTACTCTGCTTCTATGAGTTTGACTATTTTACATTCCACAAAGTGAGATCATGCAGTGTTTTCCTTCCTGTGTCTAGCCTATTTCACTTAGCATAATGTTCTCCAGCTGCTTCAACAAACATAGGGGTATAGATAATCTCTTCAAGATACTGATTTCAATTATTTTGGATATATACACAGAAGTGGAGTTGCTGGATCATATGGTAGTTCTAGTTTTAAGCTTTTGAGAAATCTCCATATTGTTTTCCATAATGGTTGTACCAATTTACATCCCCACCAGCAGTGTACAAGTTTTCCCTTTTCTCCACATACTCATCAATATTTATCTTTTGTATTTTTGATGCTAGCCATGCTGACTGGTGAGGTGATACCTCGTTGTGATTTGATTTGCATTTCCCTGATGAGCAGAGATTTTGAGCACCTTTGCATAACTTGTTAGCCATTTGAATTTCTTCTTTTGAGAAGTGTCTGTTTAGGTCCTTTGCCCACTTGTTTTTTGGGTTTTTTTAAATACAATTTTTTTTTTTAGAGCAGCTTTTGGTTTACAGCATAATGGAGGGAAAGGTATAGAAGTTTCTTATATACCCTTGCCTCCACACATGTGTAGCGTCTCCCATTATCAACATCCTTCACCAGAGTGGTACATGTATTGCAGTTGATGAACTATATTCACACATCAGAATCATTCAAAGTCCATAGTACACATTATGGTTCACTCATGGTGCTGTACCTTCTGTGGGTTTGGACAAATGTTAATTACATATATCCATCATTATGGTATCATACAGAGTATTTTCACTGTCTTAAGAATTTTCTGGGGTCTGCCTATTCATCCATCCTGCCCTTACCCAACCCCTGGCAAATGCTGATCTTTTTACTGTCTCCACAGTTTTGTCTTTTCCAGACTTTTGTATAGTTGGAATCATACAGTATGTAGTGATTGACTTCTTTCACTTAGTAATATGCGTTTATGTTTCCTTCGTGACTTTTCAAGGCTGGATAGCTCATTTCTTTTTAGTGCTGAATAATATTCCATTGTCTGGATGTACCACAGTTTATTCATCCATTCTTCTACTGAAGTAGAAGTCTTTGTTGCTTCCAAATTTGGGGAATTATGAACAAAATTGCTATAAACACGTGTGTGCATGTTTTTGTGTGGACATGTTTCCAGCTCTTTGGGGGTAAATACCAAGGAGCATGGTTGCTGGATCATATGGTAAGAGTATGTTTAGAGGGCTTCCCTGGTGGTGTAGTGGTTGAGAGTCCGCCTGCTGATGCAGAGGACACGGGTTCATGCCCCGGTCCGGGAAGATCCCACGTGCCACGGAGCGGCTGGGCCCGTGAGCCATGGCCGCTGGGCCTGCACGTCTGGAGCCTGTGCTCCACAACAGGAGAGGCCACAGCAGTGAGAGGCCCAGGTACCGCAAAAAAAAAAAAAAAAAAGAGTATGTTTAGAGAATCAGAACCAGTGGTGGCAGCAGGGCCAGCTCCACCTGTGTTGGATCTTAGTGCCAGGATGCCTGTGGTGATACTTGCTGGGGCTTTTCTGGTCCAGGGAGGGGTGTTCTACTGGCTCAGGCAGCTGGGATCTCTGAGGACAAAAACTGCAGCTCCCTCGGTGATGAAGGCTTCAGGGGATCTGCAGCAGATGCAATGGCTGTTAACCAGCAGCCTCCTCAGTGGTGAAAGCTGCTATAGGGTCCTCTGAGAACAGGCTGCTGTGTCCACTCCCAGATCCTGGTTGGTGAAAGTTGCAGGGGGTCTGTGGTGACTGCGAGGGCTGTTCAGACCCACAGGGAAAAGGCTATTGTGGTCTCCTGAGAGCAGACCACAGGGTCCCATGGTGTCGCCCTGCCCTTCTTATATCCCTGCCTTTCTTCTTTGTTCCTAGTTGTCTCCAGATGCCTCTGCTATGCCCATCACCCCAGTGGTGTTGATGGGATGAAACTGCAGCAGGTCCTTCAGGCAGCACCTGGAGAGTCTGGGAGAGTTGGATGTTGACCCTGCTTTACTTTCCTTCCTGCCTGCCCAGTGGAACCCACCAGTGGAGGAGATCCCTTTTGGCACTGAGCTATGCTGGCCTGGGGGACAGGATGATGCAGGTGAGATGAAACTTTTCTTCCTACCTTTTCGTTGTGGTTCTTCTTCTTTTTTTTGTCTTTATTGCGTTGCTGTAGCTTCTTGACTGGATTCCAGAGCTCTCCTAGAGCTATTTTTGTTTGTGGGTAGTTGTCCAATTACTGTCTCTTTGTGGAGAGTTGAGGGTGAGATTTCCTCCTGTGCCATCTAGCTGACATCACCCGGTAGAACTTTTGTAGCTCATTCATTTTCACTGCTATGGGATATGCCGGCATTTTATGATAACCACAATTATTTATCCATTGTATTGTGACAGACACCTCCCTTTATGTATTTATTTAGCTTTTGCTTATACGAACAATACAGCTATGAATATTCTCTTGCGCGTCCTCTAGTGGTCGTGTACAAAGTTTTCTTTAGGGGATTCTTCTTCTGGCCTAGCTGGGGAAAACTCTGGTGGCTGCAGACGTTTAACAGCTCAACTGGGTGTGCAGGGTCCACAGTGGCCTCACTTAGTCTGATGCTGGTTTTTGGCTAAGGCAAATCTGTTATCCTCTATCTGGCTTCTCTTCTTCCAGTTGGCTGAATTGGGTTTTTGCACAGCAGGATGGTCTCAAGGTTCTCAGAAGGTGAGAGCAAGAGATGCAAGGTCTCAAGTTCTAGACTCTTGTCATTCTCACCCATGCTATTGGTCAAAGTAAGGCACGAGATATGTCTGGATTGAAGAAGAGGGGACGTAGATTTCACCTCTCATAGCCACGTTTACAACCCAGCACAGTCTAATCTCTAACCAAAGTGTTGCTTGAGTTACCTATTGCTACATATTAAACCCCCTCAAACTTAATGACATGACAGTGACTTACTATTTTCTGTGATCTTGTGGGTGGCAACCTGCTCAGTGTTTGTGCTTTTCTACCTTGGGAGTGTTTATGAGGCTGAAGTCATCTGGTGGCTTGAGTAGACCTGGAGGATCCGTGAAGGTCTCAGAATCTGTCTGGCAGTTGGAGCTGGCCGTTGGCTGGGGCAGTGTGGATCTCCTCTAAGTAGCACTTCATCCTTCAGTAAACTGGATTAGGATCCTTCACACCAGTGTGGTCTCAGGAGTGCAAGAAAGTGAGGGCAGAATTCACAAAGACTATAACAGCCTAAGCTCTGCAGTCCACCCAACACCACTTTCAAAAAAGATTATTGGTCAAAGCAAGACACCAGTCCAGCCCGGTTTTAAGGCATGGATGAATAAGCTTTTATTGATGTGAGGAGTGGCAACGTATCATGGAGATATTTTCAATCTACCATAGCTTGTAAGGTTTTTTTGCTTTAAAGTCTTCCTCCGATATTAGTAAAGTACATCAGCTTTACAAAAACAATAGTTTATATTTGCCTGGTCTTGTTTTGATCATTTAAATTTCAATCTCTTTCCATCTGCTTTAAAGAGCTTATGGTTTAGCTCTTAAAATCTATCCAAAATATATTTGCTTTTTAGCCTTTGTTACATCTTAAAAAAATAAAATAAAAATTCTATTATTTTATAGTTTGAATGTTGGAACATTAATTTTATTCTCATGTTATGTGATGTATTACAATCTCTGTTGCTTAGATTTGCTGGTACTTCTAATCTGTCACTGGATTGGACAGAATTGCAGGATAAATGTCAGTTTTATTTTGGGATTCAGCCAACATCCTTGCTAGTAGAAAGTACAGGAAAATGTAGATAAACATATTCTCAGGCAGTATTACAGATTTTCTCTTTTATCTAGAAAATAGTACAACTAAAATTTTTTGTTTGATGATGATTTGCAGTTAATTTATTTCCAGAAAGACTCATACTATTTTAATACTATCCTCAATGCTATCTTCAATAGAAAATACTATTCTCAAAAGAAATTTCTGAATTTCTAAGTTTATTTAATTTAATTTTATTACTAGTATAAAATTTTCTTTTACCAAAGCAGTTTTAAATAATACAAAATATCCTTATTTAAAAATTAATTTCTCTGATTTCTTTAAAGTAATTTTTACCAGAAATGCCTCTTCAATATTTATTTGACTAACTTAACGTCTTACTTTTGCGGTTGAACATATTTTTGCCCTTATTTTCTGCTACATTTTAAATTTTGCCAGATTTTTAAGCAAACTATTTTCTTAATTATTTATAAGATACTGGACAATGTGTTATTTTTACAATCAGTTCTATTTTTGAATGTTTTTGTCTTAATTTTCTTAAATGAAACCCATCTTTTAAAATTGATAAACAATGAGTACACTAAAGTAAACAATTATGGTAGCAAATCTGAATCTGTGAGCATATGAACTATGATAAAGTCATCTCATTTAGCAGGGAAATTAAGTGTATAGCAGTTGTGTCATAGGCACTAACAAAGTACAGGGCAAGAAGAGCAGACAGGAGGTCGTAATTCGGTATTTTCTCTTGAGCATTATTGAAAAAAATGTCCTTGAATTTTTTCTTGAAATACACTTGAACACATTCTTTTGTTAGATATTAGTAATAACAGCTGTGAGTTCTTATTTAATGGGTGGACAGGAGAAGATCACATGCCATGGAAAAATGGCTAAAATAAAGTCAACACTTTATTTTCTGAGGGTGTGGTTGAGTGGATTTACAGATCTGTGGATTTACTTTGGATGAGGCACAGTGGAAAAATGGGAGTTTATCTTTTTTTGGAGACTTTCAGAACTAGTAGTGAGGGACTAAATCTGAAATCAAGTTAGTCGCTTATTTTCCTTTCCTCTTCAACATTTAATGGGTATTAAAGCCAAGTCTCTGGGCTTGCCCTTCTCCAGGAGAGATGGGGCATACGTGAGAACAGGGGATTTAGGTTCCAGACCTCCCAGCTTCACCCAGAGGGCTCCTTGCAGGGCTCTGCCTCTTTTCTGCTTCCTGACCAGGTGCTTCAAGCATCATCAATCAGCCACCTGCTGAACACTGAGCCGCACAGGGAAGCTACAGAGGCTCAGGCCCATTTAACCACAGTTTATTAATAAAATCAATTAATCTGCTCAAATAATTGAGATTTAATAGTATTTACGAACCTTTATTATTCTGTTAGGCTCACAAATAGCCTTATTTTAATAAAATGTTGCTTTAATAACCTTCACCCTGACAAGCCTCAAAAAAAACATCCTGAGAGCCGGCTTCATTATCAGCAAGCTGCAGGCTTTGCTTGAGTCCCCGGAGCAGGTGACAATTTGATTTTTAAGTGGCTTACTGATACTTTGCATTGATGTAGCACCATTCAAACCACATCTCAGAGTGCTTTACAAAACATTAATTAATGACAGCTCATAATATCCTATGGAGGATGGTGCATTTTGCAGCTATCCTTTTAGAGAGGAAATTTCCAAGGGTTAAGAGGCTTCATAAAAGTCATACTTCAAAAGCAGCTGTGAAGCTATGATGAGTTAGGAATATGAAACTATCAATTTCTAGCACTATCAAACAGAACTCATTTCCTCTTACTGTGAGTCAATAACCAAACTAACTGACATGTTGTTTTTCAGGTTTTCAAAGCAAAAGTAGCATAATTCAGAAAGTAGAAAGGTCAGTGCTTCAGAAAGCCTTTTGAAATAGGTCTGATAATGGCTGTAAATTGCTACCTGATGTAAAAATAGTTGAATTTTAAAAATGGGAGTGTTTACTGTAAAAGACACTACTTGAAAACAGTGCTTTGTTGGGAGAGAGAAAAGTTAAATTCGGCAATTTGGCGTTGAATATTGATTTAAAAGTCACATTTAGAGATATCTAGTTGTAACTAAAGAGCACGTGCAGTATGGTGGTTAAGACAGTAGGCTTTGGAGTTGAATAGAATTGAATATAACCTGAAGTACAGCCGTATAATTGCTGTGAGGCTTGCAGAAATTACTGAATCCATCTGATCGTCAGTTTCTTCATCTGTAAAAGTAAAGACAGAATCTAACTCCATTAAAACATTCCTAATCACCTATACAGATGTACACATTAAGAAGAATGCCAGGTTCTTATCATAAATGTATTCTATTTCTCTGAATGGTGTATTTGGAAAAATCAACTGGAGTTTTTTGCCTCTGTAAATTTAATTTTTAAAACTATATAATCCACATAAATTATATAACATTTAAAATTTACAAAGGATATAAAATTGAAAAGTACCTTTTTTGTTTGTTCCCAAGCCACCTAGATAGTCTCCAAAAGCAACGTCAGAATTTCTTAAGTAGGGCTTCCTTGGTGGCTCAGTGGTTAAGAATCCGCCTGCCAGTGCAGGGGACACAGGTTTGAGCCCTGGTCTGGGAAGATCCCACATGCCGCGGAGCAACTAAGCCCGTGCGCCACAGCTACTGAGCCTGAGCTCTAGAGCCTGTGAGCCACAACTACTGAAGCCCACGTGCCTAGAGCCTGTGCTCCCCAACAAGAGAAGCCACCTTAGAGAGAGGCCTGACCACTGCAACGAAGAGTAGCCCCCGCTCACTGCAACTAAGAAGAAAGCCTGTGCACAGCAACAAAGACCCAACATGGCCAAAAATAAATAAATAATTATACTAAAAAAAAAGTAGATTTCCAAACTTAGCTGTGAATTTATAGACATTTTATTTGTGCATTTGCTAATGCAAACAAAATTATGTCTAATACATATTTTCCTAAAATTTGATTCTCGCTTAATACATTAGAAATCATTTCCTATTAGTATGTTTAGAACTATTCCTTTATTTTTTTTTTTTTGTGGTACGCAGGCCTCTCACTGTTGTGGCCTCTCCCATTGCGGAGCACAGGCTCCGGATGCGCAGGCTCAGCAGCCATGGCTCACGGGCCCAGCCGCTCCGCAGCACGTGGTATCTTCCCGGACCTGGGCACGAACCCGTGTCCCCTGCATCGGCAGGCGGACTCTCAACCATTGCGCCACCAGGGAAGCCCTAGAACTATTCCTTTTTTGAGCTGCATATTAATTTTTTTAATGAATAATTCATTAACCAGTGCTATATTGATGGACACTAAATTTTTTTTTCCCAGTCCTATCCTATCATGACTAGTTTGGAATGAATATCCTTGTATATATTTCATGTTATACATATGCAAGTATATATAAAACAGTAGAATAAATACCAGTAGTAAAATTACTATGTCAAACTGTGTGTATTTTTAACTTTGACAGATATTGCTGAATTGTGTTATAAATTTGACAGTCCCATCTGTATATCCTTGTCCCTGCCAATACTGAACACTATCTATTTTTTTTACTTTGCCAATCTTATAGGTATAAATATTTCATTAATTAGAATGCATATAAAAACTTAAAAGACACATAGATTACATAACCAACATCAAAAAGAATAACTTCTGTTGATGCTTAATTTTGACTGATATTTTGTGTGTGATCCTCAATAATTTACATATACCGCCTGCCCAGTATCACTGCACGAATTTGGAGCCATGTTGGTGTATATTGTCTCGGTAAATATAATTCTCACGATTCATTCTAAAAACACTACCGATTTTTAAATGATATGTTTTTTCTGAAGTTTTAAGTGGTGTTTTTATAATATCAGATTAACTTACCATTTCTCAACACTAGGCTTTAGGATATATATTTGAAAGATTTGGTGCAAAATTTTTGAATACTCTGTTGAAATTTGGTAGGAATGAAAGTTTGGTTCCCGTGATTTGTATGTTCATTTGTATTTGTCTATTGGTTGAAAAGCAATTTTTTTCACTCTGTTACAAATGCAGTTGGAGCACAGCATGTGTGTGTGTGTGTGTGTGTGTGTGTGTGTGTGTGTGTGTGCGTGCTGTGAGCACTGTTTGCATTATTATATTCTTGGTTTTCTAAATGAAATAGAAAAGATGTCCACGAATGTAATCTATGTTTTCATGAGAGAGAATTTTAATTTAACAGAGCTATTCTACTAACAGATTGGAGTTGACATTTATGAAATTTATGTTTATTTCACATGCGTATGAGATGAACGTTTTAAGCAATTATTACTATAATTCTTTGACCTCGATCATGCTGATGTTCAAACATAGTATTCTTTATAACCAGGATAAGCTCCATAATTGAATCACTGTGCTACTTCATCTTCCTTTTTTTCATGGAGTAGAGAGCTCAAATTTTTCTGTGTTTGGAGCTCTGTTGACAAAAGAAACTTAATATGAGCACACAGAGGTGGGGATGGCACGTGCGGAAGGAATTGGTGACCCACACAAGCATGAGGTTTGTCTAGTTCATTTACACCTTGCATTATCTTCCGTATTATCTCCTGGCTTTAAATGTGTTTCCACTCACGTCATTGCACACAGTTGATGTTTCAGTATTATGTGCCACATTTGTTGAGGGACTTTTCCTATCCTTGCCACAAATAAGCCCTGTACACAGTTTGAGAAGTACTGGTGTGTGTTAAGTGAATTAAATGGACAATTCACTGGATAATTTAACTGATTTAATCAAAGTCTTTCGGGTATAGAGCTAACATTTTTCCTACTAAATAATTAAATCAAACACAATTGATTTTATTTAAAAATACAGGCATGCCTTGGAGATATTGTGGGTTTGGTTCCAGACCACCTCAAAAAGCGAGTATCACAGTAAAGCAAGTTTACACACATTGTTTGGTTTCCCAGTGCATATCAAAGTTATGTTTACACTCTACTGTAGTCTATTAAGTGTGCAATAGTATTATGTCTAAAAGAACAATGTACATACCTTAATTTAAAAATGTTTTATTGCTAAAACATTCTCACCATCGTCTGAACCTTCAGCAAGTTCTGATCCTTTGCTGGTGGGGTTCTTGCCTCAATGTTGATGGCTGCTGACTTGACTGTTCAGGGTGGTGTTTGCTGAAGACTGCGGTGGTGAGGGCAATTTTTAAAAGTAAGACAGACAGCGGGGACTGACTCTTCCTTTCGTGAACAGTTTCTCTGGACCATGCAATGCCATTTGATAGCATTTTACCCACAGTAGAACTTCTTTCAAAATTGGAGTCAACACTCTCAAACCCTGCAGCTGCTTTATCAACTAATTTTATGTAATATTTTACATCCTTTGTGTCATTTCAACAGTTGATAAGTTCACTGTCTTATATGCGTGGGATTTGTGGTGCCCCAAAACGATGATAGTAGCGTCAAAGATCACTGATCACAGATTATTGTAGCAACTATAATAACAATGAAAATGTTTGAAATATTGTGAGAATTACCAAAATGTGACACAGGGATGTGAAGTGGGCAAATGCTGTTGGAAATGGTGCCATTAGCCTTGCTTGACCCAGGGTTGCCACAAACCTTCATTTTGTAAAAAAAAAAAAACCACAGTATCTGTGAAACGCAGTAAAGTGAAATGTGATAAAATGAGATATGCCTGTACATTTGAAGCCCACTATGACATTTAACCTGTTAAGTTATGCTTTGGGCCAAACTTGGCACATTTAAATGAAGAACAAAACAAAATAACCAATTTCCCTAGTTATTTGTCTTAAACCAGTTACTCTATACTAGCATTCCAAGGTCATTTGTTATGATGATAATGAGCGTGTGCTCTTCCCAGGCTGCTTTGCACTTTGTCTAAGAGGAATTTTATCCCATAACAGAAAGTAGACACTCCTTGAAGACAGCCACAGCTTGTGTGGATTTTGAGTTCCCAAAGACTGAACTCCTAAGGAAAAGGGCTGAAGCAGCTATGGTGAGGAAAGGAGCCCACAGTTTCTTTCTTCCTGTGGTTCTGGGTCAACAGCTGGTTTGATGGGTTGGGGGGAGGGGGTAGAGGAGGAACCTGTGCAGTGCACATCAGGCTACTATACTCTGGGTTCCAGGGTCCTTACACTTCCTCTCACGCCAAGGCCCACAGGCATTTCTCTGGCCAGTTTGGCGGAGAAATTCTGAAGTCACAGAAATTCCAGGAACCTGTGATCTTGGACAACGGGCACAAATGAAGTAACTGGTTGAAGATAACTAGAGGGGACTCCCAGGTGTTCAGTTACCAGTAGCATCTCTGGAAATAATTAGTACTACCTCAATGCACAGTAACAACATTACTGTGAACTTTAAAAAAATCTTGGTGCTTGGCTTGCCACCCCAGAGATCCTGATTTAATCAGCCTGGGTGGGCAGATTATGTCTGTGCAGGAAAATGTGTGTGTATACACACACACACAAAAATATATGTATACACACACATACATATACGTTCAAGGTGAGTCTGATGATGGTACTCACAACAGCTTTTGAGATGCGTATTATTGTTTTCTTTCTCAGAGAATTTCAAACTTTAGGGTGCATTTTAAAACACAGATTGTTGGGCCCACCCCCGAGTTTCTGATTCAGATCTGTGGAAGGGCATGGGAATTTGCATGTTTTGAGTTCCCAGGTGATGCTAAGGCTGTGGATTGGAGACCACACTTTGAGAACTACGTTCCTGGAGGATCAAAGAAGCTCATAAACTTGAATGGAAATAAGGATCTTTCCAAGTTCACACACCTAGACGAGTTAGGACTTGAAACTGGCATTCTAATTTTAAGTCCAGTGATTTTTTTTTTTTACAAGACTAGTATGTTAAACTTTATAAATTACTTTTGTATCTATTATCTCAAATGATGCTTGAAAGAACAGGGCTGACAAGGATGGTTATTGTGTAATCATGAAGAAATTTAAAGGTCAGACAACTGAAGTGACTTTTGCATGGCCATGTAACAAATAAAAAAAGAATAGAAATTAATTAAGATACCTAACTGTAAAGCCCCTGTTTTTCCAAGTTGTTCTAATCAGCCAGAATGAAAGTGTTTCATACTTTAGGTATTTTTTAAACAAACCTTTATAGCACACAATTTTGTATTAACTACATTCTAAAATTCAGTGGGGTGACATAGTATTAGAACTCTTTACATGACTAAAATTTGCAAAAATATTTGGAGTAAATCTTTTGGTCCTAATTTCAGATTCTGTACTATTAGAATAAATTAAATTATGTAAAATCTTCCTATGTCCTGAAAATATGTTTATTTGGAAGATGTCCAACTTCTAAAATACGTCGTTTGTGATAAATTGATTGGAGGTATAAGGATTGCCTAATTTATTTAAAACATATAGACTCTGTTTTTGAAATACCAATAGGTAGGTACAGATTGTTTTCTTTCAAACTATTATATATTTTCTCCTAAACATTCAAAGTATGTGTTTCAGAAAGAAGAGATATTCAAAGACCATCAGTTCAGGATCTAAATTTTTATTTACTTGGTGCTTTTCCCTTTTTCTTTGGATTTGGCAGAACAAATAGAAGTGTTATTCCTTTGAAAGACTGTTTCATTGCTATGCCTGCCTGAAGCCTCATCTTTCTATGTACACTTTAAAATGTGCATTTGTCCCTTTCAAGGGACACTATCTGTTTGCCAACATCTGCAGAACACTTTAATGAAAAATATCCAGTGGTTATTCAGACTTCTTCATCTGTTTAGAAGCTGCCAGGAACTCAGGCAGACTGACAGACAGCTGCTTCTTTAACATCATCAGAAGTAAGTCACATTAGTGCATACTTACACACACACACACACACACACACACACACAATTGTGGATCCAGAAAGGTATTTACATTTTGATGACCCTCAAGAAATATTTCTGGAAGTAAAGTTTGAGCTAGCTATACATTTTATACAAGATCTCTTTTAATATTTATAACATAAATGAATAGATATTACCTTGCCCCAAACAGAAACAGCAATGTCAAAACAACAACACACTCAGCTAGAAAACAAAGACCCCAACCAAAGGCTTGCAAACTCTGTAAGCACACACTTTTGGGAAGGAGGTAGCAGAATAACTTTAACAGGATAGACATATTTAATTTGAACTAGGTAGGGGTCATTTTTAATATTGAGTAGTTAATATTCTCAACCACAAAGAAACGTTGAATTTTAAGACTTAACAGTGTTTCTGGTTTAAGTTCCATTCTATCTGGAGGTTAAAAAATCATTTCTGACCATTAATACCTGGTAGCCTGAACGCTACCAAACTTAAAATAGTATTCTGTCTACAATGAGGGAGTAGGGTGGGGAAAGCCTAGCCCTAACTGTTGTAACAATAAAGTAGACTCGCTCCCAGCCCAGCCATCTGCATCTGAGTCCGTGAACCTGCAGGATACTGTCCCACCTAAGACCCCCCCTCAATCCCGGCCACCTGTGTCATTGAGGCTAGTTCTTTCCAGTTAGGGTCAGGTTTTTTTCTTAATACCCATACCAATGCTTCCTCTTCTATTTTCTATGACGTGTAGACTCATTTATCTCTCTGACTTCAAGTGGTCATCCCATCATCTCCCTGTTTAGATGGTCAGCTTCCTAGGCTCCAGACCTCATCCTACGTTCTTTGCACTGTGCCAGACCTAGGAGATTCTGGGCATGTAATAAACAGCCAACAGGTGGGTGAGACAACATTCCATTTTAGTACTGTGGTGTGGAAATTGGCTGTGGCTTGGAAAAAGAGTCAGTTCACTAGGAGAAAGTGTCTGCATTCTGTGAGGATCTGGTTCAACTGTCTCTATATCTTTAATAATGTCTGGAATAAAATTTTAAGGTGAGATGACTAAATCTTTGCAACAGGCAACTATTATTTGCTGTAGTTAGAATACCTTTGTTTCAATTGTTCTGCCATAAAGGAAACAAGATTAGTAATTAGGAAAAGTGTTCATGTAAAATGTTTTAAACTTACAAAAGTACTCTATTTAAAATTGGTTAGCCTCAGAATTGTTCACTGATTGGAGCATTCATATGGAATAACAAAGTTTGTAGGAATTTCTTAATTTAATCAGAGTAAGAAACCCAACCAGGGGCCCCCAAATAAAATTATTAATGAGCCTTTCAGTATATTGTCCTGATTGGCTACTTATCTGTGGTAGCTGAGATTTAAAAGAAAAATTGTTTAAGGACAATAGATATGATTTGTAAAATCACTAGGACTGACAGATTCTGAGGCTTCTCCCTGTCTTCTCTTTAGGCAAAGTTGCATTTATTTTACTATCATTATTATTGAAGACACCTTTCTTTCTAAAACCCTTGAAACTAATTTTTTAATTTACTTCATTCTCCCATCCCTACCTCCTTTCCTTCTTTCCTCCCTACTTTCTTTCTTTCCTTCCTTCCTTTATATCTTGTAGCCTGAACAATCTGAAGTTCTGAATAATATTCCACGTCGCAATGAGGTGCTAGAGTGAGAAAAGCAAAGCATGGTCCTAACTGTTGTTGATAAAGTGGTGTGGCTCCCCTGGGCTAATTGGTAATTACCTGATCTATTCCTCCCTCCCTCCCTCCCTTCCTTCTTTGCATCCCCTCTTCCTTCCTTCCTCAAATTAATCTGATCCTCTATCCAGGAGTGGAGAACTATTTCTTTACTCATCCTCAGCTCTTATATTAGTAGGACCAAATGTGTTATTTTTCAGTTTTCTTTGAAGACATTTTAAGGGGAGGGAGAATACAGGTGTCGCTCACAATTATCTACTTAGCCGTCTGGAATCACAGAATTAGCCAGAATGCTTTTGGGAACAGTCCAATTCTCGCAGGATTCCTCTCATTCAGTCATCTCAAAGTGGGGTCCCCAAACCAGCAGCAGCAGCACCTGGGAAATTGCTAGAAATACAAATTTTGGGGGCCCCAACCCAGAGCTGCGGATTCAGAAACTCAGTGAAAGGAACCCAGGAGTCTGTGTTTTCACAAGTCTTCCACGTGGGGCTAAATGCATGCTCAAGTTTTTGAACCTAGTAATTGTTTTTTGGCAGAATAAAGAAACTGGAAGGGCATATTCTAAGATTTGTAGTATTTTTCTCAACCTCAAAAAAAAAAATTGCAAAGTAAGGTAAAAGGCAATAAGCATGGCTAATCACAGAGGGGAAAACTAACTGCGATTTCCGCGATTCAGATTAGATTCTTCTATTTTGTCGCACAGACACTTAAGGGTGATTCTACTCCTCCCTTAAGACTAAAAATAAGATGTTTTCATATTAATTAGAGTCTAACGGCAGTCAACATTTATTAAAGAGCACAAAACAATAAAGTAATTTAGGCTTCTGTAAAGTTATCTTTGGATTTTAGTGTGGCAAAGTTTGAGAAGGGGTTAGATATGGCGGAAATTTTTCTAATCCTTAGGTAAATGATGCTAGAGGGGAAAGTGTATACAAACATTTCCAAATTGTGTTGAAATATGAACACAATTTCTTTTTTTTCCTCAGTAAGTTTCCATAGTCATTTCTCTAAATTCCCTTTCTGTCACGGAATGCTCTTTGATTTTCAGGCATGTATTATGTAAAGCCAAGAATAGAGGCTTTCAGAAATTGTTGATTCTCACAAACTAACTTCAAAGTTCTTAACATATGGTTGTTGTTGACTGAATTTATCTTGCAGAACAAGAAACTAAGATAAGATTTGATTCAGCAAAGAACGCTATGAAGGATCACTTTATGGAAAGCCATTAGCTAGGACTCTAAAGTATGAAGTAACATGAGAAATACAAATAACAACAATGTAATTAAACTGTCAAATGTGATAGAGAAATTCATGTGAAAATGCTTGTAGCCCCAGTATTCTCTATTTCTTTTCCCCCTGGCTTTTAAGGCAACATCAAAACAGTTACTTCTGAGAATATTTATAACCTGTCAAGAGAAAGGACTGGAGAGGTTGTGACAATGTATCCCTGAAGGAAAATGTTAGTTTCAAAGCACCATTGATGTAAATACTGCCTCTTTTCTATTTTGTGGAATGGGTTGCTATGCTGATAAGTCTGTGTTAGAAACATGGCATTAGAAACACGAGTGTATTTTTGTAATAGAATTATGGATGTGGGATAATCTTTAATATAGGAGCCGTAAGTCTTGACACAAAGATTGCTTTTACAAGGAAAAATAGCACAATAACAACAAAAAGATGCTTAAGAGGAAGTTTGATATGGTTGTTGGGAGATAGTGTTGAGAGGAGAGAGGTTCTTGCAGAGAAATGTTGCTATTTCTGCTAAGCTGTGCCAAAAATTGGAACATGTCCAAATTTTTATTGTAACAAATGCATATACATTCTTACACACACAGACACACGGAAATGTTTTCATTTGGTTTTATATGTACGCTGAGATTATTTTATATATGAAGTGGCAAAATATCTCTGCAAACAAACATAACAACTACAATAAAAATGACTAATTTACCTCCTTCATAACTGAACTAACATAACAGGGAATGTGAATGTTCTGAACAGAGGGACTTATGCCTAACTAATGGGAGTTAAATATTATTTGTCGAGGTAGAGAGATGAGTCAAAGATGAAAGGAACAGTTCGAATAGCAATAGATGTAGGAGAGATGAAAGGGATGAGTGTGTCTGACTATGTTATTTATTTAAAAAATAGAAAATTCTTTTTTCTCACTTGAGGGAATTTCATTTCAGCAAACCATCAACTGTTTTATGGAATGAATATAAAATCTGTAGTTTCAATTTGTTTACTAATAAAAACTCTAAATAATAGCAGTTTTTACAAGGTTATTGTGAAGAATAAGTACGATAATGTATATATGACATATGTGATATGATTTCATATGATATCTGAAAGTGCTCATAAAAAGTACTATTATCGCCAAGCTTTAGAAGAAAATATTTCTCAGTATTTCTAGGTATACTAAATGCTCCTAATGCAACAGTATGACAAGTGCCTAGGAGATGGGCTTGTTGTAGTTCTGTGTCTGTTACATGTCAGATCATATATATACATTGATCCTGTTTAGGTGATCAATGATTCTGCACAGTTTCCAGAAGTAATAATATATCTTTATTTTTCATAACAAAAATGGATGATGTAAATAAAAAAGGGAAGAAAGGAAGGAAGAAGAGATTTCATTACTTCATCATGGTAAAAACAAAAACAAAAACATGAATAATCTCCAGAGGTTGGGCCTATTTAGCTTCCCCAAACCCAGCAGTTACCCTTGACTCCTTTGTTTCCTTTCTCACCTCCATTTTATTTCCCTCACACTCCACCTCCATTCCATAATAATCCTGCCTTAAAAAAAATTCAGTATACCTTAGCTTAGTACAACGCACTGTTCATAAGTGATTTTGCAAAAGCAGTTTCCTATAGCTCCAACTGGGATGTCTTTATTTCTCTCAAGGAAGTTGTCACTGAAGGGGAGGGGGTAAGAATCTTTTTGGTGTGCTTTCCCACATTTTTCACCAATTTCATGTTGACTTTAACACCTTGCTGTCTGTTGTGTGAGGACCAGAAATCAGGATAAGGGGCTGGGATCAGAATAGGTATTATCCAGCCGGTGGAGTAAATTCACCTCCTCGGGTCCACTCAGAGATTTCAGAGAACGGTGTCTACACTCTCTACACGAGGAAGTGAAGGAGAAGCTCGTGTCTTCTGAATAAGTGTGCTGTATGTGCGTGTACCTACGTCCTGCTATCCCCCTTCCTAGTGGATGCACAGATGCAAAGAGAGATTGTGCTAATTTACTCATCCAAATAGTCTTGTAATAACTTTCATAATATTTACTGTGATTCTGTGGCTCAGCACTTTAGATTAATAGCAGAGTTGCTCTGGGGCTTTCCTAGTATTCTGGGTCCACATTACTTGCTATACACGTATATTCAATATCGGAACAGAGACAGCCAAAAACTTTTCTTAAGTGCTGATTTGAACAGGTTTGTTAATTTAGGTCTGTGTATTCTGAAAACTCTCTTTTGAAATTGAAAGTGTGATATACTTATAAAACATATTACTATTCAGAGTGACATAAAATCAGTAAGAACCAGGTAATGAGCCTCCAGCAATTAATGCTATTTTGTAGAGGGTTTTTTTGAAATGCATATTGGGTGATAATATCCCATCTCCCACTGTTTCAGTATTATTCTGAGCCTAAAACTAGTAAAATTGTTGACATGAAATCTACAAAAAATAACAGGATTCTTAGAACTTTCAGACAGTGTATTTGACATTTTAGTTAGGAAATGCTAAGTTGACTTAGAAAAAGTCAATCCAATTTCTGTGCTCTGTGTTCATTTTGTCTTACAAGTGAATTAAGATCAGTAGGATCACCATGTTCATCTCATTCAGATCTTATTCAGAGATATTGACCTGCAGATAGATAATTCCATTATCCTCATGGGCCTGGCACCAAGACTCCTTGGGATTTCTACTGAAAGTTTGTGATAGCCTGTGTTCAACTCAACAAGTATTTACTCAGTTCCTCCAGTGGTGCCTAGATGGATTGGGTAGGAATGCATGGTAATAAAATTAGTTCTGTTGAGTAACGTGAAAGAAAGGTTTACAAGAGGAACTCCAGGATTGCACCAGAGCTATGCAGACAGCACTCTGTACAGCAGACAAGATCAGATGACTCTCCTTGTTCGGGGTCCCTAAACAATTTTTTAAAGCAGCTGGCGTTTGTTCTCAGCTCTTCAGTTCTCACAGGCCTGTGAGCTCTTCATCATGATGGGAAATATAGTCTTTGTGCTTTTTCTGAAAATGTGAGAATCCTTTGAAGCTGTTTTCTTGTAGTCAGTGCAAATGGCAAGAAAGAGAAATAAGGAATTCAGTCAAGCTGTTTGCAAAAGATTATGTAAAGAGTTATCTGCAGGATTGATTTACTAGTTCATGGGACTTTAGGAGAACTATTAGAAGATTTGATAAAACTGAACAAAGTTAGCTTGAGGAAGTAAGCAGTAACCCATTGGGCAAATCACACAATTCTAAAAAGAACTTCTGTGTAACAAGAGAACGTTTCTTACCCTATTCCTGTTTCCATTATGGAAAATCACTTTGATTTTGGCATTTGAAAAAAAACTTCAGGGAAATCTATTTATATCAAGGTAACACTTATGGACAAAAACAGCAAAATGTGTCTTCCTGAATTTATTTTCGGTTCCTATTTCCATGTGGTTTATTTTGGAAGCCTCCAAATCACAATCTATACTCACGTCAGATCCAAAATTATAAAAATGGTAGATGTACCCTTCTTCTACATTTCTCCACATCAAATCTATTGAGTATTAATCATTAGTTCTCCTTTTGAAGATACGTCAGCATTTTATATTTTAAATTACAGATTTGGAAACAGTGTATTTACTGGCTTGTCCCCTTAATGAATCAAATAATTATTTTCATTTGTATAATTTTAGTGGTACTTCCAAGGAAATGTAGCTGACTATAAAAAGGGTACAAATCTAAATTTCAAGAATAGTAACTTTTGATGCATTTTAAATTCACAGTTATCTAATCTCAAATTTTAAATATACTGTACTATTTTTTTCATAAATTTTTTTTTGAGACTAGGTAAGGGGTTTTCTGCTGTTGATTACTTGACAGCTATTTACTGTTCATGTAGCCTAGGTATAATTGTAATATCCCTCTGTGAAATTGGGATTGTGAAAGTACTTATTTGACCTGGGTTATTTTGAGGATTAGTAAAATAATTTATGTAAAGTGCATCTGCAAAATGTATTCAGTACGTTATCAAGAATTTGGCCCTTACTAGCATTTGTATTGCACTTTATACATTTATAAATTTGTTCATATATATTTTTGATCTTCTTAGTAGCTTTATGAAGTGAACAAGATTGAATATACTTGTCCTAATCTGATAGCATAAGAACTTTCAGATTTCTTTATTTCTAGATGATACGAGTAATCTTATAAAAATAAATTCAATAAAACAAGACTAATAGAAACATTACATGATTTTCAAGGTTACAGAATTAGTGAGAAACCTAAGGCAAGGCCTCAGGTGCTTTGAGTTTCAGTCTAACTTTTGACTCCACCCCATGGATGAATCTTAATGGAGGTAACTGGGGTTTATGCTAAAACCATAAGAAAAGTTGTATAACTGTAATTGAATTTTTTTTTTTTTTTTTTCGGTACGCGAGCCTCTCACTGTTGTGGCCTCTCCCGTTGCGGAGCACAGGCTCCGGACGCGCAGGCTCAGCGGCCATGGCTCACGGGCCCAGCCACTCCACGGAATGTGGGATCTTCCCGGACTGGGGCACGAACCCATGACCCCTGCATCGGCAGGCGGACTCTCAACCACTGTGCCACCAGGGAAGCCCTGTAATTGAATTTTGATAAACATTTGTGACAAAAATTCTCATTTTCATTCTTTGATCCCAATAAGTACTTCAAAAATATATTAGTATTAATGATTGTCTTTTAGGTGAAGGGGAAAAACCATAAAACTTTCCTGATTGGCTGTAAATTAGTCAAGATCATATTCCCAACTTACCTATAACATATTTTTCCTTGAAGTTGTTAATGTATTCACTTAAAGGAACTGAGTCAGTTCTTCTTAATGTGAACCATAATTTTTAGTGACAAACCATATCTTAGTATGTTTCCCGTGTCCTTAGAACATGACTTCATGGTACACAGGCAAGGATTTGGTGCTAATTTCCATATGAAACGACAAGATTAAAGTGAAGCCCGTAAAACACAGATTCTTTTTAATCTCTTGTTTGCTTGCAGGGCAGAGGTTTACTTCCATTCTTTGCCAGTTCCTTCAATGTAACGTAGAAGTTCAGCAGATCACTAATTAGAAGAACACAATCAGTAAGTTAATTTGTGTTACCTGTTTTGTAGCTACTCTTCTATATAGCAGATAGAGCACCTGAGACATATAAAATTGGAAATGGCAAAGATATGGACAAAACCGGTACCGTCCCAGTTAAAAATAAGCATCTCACTCTAGGCAGAAATGTCTTCAAATGTAAAGATGACTGGCACATGACAGAGGATTCATGAAAAGGTAGAATGTAAAGTGCTTTACAAGTGTCCTAAAGGGATTTCAAGAATTGCAAGTATAAATAAGCAAGATCTATGGTGTACAGACGGAAAATACTTGCATTCATTTCCTTTTGGTCCATTTCAACCCATTCTGTGCCTAATACTTTTTCTGCCCTTGGGCAAACCCAGTGCTTGTGTGTGTGTGTGGGATGTGGGGTGTGGGGGCGGAGTTCAGTCACAGGTAATCAACCATTCTCTGATTACTTGTAGTTCTATAAAAATTTCCCAGTTTAGTAATTATCATATGTAGTCCAGTGTAAGGATAAACACCTTACTTCACTAAAGTTAAAGCTTCCTCCCTCTGTCCGCTGCTGCTTTAGGCTGGAAGACTGTAGTGGGAAAAGGCAGCACAATACATTTCCTATCATGTTCCTATCAATGATTTCTACTGCTCTGTCCCAGGGCCTTAGGCTGCCCAAGTCTCCTCCAGGATCTCCAGTGAGGAGAGGCAAGGAATGGGCTCCTTGAACTTGAATCGATCTGTCATTGGTTGGTTTTCCCTGGCTTTGCCAAATATTGATTCTTTTTCTTTTCCCTCCTCCCCTTACTTGGGGTAGGTTCCTTTTCTGCTCTGTTAAGATATGTCCCTCAGCCTTGGGACATCTGGTAGGAGTTCTCCAGCTTTGGTCTTCTGAGGTGTGTTTTCCCCAGAAGCCAGCCCTGTTGAGTATGATGTAAGGTAAGGCCAGATAAGCACTTTCTCTCTCTCTCTTTTTGACCCTCACTTTCTCATGGCTTATACAAAAACATGCCTTTTTTTGCTCCTATACATTCTGGAGGAATAAAGACCTTCCTTTTTGTTACTCTGCTATGAGAGAAGCTGGCTTATGGCAATCCTCTCTTTTGCAAAGTCTCTGTTATCTGGTGTTTCCTTTTTTTGATCTTAGCAGTATTAAGTAAATAGAAGAAAAATTCATTTCTCTTGCATACGTTTGAAGGAACTAATGCTTTGTGTATTAGGAAAGATAATAGAAGTGCTTTCCAGTATGAAAGTTTTCATTATTAAATTTATCTGAAAAATGAAATGCTCCAGGAATGTTATGATTCCCTTCACAATAATCCCTCACGTTACAGACCTTCAATTCCAAAGAGTAAAATATGCTAACTGTCTTTTATGAGTGTTCCCAGTAGCACTGTCTGCATCGTTCATGTCACTGCTCACAGGAGGAAAAGGTCATTCTGTCAGTGAGACCTGGTGCCTGTGTGCTCCAAATGTGAAGCGTGTTGTGCTTTAAGGCATGTCCACCAGCATTGCAATTAAACTGAATTTTGGTAGATGAGATGGTGTGCAGGGAAGGAAAAGAATATTCAACAGATATCATTTAAGTAAACACTGAAAACTAGAGAGAATCACCCTCATACTTTGCCATCTGAAAATAATCTCTTAAGTAAAAGCACAGATTTGGAGAGTTCTGTGTTTTTGTGTTCAAATTCATAATAGGTTAATGGACTTTGACTTTTTCCTCCATGAAGTAGATAATAAAGGGTCTGAAGGGTGATGCAGAGCATGACCAGTAACAGGGCTATGACTACCTGGTAGGTCTGGGTTTAAATTCTGGCCTAGCCACTTGCAAACCAAGCAACCTACTTAAGCTATTTGAGCTTTATCTATCTTGTTTATAAGACTGGATTAATTTTCTGAGAACTTGATCATAATGGATCCAGAAAGGGAACAGAGGCAAACATGAATGATCTCAATCATAGACTTGAAGAACTTGTACTTGACCTTATTGGAATTAGTTGTGAAATAATTCTATACAGAAGAAACATGTTGAATCAATTGGCTATCATTATCTTTTGATCATAAAAGTATTGAGTAGATTTTCTCCTTTAAACAAATTTTTTATAGGAGATAACACATAGACGTGCTGTGATTACACTGAGAATACACGAATTCAGTTGTCCAATTTATTTTAGATAATGTTTTAATTGAGGATTATTTGCCCAAAGGGTAAGATGCACGCAGTTGAAAGTTGAGAATGCTAATGATTTTCTGAAAATGTTTTTACACAATATAGATGGAATGATGCAGAGAATATCTGAGACATTCTATGATGGATTCTATTCTTCTCAGAATGACTCTTGTGTTGACCAATGAAATGAAGAGTCTAGATTATGGATGGGTTATTTAGAAAAGCACCACCACCTAATTGTTCAATGGGTGTAAATCTGTTAAAATTGATCAGATAATCTACTTTGAGTATGTGCAGTTTAGTGTACTTCAATTACACTTCAATAAAGTTAAGGAAAAAAATCACCACAAAGTGTGAGATAAAAAAGAGCAGGGACCATATGAAAAAAGGAAGAAGCTGTACTTCCTGCCGCAGCACAAGATAAGATATAACTGAGTCTCAGGTTGGAAGAGGAGAAGGAATTTGGAAAAGAGTTGTTGAAAAAGCAAGTAGGTTAACTCCTTCCTCTTACTCTAATGATCTCTGGGGTGGGTGGCAGAGAAGAGAAACTAGGAAATAGAAACATGAAGTCATTTATGTTGGGGAGATTGAGGGAGTATAAAATCCTGGGATTTTGCTTCTTGGCTAGAGTTTGAAGACAGATGCCTTGTAGACATGTCCAGCAACCCTAACTCGAGGGAAAGAGTGAACAGGATGGAAGCATATGTCTCTAAGAAGCTTCCCTTGGGCCTGAGAGTGGTATGGATTAGACATGAATGTTTGTGTGCTCAGGCAGTGAGGACAAGGGCAGAAGCAGCGAATGGGCAAATCAGATGGGTGCCATTTATGTGTAAGCAGAGCTAAACTGTCAAAGTGAGTGTTGTTTTGAGTGTCTATGAGAAGTCTGAAGATGTAACTGCAGAAATGATTGCCACCCATCAGAGCCAGCACAAGATACCAAAAGAATGGAACTCAAGTGTTATCAGCCGGGGATGACAGTAGAAAACAACTACAGACCACATGAACCTCACTGTCATGCCCATGTCCATCATGCGTGATGGTCGGTAAGCCTCACCTCTCAACTTTGAGAGGAAGGAAAAGAATGCTTAAATTGAGCCATGTTAAAATTTGGATTTTAAAAAATAATCCTAAATGGGCTCTTTATCAAAAAACAAACAAACAAACAGAAAACTCTTAAATTTTCTCTGCTGATCTGAATTCCATGTAAAGAAATGAAGGCAGAATCATTCCTGAATTCTGTGGACAATTTTAAGTGTGAAAAATTCACACCTACCACCAATATCTTGATCTCAGAAAGAATTGGAAAATAGAGAAAGAAAAAGCAAGCACACAAAAAAGGAAAACAAAATAAACAAGCAAGCAAAAAAAAAAAAAACCCTATTGATATAGGTACTAAAACAGTAATTTTGTTAGCTGCATCTGTATTAAGCTGTATATCTTAACACTGTAATAGTTCATAGCAGTATTCTTGCAACGTTTATAGTTTTTGTTAGGTAAAACTATATTTGAAACCAAAAATGTTATACCTTAATTTGCTTGTAATAAGGAAGTGAAATGAGAGAATAATGTATATTTCCTTTTTACAACAACCACTAATAATTAGGAAGGGAATGAGCAAATGTAGTGAAAAGATCTATTTGAGAAATAAATTATTCATATCTGACAATTCCATTGGAATTATGCTAAATAATTTGAAAGTAATATTTTGAAAATAAATCCTGTTTTGATTTTTACATTATTTGTATATGTAAAGCTAGATAGACTCATATATATGACTGTAAGTATACATATATACGAAGATAAATTATTTTTTTAAAGTCCATGTTATGATACACTGCATTTAAGTTTTGCCTTAATAAGCTTGACTCAATATTTACCAATATTCTTTTGAGGACTTTTTTTTATATCAATAAGATAAAACATCTAATATATACACTAATATGATTAAATTCACATAACAGTCCTTTAAAAGGTCTATATGCGTGTTTGAATTCTTTGGTAATCTTATTTTAATCAAAGGTGAGAAACTAGGGACCTTCAGGATGGCAGAGGAGTAAGACGTGGAGATCACATTCCTCCCCACAAATACATCAAAAATACATCTACATGTGGAGCAACTCCTACAAAACACCTACTGAATGCTGGCAGAAGACCTCAGACTTGCCTAAAGTCAAGAAACTCCCCACGTACCTGCGTAGGGCAAAAAAAAAAAAAAAAAGAAAAAACAGAGACAAAAGAATAGAAACAGGACCTGCACCTCTGGGAGGGAGCTGTGAAGGAGGAAAGGTTTCCACACACTAGGAAGCCCCTTCACTGGTGAGACGGCAGGTGAGCGGGGGAAGCTTCAGAGCCACGGAGGAGAGCGCAGTCACAAGGGTGTGGAGGGCAAAGTGGAGACATTCCCGCAAAGAGGATCGGTGCCGACCAGCACTCACCAGCCCGAAAGGCTTGTCTGCTCACCCGCTAGGGTGGGGGTTGGGCTGGGAGCTGAGGCTCGGGCTTTGGAGGTTGGATCACAAGGAAAGAACTGGGGTTGGCTGCGTGAACACGGAGCCAAGGGGTTAGTGCACCATGGCTAGCCGGGAGGGAGTCCGGGAAAAGTCTGGAACTGCCGAAGAGGCAAGAGACCATTGTTTCAGGGTGCGCAAGGAGAGGGGATTCAAGCACCGCCTAAACGAGTTCCAGAGATGGATGCAAAGCAGGGCTATCAGTGCGGACCCAAGAGACAGGTGTGAAATGCTAAGGTTGCTGTTGCAGCTACCAAGAAGCCTGTGTGCAAGCACAGGTCACTATCCACACCTCCCATCCCAGGAGCCTGTGCAGCCCGCCACTGCCAGGGTCCCGTGATTCAGGGACAACTTCCCCGGGAGAGCACACAGCGCGCCTCAGGCTGTTGCAATGTCAGACTGGGCTCTGCTGCCGCAGGCTCACCTGGCATTTTGTACCCCTCCCTCGCCCCAGGCTTACTGAGCCAGAGCCCCCTAATCAGCTGCTACTTTAATCCCATTCTGTCTGGGCGGGGAACAGACACCCTCAGGTGACCTACATGCAGAGGCGGGGCCATATCCAAAGCTGAACCCCAGGAACTGTGCGAACAGAGAAGAATAAGGGAAATTTCTCCCAGCAGCCTCAGAAGCAGTGGATTAAATCTCCACAATCAACTTGATGTACCCTGCATCTGTGGAATACCTGAATAGACAACGAATCATCCCAAAATTGAGGCAGTGGACTTTGGGAGCAAATGTAGACTTGGGGTTTGCTTTCTGCATCTGATTTATTTCTGGTTTTGTGTTTAGTTTAGTTTAGTATTTAGAGCTTATTATCATTGGTAGATTTGATGGCTCTCTTCCTTTCTTTTATATATATATATTTTTCCTTTTTCTCTTTCTGTGAGTGTGTATGTGCATGCTTCTTTGTGTGATTTTGTCTGTTTAGCTTTGCTTTTACCATTTGTCTTAGGGTTCTGTCTGTCCGTTTTTTTTTTTTCCTTTTTTTTTTGTTTTTAGTATAGTTTTTAATGCTTGTTATCATTGGTGGATTTGTTTTTTTGGTTTGGTTGCTCTCTTCTTTCTTTTTATATTACTTTTTTACTTTTAATAATTAAAAAAAAATTTTATTTAAATAACTTTATTTTATTTTTTCTTTCTTTTCTTTTCTTTTTCCCATTTCTTCTAAGCCGAGTGGCTGACAAGGTCTTAGTGCTCTGGCCGGGTGTCAAGCCTGAGTCTCTGAGGTGGGAGAGCCGAGTTCAGGACCTTGGTCCACCAGAGACCTCCCAGCCCAATGTAATATCATATGGCGAAAGCTATCTCAGAGATCTTCATCTCAATGCTAAGACACAGCTCCACTCAACAACCAGCAAGCTACAGTACTGGACACCCTGTGCCAAACAACTAGCAAGATAGGAACACAACCCCACCCATTAACAGAGAGGCTGCCTAAAATCATTAAGGTCACAGACACCACAAAACACACCACCAGACACAGTTCTGCCCACCAGAAAGACAAAATCCAGACTCATCTACCAGAACACAGGCACCAGTCCACTCCACTAGGAAGCCTACACAACCCACTGAACCAGCCCTACCCACTGGTGGGCAGATACCAAAAAAATGGGAATTATGAACCTGCAGCCTGTGAAAAGGAGACCCGAAACACAGTAAGTTAAGCAAAATGAGAATACAGAGAAACACACAGCAGATGAAGTAGAAAGGTAAAAACCCACCAGACCAGACAAATGAAGAGAAAATAGGCAGTCTACCTGAAAAAGAATTCAGAGTAATGATAGAAAAGATAATCCAAAATCTTGGAAATAAAATGCAAAAAAATACAAGAAACATTTAACAAGGAAGAACTAAAGAGCAAGCAAACAATGATGAACAATACAATAAATGAAATTAAAAATTTTCTAGAAGGAATCAGTAGCAGAATAACTGAGGCAGAAGAACGGATAAGTGACCTAGAAGATGAAATAGTGGAAATAACTACCACAGAGCCGAATAAAGAAAAAAGAATGAAAAGAATTGAGGACAGTTTCAGAGTCATCTGGTACAACATTAAATGCACCAACATTTGAATGATAGGGGTCCCAGAAGAAGAAGAGAAAAAGAAAGGTACTGAGAAAATATTTGAAGAGATTATAGTTGAAAACTTCCCTAATATGGAAAAGGAAATATTCAGTCAAGTCCAACAAGTGCAGAGAGTCCCATACAGGAGAAATATGAGCAGAAGCATGCCAAGACACATATTAATCAAACTATCAAAAATCAGATACGAAGAAATAATATTAAAAGCAGCAAGGGAAAAGCAACAAATAACATACAAGGGAATCCCCATAAGGTTAATCGCTGATCTTTCAGCAGAAACTCTGCAAGCCAGAAGGGAGTGGCAGGACATATTTAAAGTGATGAAAGGGAAAAACCTACAACCAAGCTTACTCTACCCTGTAAGGATCTCATTCAGATTTGATGGAGAAATTAAAACCTTTACAGACAAGCAAAAGCTAAGAGAATTCAGCACAACCAAACCAGCTTTACAACAAGTGCTAAAGGAACTTCTCTAGGCAAGAAACACAAGAGAAGGAAAAGACCTATAATAACAAACCGAAAACAATTAACAACATGGTAATAGGAACATACATATTGATAACTATCTTCAATGTAAATGGATTAAATACTCCAACCAAAAGACATAGACTGGCTGAGTGGATACAAAAATAAGACTCATATATATGCTGTCTACAACAGACCCACTTCAGATCTAGGGACACATACAGACTGAAAGTGAAGGGATGGAAAAAGATATTTCATGCAAATGGAAATCAAAAGAAAGCTGGAGTAGCAATTCTTCTATCAGACAAAATAGACTTTAAAATGAAGACTACTATAAGAGACAAAGAAGGAACTACATAATGATCAAGGGATCAATCTAAGAAGAAGATATAACAATTGTAAATATTGATGCACCCAACATAGGAGCACCTCAATGCATAACGCAAATGCTAAGAGCCATAAAAGAGGAAATGGACAGTAACAGGAATAGTAGGGGACTTTAACACCCCACTTTCACCAATGGACAGATCCTCCAAACTGAAAATAAATAAGGAAACACAAGCTTTAAATGATACATAAAACAAGATGGACTTAATTGATATTTATAGGACATTCCATCCAAAAACAACAGAATACACATTCTTCTCAAGTTCTCATGGAATATTCTCTAGGATAGGTCATATCTTGGGTCACAAATCAAGCCTTGGTAAATTTAAGAAAATTGAAATCGTATCAGGTGTGTTTTCCAACCACAATGCTCTGAGACTAGATATCAATTACAGGAAAGAAACTAAAAAGTACAAAGATATGGAGGCTAGACAATATGCTACTAAATAACCCAGTAATCACTGAAGAAATCAAAGAGGAAATAAAAAATACCTAGAAAGAAATGACAGTGAAAACACGACAACTCAAAACCTATGGGATGCAGAAAAAGCAGTTCTAAGAGGGAAGTTTATAACAATACAATCCTACCTCAAGAAAGAAGAAACATCTCAAATAAACAACCTACCCTTAAACCTAAAGCAATTAGAGAGTGAGGAACAAGAAAGCCCCCAAAGTTAGCAGAAGGAAAGAAATCATAAAGATCAGATAAGAAAAAAATAAAAAATAAGGAAATGTAGCAAAGATCAATAAAACTAAAAGCTGGCTCTTTGAGAAGATAAACAAAATTGATAAACCATTAGCCAGAATTATCAAAAAAAAAAGTGAGAAGAATCAAATCAATAGAATTAGAAATGAAAAATGAGAAGTAACAACTGACACTGCAGAAATACAAAGGATCATGAGAGATTACTACAAGCAACTCTATGCCAATAAAATGGACAACCTGGAAGAAATGTACACATTTTTAGAAAAACACAGCCTTCCAAGACTGAACCAGGAATAAATGGAAAATATAAAGAGACCAATCACAAGCACTGAGATTAAAACTGTGATTAGAAATCTTCCAACAAACAAAAGCCCAGGACCAGATGGCTTCACAGGCGAATTCTATCAAACATTTAGAGAAGAGCTAACACCTATCCTTCTCAAACTCTTCCAATAGCAGAGGGAGGAACACTCCCAAACTCATTCTATGAGGCCACCATCACCCTGATAGCAAAATCAGACAACAATGTCATAAGAAAAGAAAACTACAGGCCAATATCACTGATGAACATAGATGCAAAAATACACAGCAAATACCATCAAACAGAATCCAACAACACTTATTAAAAGGATCATACACCATGATCAACTGGGATTTATCCCAGGAATGAATTCTTCAATATATGCAAATCAATCAATGTGATACACCATATTTACACATTGAAGGAGAAAAACCATATGATCGTCTCAATAGATGCAGAAAAAGCTTTCGACAAAATTCAACATGCACTTATTATAAAAACTCTCCAGAAAGTTGGCATAGAGGGAACTTACCTCAACATAATAAAGGCTATGTATGACAAACTCACAGCCAACATCATTCTCAATGATGAATAACTGAAAGCATTTCCACTAAGATCAGGACAAGACAAGGTTGCCTAGTCTCACCACTGTTATTCAACATAGTTTTAGAAGTTGTAGCCACAGCAATCAGAGAAGAAAAGGACATAGAAGGAATCCAAATTGGAAATGAAGAAGTAATTCTGTCACTGTTTGCAGATGACTTGATACTATACATAGAGAGTCCTAAAGATGCTACCAGAAAACTACTAGAGCTAATCAGTGAATTTGGTAAAGTAGCAGGATACAAAATTAATGCACAGAAGTCTCTTGCATTCCTGTATACTAATGATGAAAAATCTGAAAGAGAAATTAAGGAAAGACTCCCATTTACCACTGCAGCAAAAAGAATAAAATACCTAGGTGTAAATATACCTAAAGAGAGAAAAAACCTGTATGCAGTAAAACGTAAGACACTGATGAAAGAAATTAAAGATGATACAAACAGATGGAGAGTTATACCATGTTCTTGGATTGGAAGAACCAACATTGTGAAAATGACTATACTGCCCAAAGCAATCTACATATTTGATGCAATCCTTATCAAACTACCAATGGCATTTTTCACAGAACTAGCACAAAAAATTTCACAATTTGTATGGAAACAGAAAAGACCCTGAATAGCCAAAGCAATCTTGAGAACGAAAAACACAGCTAGAGGAATCAGGCTTCTGGACTTTAGACTATACTACAAAGCTACAGTAATCAAGACAGTATGGTACTGGCACAAAAGCAGAAATATAGATCAATGGAACAGGATAGAAAGTCCGGAGATAAACCCACGCACATATGGCCACCTTATCTTTGATAAAGGAGGCACGAATATACAGTGGAGAAAAGACAGCCTCTTAAATAAGTGGTGCTGTGAAAACTGGACAACTACATGTAAAAGAATGAAATTAGAACAATCCCTAACACCATACACAAAAAGAAACTGCGAATGGATTAAAGACCTAAATGTAAGGCCGAACACTTTAAAACTCTTAGAGGAAAACATAGGTAGAGCACTCTATGACATAAATCACAGCAAGGGACATTTTGACCCACCTCCTAGAAAAATGGAAATAAAAACAAAAAGAAACAAATGTGACCTAATTAAACTTAAAAGCTTTTGCACAGCAAAGGAAACCACAAACAAGACGAAAAGACTACCCTCGGAATGGGAGAAAATATTTGCAAATGAAACAACTGACAAAGAATTAATCTCCAGAATATACAAGCAGCTCATGTAGCTCAATATTAAAAAAGAAAAACAACACAATCCAGAAGTGGGCAGACGACCTCAATAGACATTCCTCCATAGAAGATATGCAGATTGCCAACAAACACATGAAAGACTGCTTAATGTCACTAATCATTAGAGAAATGCAAATCAAAACTATAATGAGGTATCACCTCACACTGGTCGGAATGGCCCTCATCAAAAATTCTACAAACCATAAATGCTGGAGAGGGTGTGGAGAAAAGGGAACCCTCTTGCATTGTTGGTGGGAATGTAAATTGATGCAGCCACTATGGAGAACAATATGGAGGTTCCTTAAAAAACTAAAAATAGAATTACCCTATGACCCAGCGATCCCACTACTGAGTATATACCCTGGGAAAACCATAATTCAAAAGAGTCATGTACCATAATGTTCATTGCAGCATTATTTAAAATAGCCAGGACATGGAAGCTACCTAATTGTCCATCTACAGATGAATGGATAAAGAAAATGTGGCACATATATACAATGGAATATTACTTAGCCGTAAAAAGAAATGAAATTTAGTTATTTGTAGTGAGGTGGATGGACCTAGAGTCTGTCATACAGAGTGAAGTAAGGCAGAAAGAGAAAAACAGGTACTGTAAGCTTACACATATATATGGAATCTAAAAAAAAAAGGTTCTGAAGAACGTAGGGGCAGGACAGAAATAAAGATGCAGATGTAGATAGTGGACTTGAGGACATGGCAAATGGGAAGTGTAAGCTGGGATGAAGTGAGAGAGTGGCATGGACATATCTACACTACCAAATGTAAAATAGATAGCTAGTGGGAAGCAGCCACGTAGCAGAGGGAGATCAGCTCGGTGCTTTGTGACCACCTAGAGGGGTGGGATAGGGAGGGTGGTGGGGGGAGACGCAAGAGGGAGGAGATATGGGGATATATGTATACACATAGCTGATTCACTTCGTTATAAAGCAGAAACTAACACACCATTGTAAAGCAATTATACTCCAATAAAGATGTTAAAAAAAATAATGTTGAGAAACTAGCTAATTTTTTTCCCTTTTCTGCTAAAATTTTCTTCACATGACTCTGGATTAGTTCCCTTAAGATTCACAGCTCCTATGTTTTGCAATCATTCAGTTCCTGAAACTTGAAAACAGCTTAGTATTCTCTCAAATCATTGTCACCTGGGATCCAAACGTAATTTCTCAAATGTATCCATTAATGTGCAGTCTTTCTAATAGAAGTCCTTGGGAAATTCACACTCAAGTGTCTCCTTTTCTGTCTTACTATAAAAGTTTTCTGAAATTTTCCATTTAAATAGGTAGGCAAATAAAAGTCAAGTTGTGTTGACATGCTGATGATGACTAAAAAAAAGATACATATATCCAAAATTCTTCTTTCCTGAGTCCTATGTGTAGAAAATTATTGTAATCAGTATATCTTTCTATCTTTAACAAGTTCATTTACAAAATTTAAATTTGCAAAATTTAAATTTACAAAATCTAAATAATCAAAATCTGTCCCTAAAGCACATGATCAATGTTAATGGTTTTCTTCCACCCATAACGTATTTTTCCTTCTTTCTGATGACTGAGAAGAGAATCTATATTGATTGTCATCCTCATTTTATTAACATTTTATTAACGTTTAAATTTCTCTGCCTGTGTTAATCTTTTACTCAGTGGTATCCAAATAGATTTTTCTCATAGCAGAAATGTATGTTCCTGTAGTTAAAAATATGACCGAATACATACGAACATTCATCAGAAGTGTTAAGACATACAGGCTGGAGAGCTGTTTGCTGTGAAGGGATTCTAAAGCAGATCAGAAAAGGCTTGATTCTGCATGAGTGCTGTCATTCTCTAATGTCCTGCTGGAGAAATCTTCCACTTCTGACTTCACTCTCCCTGCGTAGAACATTTAGGTACCTCTCTGCTGTCAGTGGGAGCACATCAAGGGCAGGGGTATTTTGTTAGTTTTTGTGCTTGGCTCATCAGAGGTGTGCCATAAACGTGGAGTGATGACTCAACAGACTCTTGAATACAGGGAAGCAGAGTGAGTACCGTAGGGTCAGGATCTAGGAGTGCTGTGATAGCTTGTTTACCCAGAGTGGAGAGAGATTTGGGTCCCTGAAGGCAAAGTACTTCACTATTTTGTTTGAGGTCAGCCCTGGTTTTTAGAAATGGACAGTAAAATTGGAGCATTGAATGAAAGTGTGTACTCGGCTAGACTATTTATGTGCGGTATTTCATTTACAACCTATGATCTTATTAAGTAATCATGACAATCCCTAATTTACAAATAAGAAAATGAAACTATGAGACTTGCACATAGTAGAGGTGGTGGAAGGGTCTTTCAGACTGTGTTCATTCTTTTTTCATTATGGAGTATTTCCATTTGTGGCAGTTAACTCACTAAGTGACAAGATACCTCTCTATCTTTCCCTTGGGAAAGATCTTCAACGTCACTGATACCTATAATATAGTTATAATGCTGCTTACTACTTAGAAATCATTTTCATATATATTTAATATACCTTAAATTATATAACAACTCAGTGAGGTTCACGAGAGGTGATTATTACCATTTGATATGTGCAGTAAATTAGATTGCAGAATATTAAAAGAGTTGACCAAGTTTATATGCTGAGAGTAGTTACTAGACTCAAACTAATCATCTAGCTCTAAATCCAGTGTTCTTTCCATGATAAGTTAATTATAGTCATTAAAAAGTAACTGTTAATTGTAGGCTATCTATTAATGAAGTGTTCTTATCCTGAAAATAGTCTCCTAGGACAATCATATGCATGATTCCTCACTTTATCTTTGATCTCCTTCCCTATGTTTCCTTCCCCTTCCTTAGATATATTATCTAATGTGACTTAAAAGCTTGGCAAATATCCATTTACAGGAGGCAACTATTAGAATACTTATTGAATTACTACTTTTTTGCTTAAATGAAGATCTGTACTTTCTACAGTCAAAGGTCATTCTGTGAGTCTAGTCAATTGCCACGGTTTACAGAAATGTAAATGCTCTACAGGACTTTTCAGACCTAAGCTAACTGACAGAAGTGAGTGACTGTAATGCACTTAAGAAAAAATAATTAGAGATGACACAAAAACATAAGTAAGATTCCATTTGTTTGTAGTTGCTTCCCATACACAGAGCTGTTAACATTAAATGTATGGGTACAGAAATATATTACTTAAATAGAAAGGAAAAAAAGTGAAAAGAAATCAGAAAAGGTTAGAGGAAAAGTATTCATTTATGTATATTTAATTGAGAGACTACTGTGTTCCAGGCTGTGGTGCTAGATAATTATTTAAGCTTTATGCTGTCTTTAAAATACAGATACTTTAATATTTTGCAAATAATGAAACTGAATCCCATTGACATTATATGACTTTCCCAAGGCCCCCTAGCTGGTGTCGGGACTGTTATCCAAACCTAGGGTTTCTGATTTGCAAGACTACTTTCATTTTGTTGCATGATATTTTATTATATGATGGGGAGACCTAATAGGTTGATTGTTTTTTTTCTGTTATTCACCCAGTAAGTTGGGACTATTTGTGAATCTGTATATTTTCCTCTTTCACCCTCTTCTGGAATATAAGCTCTTATCTATTCTTCACCTCTTGTGTGAGAGTGAATATGCCAAGAAAGGAAGGGTTTACTTTCCTTTGTACTTTTTGCCGTGAACCTTTCTGTGACATTTCATAAGATTGCATTCTTATAAAACTAAGTTATACTGAATGAGGCAAACCAATTTATTTTGTCTCTTGCAGAAGAATATACAGTAAATACTGATGGAATTAATAAACCTGTCAACTGCATGCTGAGTAAATGTGCGAGATATTTGTGCCATTTTCTCTCTGAAAGTAGCATTTCTCGTTGATTTATGGTTATCACTGATAAGAAATTGGCAAATAAAAACACCTGAGTTGACAATTAAAGGAAATATTCAAAGTGAAAATAAAGTCACTGAAGCTTCACAATTACTGTAGTCATGGCTGGATATACTTAAAGTTGAGAATATGCCCACATTTTATTGTTGTAGCTGAGGTGATGCAGGGTACATGGTACTGACTGAACTCTGCACCAATGGAACGGAGGCTTTGGGGAGAAAGGCACATTTCACACCTGAGTGGCTTTTTGCAAATTGAAATTGGTGCTTCTTTCTGTCAAAGAATTCTGGTCCTGAAAGATTATCTTTGCCAAAAATATCCCCTAAATGATTTTATATCTTGATTTCGAGTTCAATTTCCTACAGAGATTTAAGGCTGCATTTGCATCAAGTTATTTATTTTCTTAATTTTATTCTTTTAACATTTAGAACAGTTCTGAAGCCAATATTACGGGTGATACATATGTGTGTGTGTATATTTTATATATATATATATACATATATACACACATACATACATACATACTGGTCATACATATACATACATTCACATACATACACACTGGTAATCCGTAAGAGGAGGCCCTATTCTTGTAATTCTTTTTTTTTTAATAGCTCCTTTTTTTAAAGAAAACATTTATTTACTTATTTATTTGGCTGCGCCGCGTTCTGATTGTGGCATGCGGGATCTTTAGTTGCAGCATGCGGGATCTAGTTCCCTGACCAGGGATCAAACCTGGGTCCCCTGCATTGGAAGCATGGAGTCTTAACCGCTGGACCACCAGGGATGTCCCTATTCTTGTAATTCTTAACTTGAAGCATTTATTTTGGTATTTCTGCTTCTGTTCTTTAGGAAATATTTGTAACAAGCTCGTTGTACTTAATAGCATTTCACATAGCTAATCGCTAACATTACCATAGAAGCTAAAATTAAATTTGAAGCAATAAACAAATTGATCATTCTTACACAAGTATTTTTCATATGCTAAAAGTATCTTGTAAGTATTCGGAACTTGAAATCTAAGCTGTGTTTTCACTGAAAGAATGATAGGAGAACGATAAGAGTTTCTAGTTAAGGCCTGAAATCTAGTTTAAATAAAAATTAGAAAGAATTTTGGGCTCTGACCTTCATCTTCAAAATTATACTGGTGGCCAGAAGGCCATTTTCTTGGGATTTCTTTCTAGCAGTGGAAGGGGCAAGGGAAGAAAGAAACAATGGGAGAAAAACCTACGTGTTAATTAATTAGTGAGACCTTTTAGTAAAGTGCTCACTAGGCAAAATCATAGCGCTAAGCACTTCTTGATCTGGCTTTCATCCCAAATCTCTTTATGCAGTGATAGTACTGTGGCATGTGGAAAGTGAATCTCAGACTATTTTGTGGCCCAAAATACCCTCCCTCTCACTATTTTTTTATCCTTCCAAAGCTTTTAAACTTCAAATGCTTGAGCCCCACCCTCCAATGACCCCTCTTCCCCCTCTCAATCTCGAATCTCTGTTAAGGACCATCTCCATGTGTTGGCTCTTTTTCCCATTCCCTTATGATCATTGGAGGTGACTAGTCTAATAAAGATAATTACATGTTAAGGTATTGTTATATCAGATAACATATTTCCAATTTAATAGTAATTTTTAGTATGAAGTTCTTGCAACAATAAGCTGTTAGTAACAAATTCAGGCTGTAGATTTTCTCCTTGTCTTTTCAAACATGCTGCAGGAAAATAAGGATTTCATATAGGTGGACTTGCATATTAAAATTTTAAGATATTAATAAACATATAAATAATAGCATATTATGGGGACAGATTTCAAAGTAAACAAAGTCATACTTTGACAAACTTTCCCCTCCTTTTAGGTAACTGCTCCTGACAACACTCTATTTACATACTCAATCCTCTTCCATAGTCTACACACTCAGTACTGTTCCCTGATCAAACCCGGTTATTCCGGGCTGCCCCATGTAGACTTTCTTTTGTCCTTGGCCACCCTGCTTCCCTCAAGTTCATGGTCTGGTTGCTGTCCAGCAGACAGAGCCTGTCATGAGGTCATGCAATCAAATCCATGCAGATCAAGGCAGGAGAGCAGGGCTGGGTGAGATTTAGTGACTGGTAAGAAATAGTTATCGTGGAAATGACAATTATGCCTGTGAGAGTGATAGTGAAGTTCAGGTAATTCAGTATCAGCTTGTTGAAAGGCAAGAGGTAGATAAGCAGGGACCTTCATAGGAATAAAAAAGTATTTTCTGTACCATTTTAATATCCTATGATTACATCCTTTATAGCACTTGACTACACTTCAGTATAACTACTGGATGACTTGTCTCTTTCAAGAGGCAATGGATTTCTTGAGTACATGGACTGTGCCTTTGGTCTTTGTATTCCTACTGCTTATCGCATAATATTGTCAAGTAAATACATGCATTTTCAATGGTTACAGAGGAATTATTACTTTAAATAGCATTCTCTGATGGAGGAATCCTTTTATTCTGGACTCTTCAGGGCCAATTCCTTGGACCTCTACCTGGAGACTTGACTGATGTCAGTAAGTCTCAAATGTTCATGGTTTATATATCTTCAGTTATACTATGTGTGTGCTGAGGATGAGGGGGCCTGGGGGAAAGGGATCTCAATTCCTATTTTTAGATAAGTTCAAACCAGAAAAAGAAACTAGAAATTTGCCTAGAGCCTGTTTTCCCTCTTCTTCCTACAGTTTTAGGTAAAACCCTGTATTAAGTAATTTCCTGCTTAAAAATTGTTAAAATGTAGAACTGGAAGCCGGGGGAGTGATTGCGGTCTGCTGGAACTGGATTCCAGAGCAGAGATTATGACCTGCCAGAATGACCCCTCTGTTTTCCTACTTGTTCTCAATGATTCAGTTGCTCTCTGGGCATCTCCCTCACTTAGTCCCAGGTCACTCATGTCTTTTAAAGTAAACATTTTGTTAATTTGAATAAATTCTTCTAAGTTTAAGAGCAAGAAAATTTCTTTTTTTATATATTTTTTTTATTTCTAGCCCAAGCGTAGTGCCTGAAATATATTCGTTCAATGGCTGTAAGGAAATTGATGATTCGGATTATCTTCCTATGTAAAGTAACAACTGGCTCTCTGGAATTAAGAACATGGTATTTCTTACACAACTTAAAAGAGTCACACTAAAAGATTTGAGTTCTGGAGAACTCTGGAGAGTTCTGGAAACTAGGGCCTGTTTTTTAAACTCTTTGGGGGTAATATAAAAGCTCTTGTGGAGTCAATGCTTCTTATTTTACACTATGCAGTTTCATCAGTCCTCTACTTCTTTACCAATTTATAGGGAAAACCACATAATGATGGGCATGGTGGAGAAAAGGAACCGAAAAATACTGATCAAAGCCACTTTTGAATATTCAAGAAATTGAGTGATGAGGATAATAGACAGGACATTAGTCTATTTAAATTCCTTAATAAAACTGGATTCTAATTTTTTTAATTACAAAATTGGGTTTTTTTGTCCGACTTACTTGAAATTAAAGACTTCACGCAAAGATTATAATTTAATGTGATTGAATGTTTTCTAACATGTCTCTCTGAGACTCAGTATTGAAGATATTTATATGTTATCTATATAACAACTGTGAGTAGAAACTAAATTCATAGCTAATATATTTGGTTAGTGACACACCTTACTAACAATTTAAGATCTTGAGCACCTGAATTGTTCTCACATATATATGGATATATTTTCCTGTATTTTTTACCTGGGGATTTAAGCAGACAAGACCTTTCATGGCCTCTGAAGACATTATACTGTGTTTAATCGACATGCAAAGTGCTATATTCATAGTCAACTCTGCAGAGTAAAATGGAAGGGTAGTTTTGCCAAAGAATGGATAATGATTAAGGTTAAAGAAAATTTTAAATGAGCCTATATGTTTATTTTATTTTAGTATAGTTGATTTATAATGTGTTAATTTCCGGTGTACAGCAAAGGGATTTAGTTATACATATAAATACATATTCTTTTCCATTATGATTTTTATAGGGTATTAAATATAGTTCCCTGTGCTATACAGTAGCACCTTGTTGTTTATCTATTTTATATATAATAGTTTGTATCTGCTAATCCCAAACTCCTGATTTATACCTCCCCCCGCCCCGACTTTCCCCTTTGGTTAAGTTTGTTTTCTGTGTCTGTTTCTGTTTCATAAATAAGTAAAATAAGCCTATAATTCTGGCTTTCTCAGAAAAGACAAAAGCTTCATACTTATGTGCCAGGGAAAGATACAAAGGAAAACAATCTAGTCTAGAAAAAAGTTTGTCTCACTTTACAAATAACCGAGATTTTTCCAGAAGATGTAAAAGATATTTTATCTAACTGCATTGGGTTTTAGAGCAAAGAATGAATTGAAAGGGAGAGTTTTATTCAACTTGCTACAACATGTTGGTACCCTGGGAGACTTTTCTGTTTACAGGAGGATCCATTCAAATATATATGTACGGAAAGCAAAAGAGGAAGCGGAGGTAACAAAAATTCATTTCTCATGAGTTTGGAATTCAGAAGGCTGCTCTTTTTTCTGTTCTATTCTTCCTGCCCCTCCCCTGCCCTATCCCTCCTCCTCTTTCAATTCTCTTTAACTTTTATTCAGTTCATTCCATTCATTACAAATACTTTAGATTTGATAGCTTGCTAAAATCATACTGCCTACCTTACAAGAATATCCTTTTGTATCTTTGCAAAACTGGTAGTTCATTATGTCAACAAATTGTGTCTGTCCTATGGAAAAGTATTATCTATAGTAAGATCTCAGTGTGTAAGATAATTGGTAGGTTATTTTCTCTTTTACTCTTTTAGTTGCTCACTGGTAATCTTGCTCAAAACATTTTCCATTTAGTATCATAAACTTCCACTTTTAAAAAGCAGTGTTGGAAGAATTCTGGTGATTTGTACTTTTAAAAAAACTTTACTATCTTTTTAAACTGTCATGTAAAACATGAAATATTAATACCTTGTTTAATTAAATTTATTAAATCTCTTGAGATATTCCTAGTTATATTTGTATCCTACTCTATGGCACACAAACATAAAATGTCTCTGATTAAAATAGGTTACTGTTAATACTGAAAATATGTCAGCCTGTGTGTTTGGGTTTTTTTTGTTTTTTTTTTTTTGCGGTACGCGGGCCTCTCACTGTTGTGGCCTCTCCTGTGGCGGAGCACAGGCTCCGGACGCGCAGGCTCAGCGGCCATGGCTCACGAGCCCAGCCGCTCCACGGCATGTGGGATCTTCCCGGACCGGGGCACGAACCCGTGTCCCCTGCATCGGCAGGCTGACTCTCAACCACTACACCACCAGGGAAGCCAGGTGTCTCATTTTTAATTCATGCTCTGTCAAAACATTATTCTTTCTGTGTGTACCTAAGCTATAGTTGGTCTTACGTATGTGGACATCATATGGCGTTGGCATCTCCTTTTGTTTCTCCTTTTATTTGAGGGTCAGAAATATTGAGTCTCTGGGTATTTTTAGCTTGATTGACAGGAAGCCTCTGTAAATTGATTAAATTATTAACTAGATGTGTCAAGTCATTATCTCTAATATGTGAAGACTGCAATAGCACTTAGACATGACTCAAAATCTATTAAGTTTTCCGTATATTCCTTGAAAATTAAAAATATGTAACTTTTTATTTAGACTATCTTACTTAATAGCATAAGAAAAATGATTTTTAAATCTTATTTGTTCATAAAGTCTAAAAAAAAACCTGAATTTATTTCCCACTGTAACTATGTTGCTGTAACTATGTTGGCCATTTTATCATGGAGCAGTCTTTTATCACTGTGTCTTATTGAAATATCATACTCTTCATTAGATTAATTCTTTAGAGAAGAACAATACCAAAGCAAACAGACAGACAAACAAAATAATGTTCACTGGCTCACGACATGATACTCTGGCATGGGGGTGATAATGCGGGTAATTGATTAATCATATAGAACAAACTAATAAATCCATTTGGAGGGGTGGTTATCTTTTAGGTCGATGAATTGGGGTAGAACTCTATTTACGTTCTCAGGATCCTCATAAATGCTGAACTTCCCTGTTCCCCTCTTCCTCATCCTATTACATACCTAAAACCCATCCACATCTCTTACATGGTTCACTGATGTCTAAAAATTAATAACTAAATGCATGTTTAGTTTCTTTGGGTAAAAGCTTGGTCTTTTCTTACTAAGTGGGTATTATTGGTAAATTTTCACATTTTCTCTATTAAGCTGTTTTACCTACACTTTCATGAGGGTATTAGGTTCTTATGAGATGATGTGATGCAGGAGGATTATTTCTGAGATGGGGACAAATGTTCCTGGAAATACCAGTGTGAAGGATTTGGGGTTAAGGAAGAAAGAAATGAAGAGGAAACATTGTAGGTGACAAAGAAATGATTCACAAGTCTGCCTAGCGCTGTCTAGGGGTGGGGGAAGAATGTCTGAGTTTTTACTGTAGGGTAACTGAGAACATCCCACCTAATACATGTATTTCAAACAATATTTAGACTCCCATTGCTTAGCAGAACAAGACTATGAGAACTATAAAAAATAGAGAAAAGAAAAAAATAAATGAAAAGGGGAACATGCAGGAAAATAAGCAAATTAAGTGGAGTCTACTAAAAAAAAATCTAATTAGCAAAGCTCATTAACTTATTTATTGACCATCAGAGGAAGTTGTAAAAGCATATAAAAATAGAATTAAGGTGGAAAATGTCATAGTAATAAGAAGAAACCTTTTCCAGATAAGCAGTCAAGTATTTTATTCAGTCCTTTTTATTCCTTACAATACTGGTACTTTCAAAACTTCAGGAGCCAGTAAAAAAGGAAATAATCAGTATAGCTAAGAACTTTTGACTCCTTGAGGCATTTTAAGAAAAACTTCTGACTCATTGATATATTCTAAAAAAATCTAAACTACAGCTTGGCTTCTGTTTTTATAGTAACTTTTAATGAATTCATTCTAAATTCATAAGGAGGCTGAGACCAAATTATATTTGTCAAAGAAAAATGCTAGCTAAATAGTTCATTGCTATTCACCTATGCTTTCTCTTTCTCAACTCCTAAATCCTGTCTAACCTTTGAACATATTCTTTCTGATTTCATTAACTTTTAACTTTCCTGTTATTTTTAGGTAGTTCTGTGGTTGCTTCTGTGAGATAGTTCTTTGAGTGCAGGGAACATGTGTTCAGAGATTAATGTTCAGTGTCTAACTTAAAATTTATCTTATGTGATGAATTATTTCAGAATTAAGACAATTAAAAATAGCATATTAGGGGAGGAAAGCAAGACAAGTTGCATACAGAAATTTCTTTAAATTAGTATCTCTTGATCATTCAAATTGGTATAGAGACTTAAATGAAACCCACCAAACTGATGGACAGGTGAACAGACAGACACTGTGAACCCTCAGAGAAGCCAAGTATCCTTAAAGGTGACAAGACCAGTTTCTTAGAATTCCTTAAACCTCTTTTGAGCCATTCAAGTCTAACATCATTTTTTTTTTTTTTAGTGATTACTTGTTATATGCTCTTTGTTGTTAGGCTACTTAATTCAAAATGAAAACATGAGTGTATTTGTGAAATACAGTAATAATGCTACATCTCTGTTTTTTAGCTATTATGCATATTTCTCTCTCAATTTTAATTCTAGATATGTTTACATTTCACCTGTTTTTTTTTTAACATCTTTATTAGAGTATAATTGCTTTACAATGGTGTGTTAGTTTCTGCTTTATAACAGTGAATCAGCTATACCTATACATATGTTCCCGTATCTCTTCCCTCTTGCGTCTCTCTCCCTCCCACCCTCCCTATCCCACCCCTCTAGGTGGTCACAAAGCACCGAGCTGATCTCCCTGTGCTATGCGGCTGCTTCCCACTAGCTATCTATTTTAAGCTTGGTAGTGTATATATGTCCATGCTACTCTCTCACTTTGTCACAGCTTACCCTTCCCCCTCCCCACATCCTCAAGTCCATTGTCTAGTAGGTCTGTGTCTTTATTCCCGTCTTAACCCTAGGTTCTTCATGACCTTTTTTTCCCTTAGATTTCATATATATGTGTTAGCATATGGTATTTTTTTTTCTCTTTCTGACCTACTTCACTCTGTATGACAGACTCTAGGTCCATCCACCTCACTACAAATAACTCAATTTCGTTTCTTTTTATGGTTGAGTAATATTCCATTTTATATATGTGCCACATCTTCTTTATCCATTCATCTGTTGATGGACACTTAGGTTGCTTCCATGTCCTGGATATGGTAAATAGAGCTGCAGTGAACATTTTGTTACATGACTCTTTTTGAATTATGGTTTTCTCAGGGTATATGCCCAGTAGTGGGATTGCTGGGTCATATGGTAATTTTATCTGTAATTTTTTGAGGAACCTCCATACTGTGCTCCATAGTGGCTGTATCAATTTACATTCCCACCAACAGTGCAAGAGGGTTCCCTTTTCTCCACACCCTCTTCAGCATTTATTGTTTGTAGATTTTGTGATGTTGGCCATTCTGACCAGTGTGAGGTGATACCTCATTCTAGTTTTGATTTGCATTTCTCTAATAATTAGCACTGTTGAGCATCTTTTCATGTGCCTCTTGGCCATCTGTATGTCTTCTTTGCTGAAATGTCTGTTTAGGTCTTCAGACTATTGTTTGATTGGGTTGTTTGTTTTTTTGATATTGAGCTGCATGAGATGTTTGTGTATTTTGGAGATTAATCCTTTGTTGCTTAATTTGCAAATATTTTCTTTCATTCTGTGGGTTGTCTTTTTGTCTTGTTTATGGTTTCTTTTGCTGTGCAAAAGCTTTTAAGTTTCATTAGGTCCCATTCGCTTATTTTTGTTTTTATTTTCACTACTCTAGGAGGTGGGTCATAAAATATCTTGCTGTGGTTTATGTCAAAGAGTGTTTTTCCTATGCTTTTGTCTAAGAGTTTTACACTGTCTGGTCTTACATTTAGGTCTTTAATCCCTTTTGAGTTTATTTTTGTGTATGGTGTTAGGTAGTATTCTAATTTCATTCTTTTACATGTAGTTGTCCAGTTTTCCCAGCACCATTTATTGAAGAGGCTATCTTGTCTCCATTTTATATTCTTGCCTCCTTTGTCATAGATTAAGTGACCATAGGTGCGTGGATTTATCTCTGGGCTTTCTATCCTGTACCATTGATCTATATTTCTGTTTTTGTGCCAGTACCATATTGTCTTGATTACTGTAGCTTTGTAGTATAGTCTGAAGTTGGGGAGCCTGATTCCTCCAGCAGTGTTTTTCTTTCTCAAGATTGCTTTGGCTATTCGGGTTCCTTTGTGTTTCCATGCAAATTGTATAATTTTTGTTCTAATTCTATGAAAAATTTTATTGGTAATTTGATAGGGATTGCATTGAACCTGTAGATTGCTTTGGGTAGTATTCTCAATGGTGGAAAACTGAAAGCATTTCCTCTAAGATCAGGAATAAAAGAAGGGTGTCTACTTTTGCCACTATTATTCAACATAGTATTGGAAGTCCTAGCCACGGCTGTCAGAGAAGAAAAAGAAATAAGAGGAATACAAATTGGAAAACAGGAAGTAAAACTGTCATTGTTTGCAGATGACATGATACTATATATAGAGAATCCTAAAGATGCCACCAGAAAACTACTAGAAGAAATCAGTGAATTTGGTAAGGTTGCAGGATACAAAATTAATGCACAGAAATCTCTTGCTTTCCTCTACACTAACAACAAAAGGTCAGAAAGAGAAATTAAGCAAACAGTTCCATTTACCATTGCAGCAAAAAGAATAAAATACTTAGGAATAAACCCACCTAGTGGCAAAAGGCCACTACTCAGAAAATTATAAAACACTGATGAAAGAAATCAAAGATGACACAAACAGATGGAGAGATATACCATGCTCCTGGATTGGAAGAATCAATATTGTGAAAATGACTGTACTAACCAAAACAATCTACAGGTGCTGTTTTTTTATCCATTCAGCCACCCTGTGTCTTCTGACTGGCTCATTTATTCCATTTATATTTAACTTGGTTATTGTTAGGTATGTACTTAATGACATTTTGTTCATCACTTTCTCCTTGCTTTTGTAGTTCTCTGTTCTTTCTTCTCTTGGTCTCATCTCTTGCGGCTTGAGGATTTTCCTTAATTTTATGTTTGAGCTTCTTTCTTTTTAGTATTTTTTGTATCTTTTATAGGGTTTTGGTTTGTGCTTACCATGAGATTCATGTATATCTATATATATTCATCCATTTTTTCTTCAAATAGGTTTTCTGCCCTTTACTTTCTCTCTTCTCTTTCTGGGACTCATACAATGTGAAAGAGTACATTTGATGTCCCAGAGATCCCTTAAACTACCCACGTTTTTTTAAAATTCTTTTTTTCTCTTTGCTCTTCTGATTGGGTGATTTCCCCTATTTTGTCTTCCACATCCCTGATCCATTCTTCCATATCATTTAATCTGCTTTTGATTATCTCTAGTGTATTTTTCATTTTAGTTATGGTCTTCTTCATCTCTGATTTGTTCTTACTTCTATTTTCTAGCTATTTGTTGGTATTTTCACTGTGTTCCTCCATTCTTCTTTTGAGTTTGGGGAGCATATTTGTGAACATTATTTGAACTCTTCCTCAGATAATCACTTATCTCTGTTTCATTTGGGTGTTTTTTTCTGGGGCTTTATTTGTTCCTTCATTTGGAATATATTCCTCTGTGTCCTCACTTTGTTTGACTTACTATGTGTGTGGGTCTTTATGTTTGTTTTTTTTTCATTGCTTGTTTGTTTAATGAATTAGGTGAGACACTTACTTCTCCTGGTCTTGAATGTATGGCCATCTGTCAGCACATCGTCTGTGTGATTGTGTATGTGGATGGCTTTGGCAGACCACCTGGATCTGGAATGAGCATTGCCTGGGAGGGTCCCAGAGCATGTTGCACTGGGGCTGAATTGGCAGGATGGCTGGATCTGGGGTGGGTGTGGGCTGGAGGGATGCACCATGCCAGGGCTCCTTGTTGGAGCAGCTAGAGTTGGGTTTGGTGTGGGCAGGGGTCCAAAGGATGCTGTACTGTGGCCGCCTTGGGTGCCAGCTGGAGCTGGTGTTGGCTAGGGGCCTCGGGTATGCTGGCGCAGCCTTGGAAGACTGGCTAGAGTGCCTGTACCGTGTTTTTGTCTGGGCTATCAAGGGAGAGGGCACAAAAAAATGGTGCCCTCTGGTGCCTCTGACCCTTGAGAGAGTTTTAGTAGTCCCCTGCCCATTTGGCATATACTCTAGGGTTAGTGAATGTGTGTCTTTTATATATAGTCTATATGCCCTTTACACTGCTGTTTCTTCACTGTGTCCCAAGGTAGGTGAGTCTTAGTGCAGGCCCTTCAGTGATTTCTCTCCCTACTGCAAGTCTCTGTGTCTGGGATGGGGTTCCCATTGACGCCATGGCTCTGTGTTTCCTGCCTATCTCAGTGTGATCCCTTTATTGTTTTTTGAGAGGCAGCTGTTCAGTCAGCCTTCAGTTCTTCTTCAGGAGGAATGGCTCTATATGTAGGTCTTGAGAGGAGGTGAGTTCAGGGTCTTCCTATGGCGCCATCTCAGACTGGACCCCCTCTTGCTATAGTCTTGAATAAAGTCATCCTTGGTTCTTTAACTCCACTTGGTGCAATTTTCCTTTGATAGTACACATAGAAATTGTCTTCTAGGGAAACACTTAGGAAAATGTGTATGGTCATAAATAATTTAAAAGTTGGCTCCAGTGCTTTACAGAGAGCGTTCATTTTGCAATACACGTGCTATCCACACTGTGACAAATAATCACTTTCATGTAACAATAAAAATAGTTAATAAAAGCAGTAGTAGGTTTACAAATGTATATTAGGTGCGTTTCCATTGCCTGGCTTAAAACATTTTAATCTAAACAATATTTTGGTACGGTTAGCATTGTAAATAGATAAAATGAGGTTCAGTGAGGTTAAATATATTCCTTCAGGTCACAGTTTATCCATAAGGATTTTCCAGCTCTGGTCTGTTGCTTGCAGAGTGCTCATTATTAACAGTGCCTGGACAACCTTATGTATATTCTGGGGATTGTTTAGCGCCTTCCCTGACATATTTGGGAAGAGAGATGTGACATGTGCAAATGTGTTTTCTTCGGGTTGTGATCAGTTAGGAGAAGGAAAGCTAAAGATACGTTGGAAACTACTAAAAATATAAAACTAAGGGAAAGGCAGAGAAAGGCATTTTTTTAAAACCTTGGGACAAATACGTCATTTGACTCCAGGCTGAGCTAGTAATCCTAAATGATTTTTTGAAATTTCAGCAATTTCAGTCAGCCCACATGGGGGTATATATACCTATAAATGAACATTTTACATATGAGAGAAATATACAGTAAATTCAAATGTTTTAAAGTGTGTATAAGTAAAACCAATTATTTAAATAGATTTTTATTCAGATGGGTGTTACGTATTGTCTCTTATTTGGAAGTACTTTCCTCCTACAATGAATTAAAGCCTAAAAAATACACTGAATATAGGCATTTTCTCTGTGAATCAAAGAATACTAATACAGTATATACTAGGATATTAGTAATGTGGTTTTGAAATTAAGCTTTTAGACAATTCTTGAGACATGTTTCAAGGCATAATCTCTAGTTTAATGGAATCTACATTAAAATTGTATATATATATATATATATATACACAAAATATATAAAGTTGTATGTATGTATATATATAAAATACAATTTATATTTGTAGTTTCATAATGTCATTATATACACTGAAGTATACTGAGTAACTAAGGTATTTATTTTTCTCTATGTCATGATGTGTCTTTAAAATAAAATTGTATTGAAAGCCATCCACAGATATAAGTAGAGAGAAAACAAGACACTATTTCTGGTGTATGAGATAAAGATAAATGTCCTGGTAAAGACTAATTCTCAACTTATGAGAGAAAATAATAGTACAAACAGAGTAAGCACAAAATTAAGAAATAACAGTGATAAGGTGGGAAGAGGGATCTGTCGTAGGTGATGTAAGTTTTTAGATTACAGTAATGCATATCTTACTTAGTAAAATTATTGAAAGGGTCCATCACATAATAATCATTCAGAGAAGGGACTCTTGGTAACAGTAGGGCAGTTCTGAAGCAGATGGAACAGTAAATGCAAAAGATGAGATATAGGAAAGAATGGATAATTTGGGGTGTGGGGAGAGAAAGAAAAGGAGTGAGTACTGTGTGAGTCTCAGCTATTGACAGTGATGTTCTCATCTAGGAATGCCTAAGGCACTCACCTGGGCCTATATTTACCCATAATGATCCCCAAAGATTTTGCCCCCCACTGCCACTGGGGCCAGTGCTGTGGCTGGACCAGCCCTTGTGGTTCTTATTACGATTGCAGGATGCACCTCAGCAAAATCATCAGGGAACTTTGAAGAAGAAGATTTGTTACTCATAGTCTCTGGCGTGTACACAACACAATTGGGGCCCCATGGGAAGAGAGAGAAAGAGAGAGAGAAAGAGAAGGAGGAATGAAGTGTGTACCTGAGGTGTTGTCTTTATTAGGGTCTGAGAGTGGCATGCCTAGGGTTTTAAGGGTTCACTCCTATTGGCTAATTTAAAGCTTAAGTGTGAGAATTAAGGTGCAGGAAAGGGAGAAACAGGATCACTGAAACCATTAGTTATCTAGGTCTTTCTAAAAGGGGAACTTCATGGGTGGGGGTGACCTGGTTCCTTATTTAGTTGTTTTGTGAGTAGTTGTGTCATATAGGTGGCAATATGTTTTTTTCAGATGGATGTCTTTGAATGGATGCCTTGGCAACCAAAAGCCTAATGTCAGGCATTACACTACAGAGAGGAAGGGAGAGAAAGAGAGGTGGGGTGGTGGGGTGGTGGGGTGGTGGGGTGGGGGTGGGGGAGAGAGAGAGAGGGAGGGAGGGAGGACAGCATTAATATACTAACATTAATATGTTGGACTGTAATACGTAAGAGGAAAATTTGTGAAATATGGGGCTGTAGGGAATTATAAATCATGTTAAGAAGTTTCCTTCTAATCCTAAAGGCAGTAAGAAATCTTAGAATGTTGTTAATCAGGAAGAGGAGTTAGATATGTTTCAGAAAGTATTCTCTGGCTCTGATGGAGAATAAATGCATTGGACTCCTGGCTTCCCTTCAAGGTGCAGAAAGCTGGAAAGTACATCATAATGTTAAAATAATGAGAAGTACATGACATCATAAAAATCTCAATTTTTCTTGAATCTATTCAAGAACTGAGGTGGCAGCACAGCCGGCTAACACAGAATCTAAGGAAGACATGCATCTCTAGGAAGAAATGGGACATTTCTTCCCAATGGGACCACTTGTTTAACTGGAATAGATACTGATAGATACTGGTCAGAAGAATTCAGCTAAACTTTTTAACAAATATTAAAGGCCAAATGTAGGCTTACAAGAGAATATAAAATCCCTAGGGCCACAGACACAAGGTGAATTTGTATGCACTAACAGATTCTTCTCAGACATCATGAAATATTTACAAAAAGGATCGACCAAAGTTTGGAGTAATCCTCCCTCAGGATGCAGACTAGGGTACTGGAACAGCAGTCACTGTGATAGAGGCAGGGAATCTCACCTAGATCCTCCACACCTATCTCTCCCAAAGAGATAAAGCTTTAAACTGCTGAGGGAAGGTCCAAAAATGTTATTACCCCTAGGGTACTACTGACAACCAATTCTGGCTAAGGAAAGGAAAGAGTATAAAGTCATCTACCACTGAAACAGTGGCAGGAATTTGTGATGGATCTAAACCTACAGCTGGAGGTGAGGCAGGACAACTGAGAAGCCCTATTCCCAAGACCCATTGATGTGGTCCTAAGACTGAAGCTTAAGTAGAAAAGAGAGAACAACCCTCCTCCCTGCACTCCAGTAAAAGGCTACAAGATTCACCTAACAAGGAACACTAGTCTACTGCTGAAGAAGAAACAGGAGAGGAGCCATAGCATCAAAGAAATGCTTTCTTAGTTCATTGAAAGTAACCACAGAAACACATATCAAGCCCAGTTCAACTCCTGACTTGATGGATTCATCCACTACACTAAAGACCTAGTAGAAGGAAAGAATGACCATTTGTAGATATTGATTAAAAAAAATTACCTTTAGTCTCTTATCCCCTATTTAAAATGTCTTGCTTTCAATAACAACAAAAGTAAGGCATAAAAACAATCAAGGATAAAGTGCTAGAGAAAACAATGAATAGAACTGGATTAGATAAAGCATAGATGATGCAATTGCCAGACAGAGAAGTTAAAATAACTATTATTAATATGTTATATTATCTAGTGGAAAGTGAACAGTGCACATGATCAGATGGGTAATTTCATCAGAGAGATAAAAAATATAAGAAAATCTAAAAGAAAATCCCGGAAAACCAGAAACACAGTAATAGAGAGAAAGCATGGCTTGAAGGGGCTTGTTTGTAGACTTGAGACTGTCAAGGAAAGAATAAGTGAACTTAAAAATATTAGAAAGGAATTACCCAAGCTGAAGGACAAAGAGAAAAAAAGATAGAAAATGGAATATTTAAGAGTGTAGCACATATCAAAGTTTAATATATATATATATAAAATATGTACACAAACGTATAAATAAGTAAAAGCCAACTAAGAGAAACACTGTAAATGTAAAGGCATAGACAGGCTCAAGGTAAAGGATGGAAAAGCTAGTCCATGCAAATACTGAGCAAGAAAAAGCTGGAGAAGATACATTAAAATTCAACAATGTGGATTTCAAATCAGGTATTACTGGCAGGAATAATGAAGGATCTTACATGATGATGAAAGGAACAATTTACAAGAAAATATAAAAATCATAAGTATATAGGAACCTAAAAAAAGAGGTTCACATACATTAATAAAAAGTGATAGAATGTAAAGGAGAAAAAGACAAATCCAGAATTACCTTTGTAGGCTTTAAACCTCCTTTTGCAGTAATTGATAGAAAACGTAAACCAAAATAGCAAGACCCGAACATAATTACAATTAAAATTCTTGCAAAAATTTTAGTAGAAACCTACAAGCTGAATCTAAAATTTATATGCAAAGGTAGAGAAACTTAACAGTCCAAACAATTTTGAAACAGAACAAAGTTTGACACTCAAAGGATCGGATTTTTAAATCTACTAAAGCTATAATAATAGAGATATTGTGGTTTTGGAGAAAGCAGAAATGTGTAGATCAATGCAACCAAATAGATTCCTGAAGTAGACCTATACTTATGTGATCAGTTTATTTTCAACACAGGTGCAATGATAACACAAAGAAGAAATAATAGTTTTTAATAAATTGTGTTAAATCAATTGGGGATGAATTAAAAAAAAGAACCTTGACCTGTATCTTGCACCCTAGTGTAGATTAATTCATCACAGATGATGTAAATATAATCCTAAAGCTATGAAATTTCTAGGAGAAAACATTGGATAAGATCCTTATGACCATGAGTTAGGGATATATTTCTTGGACATAACACTGAGAGCATGATTTATAAAAGAAAAAGATGAATAAATTAAACTTTATCAATACTAAGAACTACTCTTTGAAAGACTTAAGAAAAACACAAGGTAAAGAATGAGAGAAAATATTTACAATCACACATCTGATAAAAGACTTGTGCACAGTTATATAAAGAACTTTAAAAAAACCATTATAAGAAAACAAAAAAAAATCACATTAAAAATGGGCAAAAATTTTGAATACACATTTTATCAAAGAAGATATATGGATGGTAAGTAAGCACATGGAAAATTCTCAACATTACTAGTCATTAGGAAAATGATTAAAATTACCCTGGGATACTTCTACGTACCCACAAGAGCAGCCAAAATAAACACATAAACAAAAACTTGACAATACTAAGTACTGACAAGGATACAGAGTGTTTGGAATAGTCACAAATTAGTGGAAAGAATGCAAAACATTGAGAAAACAGTTTGAGAAAACAGTTTGATATTTTTAATGAAATTGCATCCTTATTTACAACTGTATCCAATTAAGATGAAAACTATGTTTACATAAAACCTGTACACAGATTTATTTTACTTTGTATTTGGTTTTATTTGTAATTGCCAAAAACTATAAGCAGCCCAGACGTCCCTGAATTGGGGCATGGATGAACAAACTGAGTTGTATATATACGATGGAATATGAATCAGAGGGGAAAAGGAACATGTTATTGATACAAACGAAAACATGGATGGATTTATTAAGTGTACTGAAATAAATTGGAATCAAAATGTTATATATTCTATGGTTTTATTTATTTGGTAAATGCAAACCTGTAAGGGGGGAAAGAAAACAAAACAAAAAAGGTGGGTGCTTACCAGCAGGAGGCAGGGCACAAAACCCAGATAAGGGTGATGTGAACACATAGGGGTTCCTTTCCACAGTTTGACAGGTCACTGCTGGTTAAATCCATAGTGATCGTGTGCAGTAGTTTGGTGGTGGTTGAAATAATTTGCTGACTACTTCTTTCTTTTAATTTCAGAATAATCCTTTTTTTCAGATTCAATATCCATGACAGTTTTAAATAGAAACTTTGTTTTTTTTGGTTGAAATATAATTGACATATAACATTGTATTAGTCTCAGGTGTACAACGATGCAATGTACAATTTGTAAATATCATGAATTTATCACCACAGTAAGTTTAGTTAATGTCCATAACGACACAGTTAATAATTTTTTTCTTGTTTTGAGAACTTTTAAGATCTACTCTCTTAGTCACTTTCAAATATGCATTACAGCATCATTAACTATTGTCACCATGCTGTACATTACATCCCTAGGACTTCATTATTTAATAACTGGAATTTAGTATATTTTGACCCTCTTCATCTCTTTCATCCACCCTACACAGCCCTGTGTAGGGTGGTAACCAGAAATCTGTTCTCTGTATCTATGAATTTGTTTGTTTGATTTTTGTAGATTCCACATATAAGTGAGATCACATGGTGCTTGTCTTTTTCTGTCAGACTTTTTTCACTTAACATTATGCCCTCAAGGTCTACCCATGTTGCTGCAAATGGCAGGGTTTCCTTCTTTTTATGTGTGTGTGTGTGTGTGTGTGTGTGTGTGTGTGTGTGTGTATTATATATATCACATTTTTTCCTTTAATATCCTTATTGGAGTATAATTGCTTTACAATGTTGTGTTAGTTTCTGCTTTATAACAAAGTAAATCAGCTATATGTATACATACATCCCCATATCCCCTCCCTCTTGTGTCTCCCTCCTGGCCTCCCTATCCCACCCCTCTAGGTGGTCACAAAGCACCAAGCTGATCTCCCTGTGCTATGCAGCTGCTTCCCACTAGCTAGCTATTTTACATTTGGTAGTGTAGATATGTCACATTTTTTAAATCATTCATCCATTGATAGACACTTTGATTGTGTCCATGTCTTGGCTATTGTAAATAATCTCTGTAAAATGTGAGGTCATTTGTCTGAAGTGAGGAGAAAAGTGAGGATTTAAATATCTGAGAAGGGAGGCAGTATGAAGTATCATTTCATTTAATGCTTAAATACTCTAGTATTATTTTTAACCCACATTTTACAAGTAAAGAAGCTGGGAAGTTAAGCAACATGCACATACCCCATATTTAGTGAAACCTGGACTGTCGTACGGCAAATAAGTGCTAATTTGTAAATGGGTATTATTTTTTTCCAATATGTTACACCTTTTGCCCAAATGCTCTTTCATAATATTTGAATATTTGATTAGAAGGAAGTTATTTAATTAAAGATAAAGGAAAGGTCATTAAGATGCTTTTTTAAAAATCTAATTTCTCCTAAAGAAGAGGCAAAAAATAAAACTAAAAGGAAGTGAGAAGGTACAGAAAAGTGAAAGAACTCCAAGAGAGCTGGTTTTTCTTTTGTTGAGTTTAATTCTGGAAAATACTCTTCTTTTTTTTTTTTTTTTAAGGGGTAAGCTTAATAACATTTGAACATACCACGTAAAATTCAGTTCTTGAATATTCAAAAGAACAATGTTGGGTATTTGGTTAGAAGGAAATTTAAACCTAAAATATACCAGTAAAGTATTGCATACCATAACCTTAGGTGTTATATGCAAATAACCTTTTTTAATTTGATTGTTTTCCCTGTAGCAAATAGTTTTCTGATGATCTGAGGTCATTCATCCAGATAGCAGAAACTGGCACTATTCATTATCCTAAATATTGGAGTTAGAACAAGATTTTCCTTCTGATTTGGAATTTCCCTTTCAAAATGAAACTCTCCCCCTGCCCCCCACCACAATATCATGTCCTTCTTTTTCCTCAGGGTGGTTGCCATGAGGTATTATACAACTGCTCTCTTTGTATATTATACAACTGCTGTCTTGAATCTTTCACTTTGTATATACATTTTAGTTGTGCGTTTTACTTCATGTAGGTATTTTCCTTTCACTCACAGCCATTTCTTGATATTTTGTAGCAAAAACAACAGAAAGAGGAAACAGAATAGAAAAATGAACAAATGATACAAACAGGCAATTCATAGAGAAAAAAACCAAATTTCTAGCAGTGGTGAAGGGGTGCTCAAATTCATACTCACCAAAAGAATTATAAATTAAAACAATAATGACATATTATTTTAGATCCATCAGACCGGCAAACATTATAAAGCAGAACAATACTAAATGTTGGAAGAGATGTTAGCATATAGGAATCCTCATGTATCCTGTTGGAGATAATAGACTAGAAAAGTCATTCTGGAGAGTTATCTGCCAGAAGTTAGTCAGATTAAGTGTTTGCATACTCTTTGACAAATGATTGGCCTCCTGGACATACAGTCCAGGGAAATTCTCACACAGATCCACATAGGAAACTCACTAGAAGATTTTCATCACAACATTATCCCTAGAAGCTGGAAGTTGCAGGCAACCTTGGTGTCTAACTCCGGTGGTGTTGATAAGTATAATGTTGTGGATGTGCACATTGGAAGCAGTTGACAATGAAAATAACATTGATATATCTTAAAAATATAGTGCTTTGGGAAGGAGGAAAGATAGACCTATGGCACAAATACCATTTATGCAGGTTATATATACACAGAGACAGTACACACAAAACAATGCAATGATTTGGAAGGACATAGACTAATAAAAAGATATACATGAAAGCCTCTAGACTAGTTATATAAGGTAAAGGAATAAGCGTGGGGAATTAGGACAAAAAGTAGAACAAATAAATTTAAGGAAAGAGGTTCTATCTAGCACAAAGATTACAGTGTGTCATGAACAAAGGAAAATAATTAACTGAACCTGTAAATTAGGTTTAAAAAATGACAACAAACTAAATGAGATTTAGAAGATCAACTTCAAGAATTACCTCCTACCGTCACTCACTCATACATGCATACATACATACATACATATTTAATAATCAAATAATCTTTTATTATTAAATGCAAAGATATATTCTGGAGACTATACCCTGGAAAATTTACCTAAATAATAAGGCAAGAAATAAAAGACAGAAGAATTCATTAATCAAAAATTATGAGAGAAAATATTTCTGAGGTAACCTATCAGAATACAAGTTCTTATTAGTCGAACAAAAGGATTAATGCAGAAACAGACACAAGTATATTCCTATAAATGTTTTGAATTCTAAGAACATCAGAAGAATAAAGGAACATATTAAAATAGAAAATAGAATCATATCAGCTATGTAGCTGTGTGGGCTTTTCTTCTGCAGTATTGGAAACCAGATCATTTTCAAAACTTGACAGAGGTAAAGGAGGAAATATTATATTCCTCACAGTTTTTTTTTAACATCTTTATTGGAGTATAATTGCTTTACAATGGTGTACTAGTTTCTGCTTTATAACAAAGTGAATCAGTTATACATATACATATGTTCCCATATCTCTTCTCTCTTGTGTCTCCCTCCCTCCCACCCTCCCTATCTCACCCCTCTAGGTGGTCACAAAGCACCGAGCTGATCTCCCTGTGCTATGCGGCTGCTTCCCACTAGCTATCTACCTTACGTTTGGTAGTGTATATATGTCCATGCCTCTCTCTCGCTTTGTCACACCTTACCCTTCCCCCTCCCCATATCCTGAAGTCCATTCTCTAGTAGGTCTAGTTGGACACAGTCTTTATTCCTGTCTTACCCCTAGGTTCTTAATGACAGTTTTTTTTTTCCCTTAAATTCCATATATATGTGTTAGCATACGGTATTTGTCTCTCTCTTTTTGACTTACTTCACTCTGTATGACAGACTCTAGGTCTATCCACCTCATGACAAATAGCTCAATTTCGTTTCTTTTTATGGCTGAGTAATATTCCATTGTATATATGAGCCACATCTTCTTTATCCATTCATCCGATGATGGACACTTAGGTTGTTTCCATCTCCAGGCTATTGTAAATAGAGCTGCAATGAACATTTTGGTACATGACTCTTTTTGAATTTTTGAGAGAAGCAAATGTAAGACACTTTAGAAATGCACAGGCTAGAATCTTTACCAAGTATCTATTTGGTGAAAAATACTCAAAGAAGTACTCCTGCCTAACGAAAATTGAAACAAAAACACAGGGGAAAAAAAAAAGGAAAAAAATTGAAAATTAGCTAAATAAAACAAAGAACTGGTTAATTTTTTTTTGACATTTTACACACTTGAAATTGTCGGGTTTTTTTTATACTCTTGCTTGATGAACTGACTGGCTAGTGCATTTTTTTTTAGATTGAACTTCATTTCACTAGGAGTTTTTGTTTGTTTGTTTGTTTTTGCGGTACGCTGGCCTCTCACTGCCGCGGCCTCTCCTGCTGCGGAGCACAGGCTCTGGATGCGCAGGCCCAGCGGCCATAGCCCACGGGCCCAGCCACTCTGTGACATGTGGGATCTTCCCGACCAGGGCACAAACCCGCGCCTCCCGCATCAGCAGGCGGAGTCATTCTGGAGAGTTATCTGCCAGTTCTGGGCTTCCCTGGTGGCACAGGGCCCCGACCACTGCGCCACCAGGGAAGCCCAGAACTGGTTAATTTTTAACCTAAAAAATCCTTGAAATCGTGACTTAGAGAACAAGAGAGTGATGAAAAGTGTACAATATTAGTGATGAAAGAAAAGATGGACTCACAGGTGGTCTAAATGGGACAGTGTGTCTGCTCTCTCTTGCTTTAGAATGTGAGGTGGCACTAAATGGAGGCAGAGTCTCTCTGCCATAAGGTTTAGGAAAGTTCAAAGTGACTTGTGGACAAAAGTGTCTGCCTTTTGGTGCTTTGCCAGGAGAGTGGCATTTTGCCTGCTGCCATATCTGCAGGCCCCAAGGATGGAGCCCCCACTGCACCCTTCTCGCCTGGATGCTACTGCCTAGAGGCCTCCAGAAGCTAGACTTAAAACCTAATGATCAGACAAAATAAAATCACAAGGAGCCCAGTAATTAGAGAGACACACACACAAAAAAAGAGCAGAGTATTCAAGATAGAGAAAGCCCTTAGCAAAGCAGTCCTCCTGGAAGGGATATGGGAATCAAACCTAAAAATGAAGAAAATTAAAAAAAAAATTAAAACACAAAAAAGGCTTCCTAGAAGTAGCAAAGATAATTTTCAAACTACTGATAACAAACAAGTCACTAATGACGGCCAAATCGATGGCTTTGAAAATCAAGTGAAAGGAGTGTGAACATCATTAGTCCTTAGGGAAATGCAAATTAAAGTCACATTCGATACCACTGCACGCCCATCAGCATGGCTAAATTACAATGACCACAGCAAGTGTTGATGAAGATGTGGAGATCCTGGCACTTTATTACACTGCTGGTGGGGATGTAAAGTGGTCCAGCCACTGTGGAAAACCGCTTGGCAATTTCTTAGGAGTTAAGCATACCCTTACTATATAGACAGTGGGGAAGACGCACCAACGTCTTACATACCCCAGTCAGGAAGAAACACAGGAGACTTCTGCTCACTTTCTGTTTGTGGGAACTGACCACATGTGAGGCAAGCAAGCCACCTAAGGCACAAAACTTAAGGCAGTGCTTGATGTCTGGATTTCAGCAGTGTAGGGTCAGCACTTGCAAGCATCCTTAAATTTGACCACTAGCTAGTCCCTGCACTGGGCCAAGTCTGAAGGTACGAGGGGTGGGGACATGCAGTTTCCTACTATGCAGCTCCCTCCGAGTGACAGAGCCCCACTGTGCAAAGGAGGGCATACACTTTGTTGACTCGCTTGCTGTCTCTGTATTTCCTAACAGTTTGGGAGGTCTTTAAAATAGAGCCTGTGTATCACTTACCATCATACCCCCAGGGCCAAGGATATTGATCACTGAAAGAAAAAAATATTATTTCCAGGGAAAAGAGAAAAAGATAGAGAGGAACAGGGGTGGGAAGACTTTTGCTTTATCATATGTCAACAAACTGACTGAAATGTAGTCAAATTATTAATTATAAAAATAAATACATTGCATGTATAAAAATGCTCTTTCTAAATTATTTCATCTGATTCTTACAAAACTCCCAACAGGAAGGAAAAGCAAACATTTTATCATAACTTTACAAATAGGAAAATGAAGAACTACTGTGGGATAGTCATTTGTCTGTCAGAATCTACGATTGTCCATTTAAATCTCTTTGATTTAATACCTCTCTATGTAATTATATTTTGAACAATTACAGTAATCATCTTTTGTTTTAACATACTCTATATAGTGAAAAGTAGCCTAATTTTTAATTAAAAATTGTCTTTTATACCTAAAAATGCAGTTGTTACATATTTTGAAAACGATATTGTCCGTTATCATAAAATAAGCTTTATCATAAAATAAGTTTTCAACAATAGACATTTATTTTTGTTATCATCACACTTAGGATTTCTCCAGGTACTATACTGCTTCAATTTTCCACAAATATAAAAAAAAAATCTAATTTTACTAGTTTGGTTATAATTTACATGCTTAGATGTAACATTTACATAATAGTTACATTAGTTCTACCATTTAAATGATCAGCTTCCTTTAGTGTTTTATAGATGAAGAAACATATTCTTTTAAATAAGTGATAGTTTTTCTGGCATTGTGGTTGAAAGTATTTCATCTATTTTACATCAAAGATGACAGAAATCTCAAGCCTACTATAGGTCAAAACATTGCTATGCCTCTTTTTTGTCATATCAGCTTTAACACAAGGCCCTTCATTTGTTTTAATTTTCATGCTTGTTTTCTGTTGATTTAGAAAAAGAAGCATCCTGGGAAAATGTGTATATGCACATATTGTGAAAAATATGTAATATAGACCTCATTATTAGAAATGGACCATCCACGTCATCTATGCTTTTGGTCTATGGAGTTTTTCAAACAAATTATTTTACCAGTAATATGAAGTCATTCTTCTACTAGTAACTTCTGTACACTCTGGGGAATTTAATTGTTATTGTTTTCTCCAGTAATTTATACATCAGTGGGAGACATTCTTTTAAGAATCCTGACTGAAAGCCTGCCTATTTTCCTAGCTGGAAACTAGCAGCTAAAATGTGTTTGTGGAGTATCTTAGCAAAGACCAACAAGAGTGCCGTTTTAGAAGACATTTGGTAAAAGGAAGTGCTGCCATGGACACTTAATTGTGGATGACCTGCCTCACTATATAAATAATTGTTCGTGATTGAACTGCTGAAATGAGGGGAAGGAAAAAATCTTAAATATACACATTAGCTTTAAAACAGATTCTCCTGCACAAGACATTTTCACAGAGATTTTTGCAGTGACTACATATGAAAAGCGATATGTTTTTGTGTGTGTGTGTGCCTGTGCATATATATATATGTATATAATGCACTATTACATGTAGACTACTGTGTGTATATGTATGAGAAAAGACATTTTGTTAGGTGCTATACATATATGCAAAGAGTTAAAATATAATACTTATAGGAGGTTTAAAACCTAAATAACAGGTTTTATATATATATATATATGCATGTTACATATAAATGTGTGTGTGTGTATATATATACACACACACACACACATATAACCAAATGGTTAACAAGAATATAAGGTGCCCTAGGATATATGCTGCATTTGTGGTATGGACACAAGTTGTGCTAAGAAAGTGGAATTCACTGTAGGGTAAAGCAGTTAGAAGAAAGTCTGGATTAGATCTGAAAGGATTCACAGCACATGGAAAATCAGAAAAAAAGAAGAAGCAACATGGCCTCAGAGTAAGCGCTGGGGTAAGCATGGCAGGATGGCCCAGGCAACATGAGTGAAGCTATGTGGCTAGAATTAGAGGTCACATAGGTTGCTGAGGTGAGCTGTGGACGTACCCTGTGCAGTATAGCATCACCTGAATTCAAATGTCAGAGAGTCAGATCACCATGTTGGCAACCCTGTCCTCCACTGTGGCAACATAAAAGCCAGCTGTTGACCACAGCACCTCGGCCAGGTTTTTCTTTGGAACACCTGTGCGCTTTTGTTGTTCAATAGTTTCCCCAGCTTTAGTGTCCTTCTTGGCTTTGCTGTAGGTTTGGCATCCTATTCTGGCCCTGTCACTTTCAGTGACTGATTTTAAATCCTTCTCTGATACCCATGTCTGCTTCCTGCATGATCGGGGTAGGGGAAATCTTGCTGGCCTGGGTTCACAGACTTTTTACTAACTGGTTTCCTATGTGGTGAGTCCATAATATTAGACACACAAGTGATCGTCTCTGCAGTCTTATGTGTCTATAACTATAACCTAAATAACCAGATGAGGAAGGAATTATGAAACCCCTGTTCCATCTTTATTTCTGCATTGATTTTTAAAAGACAGAGGATGCTACTTTCACTTTGCCCCAGCTTCCCCCTCCCCCCGCCCCACCGTGTCCTCAAGTCCATTCTCTATGTCTTGTGTCCTTATTCCTGCCCTGCCACTAGGTTTGGGAGGCTCAAGAGGGAGGGGATATGGGGCTGTATGTATGCATATGGCTGATGCACTTTGTTGTACAACAGAAACTAACACAGTATTCTGAAGCAATTATACTCCAATAAAGATCTATTAAAAAAAAAAAAAGGACAAAGGGTGAAACATAGAAGAATCGTTTGCCATTTTCCAGTGCCATTCCAGAGGTATCCTTGGCCTCTGTTTTCTTTTCTATGCTCTCATTTTCTGCTACTGAAAACTCTACTGCTGACAAGACTACCTACTTAACCACGGCTCATGTTTTCTGCCTGCTCCCATTCCAAGCCATTTCACAAATCATCACCTCTCTCCAGATAGCTTTCTCAATCTTCTTTCCAAAAATATGCCACTCTCTCCTCCAAGAACTTACTGACTGTTCCTCTTTCTTTCTGACAGTTTCTAAAAACCTTTCCAAAAAAGTTTGACTAACACTCCATTCATTGCAGCAGATACTTCTGCAGAGGCTGTGCCACATTCCCAGAGCGCTCTCTCCTTTGCCCTCTCCCTGTCTGAAGCCTACCCATTTCACTAGCCTCCGTCCCAGCTTCCATCTGTCTTCCCAGACCTGCCCTCCCCAGCCTGAAGGGGTCTCTCCTTCTCCCAAACTCTTGTAAAATTTATTGTCTGAATAATTCATCGGGCAATGAATCATGTTCTGCCTTGTGACATCTCTTTTATAATTGTCTGGTGCTGTTATTTAAATATTTTGGTCTTTCTTTTCTCTCTTCACTTGATTATGTATTCTCTTTCCTCACAAAACAGCACTTATATATTTTATATTCTCCACAGTTCCTGGCTCACAGCTTTGAGATGTACGCATTTAGTGACTATCTACTGATCTGAGTTGATTTCCATTACGTTAAAACTTGTACAAAGTCATCCCATCATTTTGCATTTCTGCTTTTTATTTTACTTCAGGATTGTGGGTGATTAATCTGGTCCCTCAGAGAACTCTCTCTGCTCAAATCTATCCCATCTACAGATAGTGTGATTCTGAAAATAGTGACACCAGTGAAAACAGGGTTGGAATACTAACAACAGCAGAGTTTCTCAGTGTAGTTGGAATCATGTAACGGGGTAACGAGAGGTAAGACGATCATTATGTAGTCATATGATTAGTAATTTAATAAAAATTCATTTAAAAATATATGTGTAAAGCATCTAACAGAAATTTAAGGTATCAATTATTAATAAAATAGTTTAATATTCAAAGTTATGCAATGGCTGTAACAGCTTATGGAGTTTTATCTTTTATATTACAGATAAAGAATAAAACCAAGACCTGTCATTATAATGCTTTTTCATATTGAACAAGAGATGAACGGTCACAGAAGTGTTGTACACTTGGTATATATCAACTCTAACATGCATGGTCAAGTACGAGTTTGAGATACATGGGGAGAATGACAGCCCCCTCAGGTGGTTTCATAATAGGTGTTAAAATGTCCCGCAAGTGCTTACCCATGAATCAGTGTCAGCCTGGCTGGAGGATGCTGGAGACTTTCTATAAAGTCTCCTTCTTAGTCTTTGTACTTGTTAACATTGATTCAGTGACTTCAGCATCCTGAAAGTTTGTGATTACTCAGAAGCAAGGAGAGATTGATAACGTGGGCCAACTGGCACTTGGGGCCTGATTATACGTGTGTGTGTTTGTGTGTGTGTGTGTGTGTATGTGTGTGTATAATTGCACAGACATAGTACATTTGTATAAAGCCAGCCCTGCATCTAATCTAGTTCCCCAGTACAAATAATATATATACGTATATAATACGTAATACAAATCTGATATTTATATATCATACAAGTTGAACAGACATAGGTGGGAGAATGAGAGAATGGAGGGTATGATGAAGCTACATATTAAAATGATGTGGAGTTTTAGTTGGCTAAAGTTCCATAGGAACTGGACGATCGCCTTGAGTTATACGTACGACGTTAAAAACTTTTTTGATTTACTTTTGTGTTGATTTGAATTTATTATTTGGCTTAGTTTTAATTTGAATTTATTTATGGGGAATCCACGGGTATATTTTGGGGATTGAAAACGGGTCAAATGGGAGATAAGGAAGGACGTGAGGCTGTGGGTTATTAATCTTTAAAAGGAGAATACTTTGCAGGCCTGCACCAGCTGCCTTCAAATATTTGAAAAATTGGCACAGAGAATATTCATTGTGCTACAATTCTGGGGGGCAGAGCCATAACCAATGAATGGAAGCCATGAGGAGATGGATTTTGGTTAAATATAAGGAAGAACTAACCTTTAGAGCCAAGAGCAGATGAGCTAGCCAATGAAACTTGTTATATTCACTGAGGAATATCATCTGTTTAACAAAAACCTGTTGGATTAAATGATGCTTCCACATTTGGCACTAGTCTTAGGACCACTTTGGTTTTCAGATGCATGTTGGGCAGTATCATCTTTCTTTCTTTAAAATTTTTATTTTATATTGGAGTATCCTTAATTACCAATGCTGTGTTAGTTTCAGGTATACAGCAAAGTGGTTCAGTTATACATATTATACATGTATCTCTTTTTTCATTTGCGAGTCTTACAGTATGAAAACACAGAAAACCAGTCCCATACCTAGTGAGGGTGTCCTTCCTATGAATCATGGAGGCTCCCTACAGATTATGAGAGAAATGTGTCTAATTTTGTGGTTTTACTTTGAAATTGCTTCTATGTCTTTTCTAACATTCTATTGTTTTCAGTATTTATAATTATCTCTTTAAAAATGTAAAGTGAGACTAAGCATCGGATAATCTCTCTGAATTGTCTTCAGGAAAATTTTCTGTTAGGTTATAAGGCTCTGGTCCCCCCAAACATCTGGTATGGGGAGGGGCACCAGATGCCAAACAGTGACATCTGATCAGAATTTCAAGGGATATTATTAAACCTGGCCTCTTGAACTTTGGAACGTTGGAATGGCCTCCTGACTGCTACTACTGTGACTCAGGGCCTTATTACCTCACAGTGTTAGTTTTCTAATAATGGTTTGACTTCAGTTTTTCCTTCCCTAATTGACCTTCTCTATAACTAACTATTGACTGTCATTTAAATACTGCTACAGAATAAATCACTCCAAGTTGAGTGGCTTCAAATAAAAACTACCTACAGTTTCTTACGACTCTACCAGTCGGTCAGATTGTTCTAGCGACCTGGACTGGCCTGAGGTCTCTGAGATGAGGGTCGGCTAGGTCGCCTTGTCGATCTTTGCCGGGCTTGATCACATATAACATACTTCGTTCGCCTGGGGAGCTTGGCTGACTTGGCTCTGCTCAATGTGGCCTCCCACTTTTCAGTAGGTTTTCTTGGGTTTATTCTCATCGAGGTGTCAGGGTTTCAAGAAAGACAGTAGAAGTGTGGAAATCTGCTGCTTGAGGTTTAGTTCAGAACAAGCATGCTGTCACTTCCTTTGCATTTTATTGGCTATAACAGACAAAAACCAGCCCATATTCAAGGCTCCACCTCTGGACAGGTAGAGCAGCAAAGTCACATTGCAGAGTATAGTTTCAACAAGGATGTGGAGACTTACAGCCATTTTTGCAAGCAATCTACCATATAGGTTTATTGAGAATACACCAATTTTAAGCCAGAGAATACACAGAGATTGCCAAATGCCTAAATTGAATCAAATCCAAACTTTCCAAGCTGGAGTCAAGGACCTAATCCTTCCTATGTAGCTTTTCTAACAGCTGTCAGCAATGGGAATGCTCTGCCTCTAGAAAAGTGACATGGTTTGGTGGGAAGAGAAGAAGTTATGGACTCAGAAAAATTGGCTCTAACTTATTAGGCATGTGCGGCATTACAGCCTATAATCTGCACCTTAGAACAATCTCAGATTTTAGCTTATGTCTTGTTTACCAAATTGAATTGCATGGTAGGAAAGCTTCTACCTTTCTGGAGATGTACTGGAGATGGCTCCAATGTCTCCTGCCTTCCTAGGTATTCATGACCTTGTGTAATCCCTCCTCTTGAATAACTTGCTTCTAGCCGGTAGAATGCAGTGGCATTGCTGGATGTCACTTCCATGTTTAAACTGCAGAAGATGGTCACTTCCATCTTGCAAGCATGCTCTCCTATTGCCTCCTCAGCTCGCATACATTGGTAAACAAGCTGATGTGTTGGAGGGGCTGACATAGCAAGGACCTAATCGCAGCTACTGGCCAGCGGTCAGTGAGGAACTGAGGCCCTCAATTCAACAGCACATTGCGAACTGAATCGAATTGTGCCAATGACCAGGATGTAGAAGCAAATCCTTCCCTGATGGAGCCTTAAGATGACTGCAGCCTAGTTGATATCTTCACTGAGTGATTCTGCAACAGCACAGCTGTGCTATGCTAAGATCCTGACCCATAAAAGCTGTGAGATTATAAATGTGTGTTCTAACCCACTAAGTTTTGGGATTTTTTTCTTATGCAGCAAAGATAACTAACACAAATTGTAAGTCTTTTGTATTAAAAACCTATCTTCACAAAGAGAAGGGCGTGAGTCTGCCACACACTCAATATTTAAACTTTCTAAGCATGTGGCCAAAAGACCAATATCCATATCTATTTCATAGAATTGTTGTGAGAACTAAACAAGATAACAAATGAACTGTACCTAGTACAAAGTTGCGCCGTGAATTTCATCTCCCTCCCTGTCTCCTTTTTCTTCTTAGTGTTCTCTTTGCCATTTTCAATTGATGTTTCCCTTTGACATTCCATATTTTTCAATATTTTTGAATGAATTGACTAAAGAAAGATATAAAATACAGGGAGGGGGGGCAATTGAATAACTGATTCTTTTTTACTGGAGTAATTTTGTGAAGGATGGCAAATTACTTGCCTTAGCCTGGGCTCACCTGGAAGTGGAGCCTGAAGCAAAGGCTTCTATGCTGATATTTCCTAAGGGGTTCGATCAGGGAAGCCAGGGTGAGTGACAGGGGAGCCAGGCAAAGGCGTGTTACTGAGAGGGACTGCCCTGAGTGAGACAACTTGCTTTTCAGCCCCAGAGGCTGGGGACTCGCATGGGGCAAGGAAGGGAGAGGAGTTATTTGCAGGCTCTGGCCCCTCAGGGCTAGGTGTTACCCTGTGAAGCACCGATTCATGTACCCTCCACCTCTGCATCATGTACAAAGAGCAGGGTTCCTGTAGCCTCTTTGCTTGGGCACCAACAAAGAAGCCTTGAGCTGGAGGTGAGAGGCGAGAAGCTTGGGCATGAGACCAGCACTCTTAGACTACACTTGCATCGAGGTGGTCGGAAGCCACGCCCTAAGAGATGGCTGCATCTGCACTTTGAGTTGGAACTAAAGGTAGGAGAGCTGAGAGGACCTGGAGCATCATGATACGCAGGTAGAGAGAGGTCAAGAGTTTAGGAGGGCAGTTTTCTGAAAAGGATGTGCTATAGACTCACTTTGTGTCACCCCCCACCCCCAATTCATAGGTTGGAGCCTCATCGCCAGTATGATGGTATTAGGAGGTGGGTGGGGTCTTTGGGAGGCGATTGGGTCATGAATGGGATTAGTGCCCTTATACAAGAGACCCCTGATAGCTCCCGAGTTCATCTGCTATGTGGGCACAGTGAGAAGAGCCATCTGTGAATCAGAAAGCAGCTTCTCACCGGACACCAATCTGCCCGAGGCCTTCGGTCTTGGACTTCCAGCCTCCAGAACCATGAGAAAGGAATTTCTGTTGTTTATAAGGCACCCGGTCTATGGTATTTCGTTAGAGCATCCCAGACAGACTAAGGCAGGTTGTTCAGACGGTCTAGTTGCAGGGGAGGGCAGGCGAGGATGGATTCTAGCAAGACTGTGAAGACGAAGGTAGGATTTTGCTAGAGATCATGTAAAAAAGTGACAAATGAAATGTCAGTTGCTCTTCAGATTGGGGCCAAAGGGATCAGAAGGTGAGAAAACTATCTTCTCTCAAAGATACAGAAGCACTCTGTGTGTAGGGGAGCCAAACATCTTGGAAGAAGAAGAACATTGGACACAAATCTGGAAAATAATACAAAATTAAATATACATAGCCTTCTCAGTTAAAATTAATGAGGGACATAACTGCTGCTAATATCTGAAGGGTGTTAACAGGAAGAAAGGAGCATAATTACTTAGCACCATACCCGTAAACATAATTAGGAATAATGGTATGCAATTAAGAAAAATTTAGTCACAACATCATGAAAGTTCCTCTGTGTTTGTGACATCTATTAAACTAGGGCATCGTTTTCCAAAGCATCTGGGAGGAGTCCTGTTCCCTGAAGCACAGAGAATAAATGAAACTAGGCAGCGAAAAGAACACCTCCTAGTGCCAACAGAACAAAACAAAACAAAAAGATGCTTTGCAGCCTGCATAGGTCTGTATCACAGATTTTATGTGTTTCTTTGAATTGGGGGTTTAGAGAGGAGCATAAAGTACCAGGGTTTCAGTTCTTAACTCATGCTATCTGCTGTGCACGACCTTACTGTTTTGTGTACTTAGGAAAACCAGGGCATTTGCTGAACAGCCGTTCACGAGGCAGTATCTATCTCAACCCAAGCCTTTAAGGTCTCTCCTCTACTTCTAAGGTGAAACTGACAATAGAAACAGCACTTTTAGGGCAATTAGAGTGTTTAGTATTCTTTTCTTCCGCCTAAAACATCTTTGAGAACTCCTTTAAAAATAGATGGGGATTAAGTAGTGATCTGTTGCTGGATAAGAGAAGGGCAAATGGGGGTGACTGCTCTCAGCTTCAAGATTCCAAAGCAGTTACTGCAAAAGTGGCAAAAGAATACAGGAATCAAAGGCCTATTAGAGAGACCTCAGGTTGTTAAATGAGGAACTAATGGTAGGCAGAAAAGGGTAAAGGGAATTGAATGATAATTTTTTACAGTCTACTTTAAAAAATGCCAATGTTCCAACTCAGTCTGGTTGCTTTAATAACTCATAAGACATTTAGGCTTTTGCAGCAATTGTGCACATTTAAGGAACAGCAGTTGGCTGCAATGTAAATATTCTTTGACGGATTAGTATAAAAATGGCCCTTCCTCTCCATTTCCCTTTGTGATGCTGACAACAGAGTGACCTGATAGATGCATGAATTATATATTTTCAGAAGATAGAGCTTCTAGAAATTGAAGAGAATGCTTAATTTATATTGTTTTGTGCTTTCCCTACAGAGGGTATCTGCTTAAATTGTCTGCGGTTAATTTATGAGGGCTGCTGTCTCCGTTTAATCTCCAGTGCACAGAAATTTGTTCTTCACACCTTTATTTCTAGATATTTTAGGATATTTCTGGAAAGCAAGCTGATCTGTGCCTTTTCATAGGAGTAAAAAGCAATCAAAATTGGTTATGATTTGAGTAAAACTAAAAGGTATAGATCTGTCTCATATGTCTTTCCCATCCAGAATGTGATGGTGTTTAAATTCTGTTTTTTAAATTCAATTCTTTTGATGAAGGTACAATTTTCTAATGTAACCTTTTAATATCCAGATATTTTATGGCTAATAATAATATTTATCTCATGGAATTCTTGTAAGGATTACATCGAATGACTTAATGCCTATAAAGTGCTTAGCATAGAGCCTGGCACAGAGGAAAGATTTAATAAACCTTATTTTATTATCATTATGAGTGCTATAATTATGATTATTACATTTACCTGTGTCAGGTAACAACCTCACAGCCTTTTAATACAATGGCAACCTTGACTTGTGACTTCTTTAGCGGACATCAGGACCCTGAGAAATAGGTGACAAGATAGGAAATTTTTCATGGGGGTTAGGGAAGACCAATTTGGATGGCTTTGGAGGCTGGTTTCCTCACCACTGTGCTAGGTGAGCCAAGAGCTGGCTCAGCAGATGAATTAGCTCAACAAAAACCCTAGGCTAATTCCAGCTACTGGAACAGGTATTGGTTCCGTGACTCCACCTTTGAACAAGGCCATTTTCTATTGTTACCTTGGATTATCAATGTTTCCCCACTCCCTGCCACTTCCTACCCCCATATCTGTTCCTGTAAATACATAGCCCATTATAGGGTAGGGACCTCCCGGTACAGGATTGTTGGCTATGATGTTTGTATGCCCAGCCTGGGCTGTAAAATGAGAACTTAGGGGACCACATGTATTCCACTCCTTCTCTGCCTGGGAGTTTTGTCCCAGTAAACCCAGTATCTGTACCGTATGACGTTAAGAGTGTGGATTCATGGATGCTTTGTAGAACGGGAGAAAGGAATACAGGCTCCTGGGTAACTTGAGACCATTGTACCCTGTAGACAAAAAAGAGTCAACCGTGCAAATGATTCAGAAATTACTAGCTCAGCATAACATTCACTGTATCTGGCCCTTGTTATAAGCAACACTAGTGCTAATGCTATAGTATTTTCCAAAGAAAATTGATGCATGAAATCTTAACTTCGTTTACTTCTCTTTTTCCCCGATCTCTGTGCGCTGATGCAGTCTGCTAATTTCTGTCCCCTTTTAGTTCAGTTGCCAAAGAGGACATGAGAAAGTTGGATTAATGATTAGTTCTTTTGATCAAAATGTTATTCTTGATTATTGTCATTTAAAATACGACACACAGAGGCATATATTACTATTATTTGTTTCAAATTAGAAGTTAGTTATCTACCACTAATTAGAAATGAATGACACACTATTAAATTAGGGCTTAAATATAATGAAGTCATACTAAGTAAGAAATAAGAAAATGCCACAAGAGGTCCTCCTCACGAAAGAATGTTTACATGGAAAAAAAAAATCAAGATGGTCTCAGATACGTTAAAGAAAGTGTGTTGGGATGGAAGAAATCTTTATTTCAAAAAATCACTAAAACAGAAAATATAGACAGAAATAAAACCACTGCCATCTGACAGTGAAGAATGCCCACCTCTTAACAGCAAGTATTAAAAATAAGTAGGTCATAAAGATGAGAAAGTAAAATGCTATGATATTGGCTCCTTATCTTTAAGTGGAATTCTAATTTGACTGTAGCACAAGGAAAGGGAATGCATACAGTATGTTTTCCCATGTGAGCTGTCAGAATGATAAAACTGAATATGCTGTTAAATCAGCTTTTCCATGGACAGCTGGTTCATCATCATTAGCATGTATATCCTTAATAATATCTAGGCCACTCGACTATAGTAGAACTAGATTGATGCTCTTTAAAATTCTGCACTGCTCCAATCAATTGCAGAGGTCTGTATACAAGTATCAAGCTATAATGAACAAAGAAATACTATTCTGACTGGCTTCTTCAACAAAGAAAAAATATTTTACTCTACCATTCTGCTCTAAAAATAGTCTAAAGGTTTTTTAATAATGTAGAATATGCTTATTTAGATGCCTGCATATCTGTGCAATTCTTATTCCCTTAGCTCTTCAAGGAGCTGGAGGTGGTGTGTAGGTTGGTGTGCTTTCTCAGTTGGCCCAAGTGCCTTGCCAGGGAGCAGAGGGCCTTTAATTTTCAAGTGAACTGAATTAAAATAATTGACCCTAAGATTTGGGTTCCTATCTAAGAGTTTAGTTATATTCCTTGTGATTATCATCAGAGTGTATTTGAAAGTACAAAAATCAGGTAAAAGGAGCATAAGGGATCAATTCCAACGTTCATTATAAATGTGAAATTGAGTCAAAGACAATAAAGTGAATTACTGAAGGATACAAAGCATAGCAAGGCCATGAATTGATATCAAAAGCCCAGGACCCTTCCCTAGACCATACTGCATTTAAGAACGTGAAAACCTTTTCTGATGCTCCTATCTGCATGCCCATATGATTCACCCAATGTTGGTACAGAATGTCTGGTACCCAAACTCCAATAAGGTACAGTGGCTTAGGTACACTTGGATTTTTTCCTTCTTCCCTCCATCCCTCCCTCCTTTCCTACTTTCCTTCCTTTTCTTCTTCTCATTTTATTTCTTTTTCTCAGCTAAATTGTGGTTGAGGCCATTTGAATCATAGGCTCTGCCTGAGGAGTGCATTCCTCTGATAAACCATAAAATCCCAGGAATTTTTCTCAACCAAATGCTGTTTCAGTTTTATTTCCTGTTCTTGAGTTACAGAAGCAATTTACTTTTTGACCCTTAAGGATCCCAAAATCTTGGACTTTATTCACTTGTATTTCTGCTTTCAAACTAGAAGCTCTTTCCTGAGCTCGTATCTTTATTGTAATACCTGAATATAAGGAGTAAGAAACAAACTAAACACATAATATTGTAGCTCTTGCTACCTCCCAAAGCAATTGGTCTGTATTGAGTTACCAGAGTTTTACCTAATGTTTTGACACAGCTTATCAGGGCTATCCAGCCTTCCAGCCTTGGAATCTATTTTCTTATAAAAGCCTCAACTTCTCAACGGTTGCCTCTCAACCCACGCAGCAGCTTATGTCTATGCTTTTCAGGCTTTTCTCATTACATCACCCAATCCAAGTTTCCAGTTTCTGAGTTACACATAGGCTCCCATCATTTTAAAAACAAGATAAAATAATATTAAACATTTATAAATTTAAAAAATCATATTTCTAATGACTCCAATCGATGCTGTTTATCACATAATAATGAAAAGTGGATGGTTGCGATTGGCAAAGTAGAAATTGCACCAAAGTTCACCCATAAGGAAGACTTTATTCAAGACTATTGCCATAAAGGAGAGAGACTGAACTCAACTTTGCTGAGGCAAATGGCTGGAGAGTTTTTAAGCACTGAAGTGAGCTAGTAAAAAAAGTATTGGAGGATTTTGTGGAGAGGGGAGGTTGATCAGTGGGATGTGCTGAGCACTTTGAGTTATTCCTGAGTTTACGAATGTTTTTCTCTGAGATTAGGCCATCTGTGTTTGCTCCTTGGCTTCCCATGGAAGTAACACTTCCACCCTCCCACAGGGACTGAGAGATGGGCGTGTTATCTCTTTCCATCGTCATATTTCAAAGAGATGGTTCTTAGGTCCTTGAGAAAGATATGTTCTGAGGCATAAAGTTGGAAGGAGGCTGGGAGAAGATTTACATACATTTCAGAGGGGTAGAGAAAGAATTGACACAGGCTTCCAAGGTGAAGCTTTATCACCAGCTGAAGGAGGAAGAGCAGGAAGAATGATACTTGTAAGGTATTTATTGGCCAGAATAGTGTACATCACTTTTGCTCACATCTATTCACAGTAGTTCCACTACATGGCTCTTTTATCTTCAGAGGCAGCTAGCAATTGTGATCTTGCTGTGATCTGAGAGAATTGAGAACATGGATTTTGCTGAACAGTTTTTGCCACAACTGAGTGTTCACCAGGATCTATGCCGAATAAATACCTAGATATATATTATTTAAATACTATGAAAAAAACCTGAGAAGCAAGTATTAGTGTCCTCATTGTGGAAAGGAGGGTTGAGACTTAGAGAAGTTAGTACTTTGCTCATGTAATCAAGAGCTGAATAAAAATTCAAATTAAATCTTTATGCCTAAATAGTGTACAGTCTTTACCTTTATGCCACACACACACACACACACACACACACACACACTCACTCACTCAGAGAGAGAAAGAGAGATTGAGAGAGAAAGTGAAATTTTCCATTGTTTTTTCCCATAACAGATGGCCATAAGGTACAATATGAATGGCATTATAATTAATCCCATATATTTTATTATAGTTTTCCCTCAGTTCTTCCTCAACACAATTCTGACTTCCTAAATGCCTCTCTCCTTCTCTCTCTCTGTCTTTGTCTCCCCACTTTCCCTCTCGCCATTTTCTCATGTTGTTTAGTCTCAGATTACCCCAGCTTTATTTTTTATTTTATTTTTTTGCGGTATGCGGGCCCACTACTGCTGCGGTCTCTCCCGCTGCGGAGCACAGGCTCCGGATGCGCAGGCTCAGCGGCCATGGCCCACAGGCCCAGCCACTCCGCGGCACGCGGGATCCTCCCGGACCGGGGCACAAACCTGCATCCCCTACATCGGCAGGCAGACTCCCAACCACTGCGCCACCAGGGAAGCCCACCCCAACTTTACTTGAATAGTACCCTTTTCAATTCATAGTAATAAACCTTCAGCAAATTAGGCATTATATACAAAAGACAAGAGGGATATAATATTTTGGAGCATGAATCTCAGGCTTGCACATTTAATCTGGTTTTTCAAAAAACTTTCATCATTGAAAGATAATGCAAGAGGACATAGAAAAAGCACAGAAGGAAAAGAAAAATGAGAAATATTAAAACAGCCAGGGGGGTAAGGAAAGAAGACATAATATAAATAAAAGACAAGGAAAGTCAGGAAGAAAATACAAAAAAAATAAAAGAGAATTGGTCTTCAGTTTGGACTATACTGTATAGCTCTAGTAAATTAAAAATTTGAAAATAAATGCAATGATTTGAGGATTTTTTAACCAAAAATGAAAGTTGTTGAGTTCCTCAAATGTGGAAAGAGACATATTTTCCAATTTTTCCCTGTTGAACTTTACGTTGGGTGTATTTTATGTAATAGACTGGGTTCTGTGCAATCAAAGTGTAGGAAGGTCCTTTCTAAATTACCTGAGGTGGTTATCTGTCACAGAGTGAAGGTACACTATATAACTCAAGGTTAGGCCTACATTTTTATGTCAAAACACAAGTGTTGCTCAAGTTTTCTATCTCTGGGAATGATTTTATATATGGCTCAAAGATACTTCAGCTTAACTGCTAACGATAAACCTAAGGAGAAGCTGTTGTTCATTTAAATCAGAGGCTGCACACACACACATACACACACACAGATTTTCTCAGTTATTCCTAATTCCTTCTATAGAACGTAGATTTGCTCTTAGCAATAATGTGAGTCTGCATTTACAGACATCCCATGCAGTGGAATAATGCAGAGGTACGTTTCAGTGGCAACCTGAAATAGCAATGAAATATCAATGAATAGAACATGATTTAGAATTGCATTATGAAAATATTTCACATAAAAAGACTCCAGTGTGATAAATGTGTGTGTGCATTCATGCAAAAGTAATTATCGATCAAGCCCTGTTCTAGATGATGAAGAAACAGTGGAGATCAGAACAGACAAAATCTTCATGGAGCTTTTATCCTAGCTCGCATATAATTACATGCCTAGACTTTAAAATATACACATCAATTTAAGAGAAATAATATTAAATTTGGTAATTTATCATATGAGTATATTTTGTACCTTATGAAAACCTCATACAGTGAGAATGATAAGGAAACAAAAATGGTATTAACCAACAGGGATAAAAACAACAGGAAAGACAGCAAAGGAGTTTAAATCTTAGCCACGTTTTCCAAAAGGATAGAGGGGTGGTGAAGTAAAATCATAAGTGTTTTCCATATTAAGGGTTATGGACCCTGCAGGTGCTGGGAAATGTTCCTGCAGAATTCCTAAAAAAATTATGTGGTTGGCAGTACCAGGTAGTGCAGAAGGCGCAGGGCAGGAACAGCCCTGAGCAGAGGTGACTGCTCGAAGTCTGTAAACAGAAAACTTAGATCCGCAGCACCCTCCCTTCATGCTGCCAAGCGACTACCCCCTCCAGCTTCTCAGGAAGGAAGTGAGAGGAGCTTCATTCTCTGGAGAAATTGGAGCAGAGGTGTTCTCATCTTATGGGCCCTGGACATAGTAAGGCTAGTATAAGGCAGGGGTGACACAGGCAGTGAAAATAGGAGAAATAAGTGGGAATCTACAAGCTGGACTCTGGGATCCTCAGCCTTTCCTGTTTTTGCTTCTCAGACGGAAGGTGACCAGCTATAAAGTCGTCTCCCCTTTCTCAGGGAGATTACCTGCTGCTTCTCTGATGAATCATCATTGCCCAAAGAAAAGACCTGTGGTTCCCAGTTCTTCAGGGCTGCTCACTGTCTGGTTAGGAGAGTAGGAATCAGGGTGAGGTCTCCTTCCAGTCGGTGCTACATTTAATCTTCCTAACGATGACTTCGTTTTGCATATTCTGTATGATACCTTCCAGATCTTGCATTTTACAATTCTAAGTTTTCTGAATAAACAGTGATCATACAAAAACATTGTGCATAAAAAATCAATTGCATTTAAGCATAAATGAAACAGTTCTGTATTTTTCCTCAACAACCAGTTACCAATTAGACTACAATTTGAGAGTCAATTTTTATTCCAGGCATTTACCTTCAGATATGGAATAGAGAGACATCTTCAAAGAAATAATTTTGAAGATGAAGGTGTCTTGTTTCTTTATAGAACGCCCCCCCCATTCAAAGTTTAGAAGACCCATCATGACCCATGGACTAGAATGAAACTTAACAGCTACCCCTGATTTCAAAGCGCTGATGACAAGAGAATATAAGATTCAAAAAATATTTTTGTATTTGACCAAATATGGCTATCTGTTTTTGTTTAAAGCATTTTTTTTTCTTTTCTGGATATTTAAATGTTTCTCTGAATACGCTAATAAAATGCAAATGATGGATTTCTTTTCCCATTAGTTTTGTCTTTCTCCTATCCCCTGAGACATATTACGTATGATTAGTTAAAAATATTTTAATGACAGCAAGAAGAGATTTCCACAGAAAATGTTGTAAACGTTGTCACTGAAAAAAATAGCTTTCATTTCCAAAATTTTATGAACAATCTTCTCCTGCCCAGCGCGTTTTCCAATTATGACAGAATGAGACTAGTTTTTAAAGCTTAAACGCTTGACCCTTCATTTTATCCAATTTTATTGAAAATTAAGGACAGGAAAAATTCTTGTATAATGCACTGCTGTGAAAGAGGAACTCTTAGTTTTAGCTTTTTGGACATTTTATTTGGTACCCATCTTATTCACAACTATTATAATGTCACAATTTTCATAACCTTATCTAATGAGAGATTTTCTGGTTGACTCCATTACCTTGTCTGACCATAGCATATAATTCATCAGTTTGTGTGAAAGTGTCCTTTACTAAGACTCTATGGCAAAAAATATCATTCTAATGTAAACAAACATTCCTGCATATGGTGACTCAGATACAGTCCTGAGATGGTGTATCCTGTTCCTTTTAGCTCATTGAAAATAAAACCCCAACCTAGCTGGTGGTTAATAACAGAATCCTTAATGGTTCTGCAGAGAGACATGAAATAGAAGATGTTACTTTGATCTGTCAGAACTTCTGTTTCTGATCACAGCTTTAAAGATAACCTTAGGCTCTTTTTCAAATTATAGTATACAACTTCCATTTGTAAGAGACTTTCATTTACCACATTGCTACTGTTTTTTTAATTCCAACCTTTAATAGTTAACATTGAATAAAGCTAGAGTCCAATTGTTTTATTTGACTTATTTTTCCGTACTACTTCCTTCTAGAGCTGAATTTTATACATAATGCTTATTTTTTCCTTATACAATGCATTTTCTTTGTTTTCGTATTTATCCATACATCATTCTTTAAGATTCCTTTTTCTTGTAATCCATTTCTCCCTTAAGCTTTGTATACATGGCTAAAATTGAAATACACTGTTCAGCCTTGACTCACTTTTAAAATTCTTCAAGAGTCCTATTAAATAATCCATACCATCTATCTTCTACCTAAATGTGATTTTTCAGAAGTCTGTACATTTAACTAATCTTAGGTGGATTTTTAAGGCGCAGTTCAGGGAGATACCTGAGGCAGACCTGAACTTGGACCAGTGAGGGTGATGGCTGACTTGGATTGTCATATAAAACGAGTACCTTGGAGCTATTACCACTGTCTTGGTGACTGAGAGGGTTAGGTTGAGGTGTGCAGCCAACAGCTCAAGGATAGTTAGGAGAAGACAGGGAATAAACCCTGTGAGGATAGCAGAGGGTGTATCTCAAAGAACTTGAAATCTTTACCCTAATCAGGTGTATCACCATAGTGATGTATGGCCACAGAGTTCCGTTTATTTCGTTTAGGTTTATGAATATATTTAAACAACTTCAATACTCTCCTAAATATTGAGTTAAATGGAAACCTATTGATAAGTAATACATAGACATAATTTTTTAATGCAAGTGGAGGGGAAGGAGGAATTTATTATATCTATATAGTATATAATTTTATAAATTCATAAAATTATATATAGTATATAATTTTATAAAATTTTATATTATAAATAAAATAATATAAAATATATTATATAAATATATTATAATATAAAATTATAATATCTGTCTGTACTCACTTTGTCTTTACCATGATATAAGATGTGCTCAGTGACGTATCTACCCTTTCAACCATTCTTGTGTTTTTCCTTGAATATTTCCTTCCCTGTATTCCTTACTTTAGGTTTTCAGTGTTAGATAAATGGTTTTCACGTCATAAATCATTTTTTATTTGATTATTTCTGGTGGTAAAATTGAGTAAAAAGTTGGTAAAGCTTAGAATTAAGGGAAGAGAATAACAATAAACAAAGCTCCCTTAATTTCATGGAAACATAATATTTCTCAGTAGCCCAGAACTATAGCTTTTTTTCCCCATTTTCATCCATATCACCTATATTTTCTGAGGTAGGACACCTTCATCACTCATTGTATTTTAAATATGAACACCCTTCTACCCTCCTTGTCCTCCTTCATTCCTGTTCTGTAGCTACCTCTTGGCCAGTTTTTTCAGGAGAGTCATAGGAAGAACTTACAGTTATTACAGGGCTCCATGATGTGCATTTACTTCCTCACAAGTGTAATAAGTATAAATTTTTGTCGCTAAATGATGCACAAAACATAACTCAGGAGCAAATACCCTTTTCAATACTTGCCTGAAGATCAGGTAGTTAGTTAGGATCAGGGAGTTGAAATCAGTGAATAATTCGACTTTAAAATTTGGGGGGCAAGAGCATCCCTATTATGATATAAATGAAATGAGTGCTGTTAAACACCTATTGTATCCATTTCAAAATAAAAAAAAAACATAAGGTGCTCTTAAATATTTCTTTTAACTGTTTACACTTGTCCTAATTGTATGATCATAAAAGCTTATTTATTTATTTATTTTTAAAAAATTAGTTGTCCAGTGTTGGTGTTCCTTTAGGGAGGGCATGTTTTTATCATCAGTATTCTAATACTTTTATAGTTCTTTCAATTTTATATTTTCATTCTGATTTTATATTTACATGGTGTGAACTTGGTTAGTGGATCTTCTCTGGGTATGTTAACAAGTAAGTTTTCTCAAATTAAAAGGTTAAGAACTGACATGGTAACATGGCATGTTTACTAGGTTCTTGAGTGCTAGTGTGAGAGGTCAGATGGCCATTTATTACATTTGTAACCATCCCCAAACGGGCATGTGGGTTCATGTATAAGGCTTTACAATATTTGGAGAAATTCAAAGTGAAGTCAAGTAATAGTATTACGCTGTATTTCTGTGGCTCTTGCTCTTACTTGCTCTTTCTAGGTTCTAAGATTGGAAGTGCAGAATCTTCTCACAGAGTGCTACACCCCACATGATTTCAAAGTTCCCACTGGGTGTACGTAAGCTTCAAGTACATCCTATCGGCCAGCATATTTTGCCTTTAGTTTTCTGTTTGCATCTTTAACTCCAGCCCAGGCCCTCTTTGGCGATACTTGACAATGAGGTTCATTTGTTTGAGCGATCCTGAGGACATCTTGAATTCATTGATACCATTTGCACTCTATATCCACCTCCTCGTGTCTACTCTTCTAGTTTAGAGTCCATGATTTGTGACGATTCCTACTACTTATTACTCCTTTGCGAATATTCTCCAATGTCTTTCCACTTTCTTCCTGCAAACCTCCACCTTCTCTATGCTTGCACTCCTGTAGCTGAATATTGTTGGAGAAAACACACATGTTCACCCGTGTTGATGTCACTATACATGCATAATCATCAATTTTAAAACAAGACTGTAAACTCTAAGAACTATAAACTTTATAAAATCACTTTCCTGCCAAATCATATCCTTTCATAACCTGCCAAACTTCTTATTCTATATGTTTCTGTAACTTCAGCGGTTGCCCTTTCCTTCCTGGGGAAAGTAGACCCTCATGTGTAAAGGCTCTCACCTTGCCATCACCAAGTCTTTATATGTGTAAGCACCTGTGCCCATCTTCTCCTATAATCTTAAAGAAGAGACCCTTCATTAAAGGTCAGTATATCCTCACTTGATTCTCACCAAATCCCTTTCTCCTTCGCAGGACTTTTCTCCTGCAATTATCTGCATTCTCCCCGTGTTGTCTGTTTCTCCCTCGCAAATGAGTGGTTATTCTCAGAGTCCATACACTGTCCAGTATCCACCAATTTAAAATTCATTTTCTTAACCATATCCCCTTTCTTCATCTATACCCCACGTTTTATGAAAGAGGTTTTGTATTTATCTCCACTTCGTCAAATTCTGTTACATCCTCTCTCCATCTGGCTTTGTCTCCAAACCCCTTTCTGATTTTTCACTGATGGAATCAACAAAAACACCTTGTTACCAACATCAACAAATTACCACAAACTTAGTGGCTGAAATGACAGAAATTCATTCTCTTACAGTTCTGAAGGTCAGAAGTCCAGAATTAGTCTTACAGGAATAAACTAAAGTTTCAGCAGTTCTGACTCCTTCTGGAGGTTCTGGGGAGAATCCATTCCTTGCCTTTTCCATCTTATAGGGTCTGTCTCATTTCCTGATCCTGGTCCCACATCACATTCTCTTTCCTCCTCCTGCTTCCATTAACCCCTTGCCCCCTTTCTTCAATTCTAACTCTGTTCCTCTTGTGTCCCTCTTATGCGAATCGTTGTGATTACCTCGGGCCCACCTGGGTAATCCAGGCTAATGTAACAGTCAGCATCATTAATTTATCTGCAAAGCCTCTTTTGCCACATAAATTAACATTCACAAGTTCACGAGATTAGTACATGACACATTTGGGGAATCATAACAGTGTTCTTGATAAGAAGGTACTTTTCCTTTAGTGGTGATTCAGAATCTCAGGGTCTTTTCTTTTCTCTTCCTCCCTCCCCCCCTTCCTTCCTTCCTTCCATCCTTTCTCTTTCTTTTCCTTCCTTCTTTCTTTCTTTCTTTCTTTCTTTCTTTCTTTCTTTCTTTCTTTCTTTCTTTCTTTCTTTCTTTCTTTCTTCCTTCCTTCCTTCCTTCCTTCCTTCCTTCTTTCCTTCCTTCCTTCCTTCCTTTCTTCCTCTGTCTCTGTCTCTCTTCTTTTTTTCTGCCTCTGCCATCTCAAACACAAGTAAGTCAAACTTGCCATCCTTTCTTTCATTGAATACAAAACGGAAAGTGCATAGAGGATCACAAATGGAAAGTGTTTCAGGGTGAGTCCTAGAAGTGAATTACCACTTCCTCTTACATTATATTGAAGAGAAACCTTTCATATATCCAAATATAACTGCAAAATAAAAATCAAAAACAAATATGGGAAACATAGTCAACTTGTGTATCCAGATAGGCATGTTTGATGATTGGCTTAGAATCTCTGCTATACTATTCTTATTAATATTTTTTTATAATCTAAAATGAGAATTTTGAATTCATACCACCCTCCATCCTGATAATGGATTCAGATCTATTCACTGAGTGTTTCTTCTATTCCTTAGTATCCCGTGGGTATTATTTATTCGTTCATTTATTTATTCACTCAAAAATACCCATCACTTACTAGATATCAGAGATTAGAGTAGAACATATGTATTGCTTTGACGTTTATGTCTAAAGATAATGTTGGTTTAGTGTGAAGACATTCTGCAGACATGACAACTAAAGAATGTTTCCATAATTCGGAGAAGAGATGATGGTATCTTGGGCGAGAGTGGTGTATGGAGGAAGATGAGAAGGATTTGAGATGGTACGGGTGGCACACTGGAGTGAGTGTTTAATCTGGGAGAGAAGAAGGAGTTAGCAGTTCTGTTACTTATTTATAAAAAACAGGTGAATAGTGGTTACATTTGCTGAGAAACAAGAATATTAGGATTTGGTAAAATCCTAATAGGATGGTGAGTTTATGTTTGGATACATTGAGAATGAGGAAAACATCCAAGTAGATACACCCCAACAGTGTTGGACACGGAAGTCTGAAGGTCAGGGGCGAGGTCTGGCCTGCAGCTGTGGGCCTGAGAGTTGTGAACACAATGAAGTTGTATGAGTAGGTTTTGTTATCAGAAACACTATGTAGAATAAGAAGAGAGGAAGGCTTGGGACAAGACTGAATAATGACAGTACCCAAGAGAAGGACTGGTATACTTTTTCTGTATAGGGCCAGATGGTAAGTATTTTAAAATTTTGAAGGCCATATGATCTCTGTTGTAACTACTCAACCCTGCCACTGTAGCGTGAATGCAGCCATAGACAACATGTTAACACATAAGCAGGGCTGTTCATTTTTAAAAATAACAATTTATATACCAAAAAAAAAAAAAAAGACCAGTCCAGATTTAGCCCACAGAGCATAGTTTTTGAGCCCCTGCTCAAGAGGATGGGAAAGAAACAGTAGACCTAGAAAATAAAGAAAGAAACCCCAAGAGAGTGTGAGCAAGGGTGCTTCAAGAGGAGGAGGAGTCTGAATTTTAAATACGATGACTGAAGGTGGAAGACTTCAAGACCAATCTGACATTCTTTGCCCAATGTGGACCTTAAACTAATTATACGACATCCAAGAATAAATCAACAACTTTGTCCTTTACGCAAAATTGGAAACTTAATTATCTCTAAATTTCCATTTTGTAAAACTTGTTAATTTATGTAGATTATGGGACTTCCCTGGTGGGGCAGTGGTTAGGAAAATGCCTGCCAATGCAGGGGACACGGGTTCGAGTCCTGGTACAGGAAGATCCCACAGACTGCAGGGCAACTAAGCCTGTGCACCACAACTACTGAGCCTGCACTTTAGAGCCCATGAGCCACAACTACTGAGCCAGCGTGCCACAACTAATGAAGCCTGTGCACCTAGAGCCTGTGAAGCCACCACAATGAGAAGCCTGCACACTGCAATGAAAAGTAGCCCCCACTCAACACAACTAGAGAAAGCCCGCGTGCAGCAACGAAGACCCAACGCAGCCAAAAATAAATAAATAAAAGTAAATTTAGTTATTTTAAAAATTATATAGATTATTAGATAAATTTAGAAATCCTTTTTTATTTTTGCATTTATTAAAAACACGTTCCTAATATCTACTTAGAGATAACTCATATTTTAACTTCAAAGTTAACAGAATATCCTTTTTAGCTTGTTGGCAGCTCCCGGCAAGTTTTGCAAAAATGTAGAAAACACTACATTTTTGTTTGCATGATTTTGGTTTGTTATTCATCACTTATGTGTGCAGAGCCACATGAGCTACCCAACTACTCAGTCTGTCTGGAGCCTCTGTGCACAAGGTCGTGTCCCCAGGTCCCACCCATGTACATAAAACATTCCTAACATTAGAATACATACACTTCCTTCTATAAGGCGTGTACAATGATCACAGCTTTCTTTTGTGAGGAAATATGCCTTTGGATGTCCCATTTTTAGAACTTTGGGGTTCAGTTATTTTCTAAGGTTCCTCTGTCACCATTTTAAAATTCATTTTCATAACCATATACCTTTTTTTTTTTATCTATTCCCCACTTTTTACGAAAGAGTTTTTGTATTTATCTCCACTCCCTCAAATTCTATTACAACCCCTCTCCATCTGGCTTTGTCTGCAGCACCTTTCCTGACCTTTCACTGAAAGAGTCAACAAAAACCCTATGTTGGCAAGATCAACAAATTACCACAAACTTAGTGGTTGAAATAACATAAATTCATTCTCTTAACCGTTCTGTTCTGAAGGTCAAAACTCCAGAATGAGTCTTACAGGACTAAAACAAAAGTTTCAGCATGTGTTTGGATGTCTCATTTTTAGAACTTTCGGGTTCAGTTATCTTCTCAAGTTCCCCCTGTCTCCCAATTATTAGCTAGTATTTGGCTCTAAAAGTACACACCCTTATCTCATTCTTTTTATTTCTTTCCTAACTAAAAAATTTTAATACTTACGTGGTATAAATGATTACTCCATTCTTTTAAAATCTATTATTTGATTCATTTGCAGATTGATGGAGTATGTCTTCATGTAATTTTCATGGAGTCTGTGCATAGCATATTTTCATGGAGTCTTTACATATCAGTGAATATCATTGCAGTAACTTCACAGAAAAACGATACCTTCATTGAGTATATTTTTTGCCATACTCTTCTCTGTCTGTTAAGCATCACTCAGCTGGTGTTTTAAAATATTTTTTAGATGCAGTATTAGATGCTTAAAGCCTAGTTTCCATTTCCTTATAAATAGCCCATTTTTTTTCTCTCCTTGGATCTTTGTAGAAATGTATTCTTTAAACATGTAACAAAAAATATCATGTTTTTCTTTCAACTCATAGTTTTATCTTAAATATTTATGATTATTTTTATTCACTTTTTAATTTTTTTTCTGATAAAATGCCTATTGTCCCATCATTTTAGTCTCATTGTTCATTTTACTCTTCATAACTAATTGTATTTTCTGTGGTGAGATTCTAACTCTTTAACTCTTCCAATAGGCAGATTGAATTTACTAATTTAAAATTTTAATTTCTTTGCAATCACAGCTTATTTCAGTCAGCTTTCTTTTCATCTCAGTTTATATATAGTCTGTTATTTTCCATTTCATATTTTATTTTGTTTCTTACAGGCCAAATTTTTATTTTATATATTTTATATATTTCTGATAACAGGTGAAAATGATTAAAATTTTTCCTATAGTTTTTGGTATTAAATCTTTAAAAATTATTATTTTCATATATATATATATATATAGGATTGCAGAAATTTCTCTTCATGCTCCCTCTTTTGCTTTTCCTTTAGTCACTTATAAATTCCTCACTGTCTATTTGAGTGTTAACACAATATTTCTTCAGATTTTTAGCTGAACGTCAGGTTTATACGTAAACCCCTATTTTAGTTAGAATTAAGACTCGTGTATTGAAACAGAGACCCCAAAATACAGTTGCTTAAGTAAGATAAAGATATAAGATAAAACTTAGTTCTCACGTAAGAGTCTGGAGGTTATTCAGACAGACAGGGGCTCAACCTGAGAAGACCATCAGGAACCCAAGTTCCTTCCATCCTTTCTTCTCAAAGAATGTTTTTCTTATTTGTCAAGTCAAAGCTGGGCCAGTACTATATCATGTTTCAGTCTGAGAGAAAGGGAAAGAGAGAAAGTAAAGGCCAGGTAATTTTCTTTTAAGCTAGTTACTCAGAAGTTATAAGCATTGTTTCCACTCACACATCTTCATTGAGAACTTTATTACCTCATGACCACTAGCTGAAACAGAAGTTGGTTAATGAAATCTTTAGCTAGGTAACTATATGTTCAGTTAAAACCCTATTACTATGGAAAAAGGAGAAACGTAATTGGATGGAAAATGGCCCCAACCTTTAATGATTCTGTTTACAGTTCTTGTTTTTATATTTTTTTCTATAAGAAGAACGTTTTTCTAGATAATACATATCAGCCGTCAACCCACGTTTCTTGGAAGCACTACAGTAAATGTTTCCCTAAGCTCTGCCGATCTCTTTCTTGACTTACTGTTGACTTCACATCTCAGAATATAATGCCTTGCTTTCTGCCGCCTTATAGCAGGCCCTGTCTTATTGTAGCCCCTGAATGTTCATAAAAAGGAAGGGCTGATAGAATGAAATTGTCTTCAGCCCATTCAAAGAATCATTGAAAAATGTGCAGCAGGGACAATGGAAGCTGGGAAATGGGAGCAAAGGGGCATCTGCTTTTGTGTATTGAATGACAGCAAAATGACACTATACAAAATGGCTAGAGATGTTGGTTGGAAGGAAAAAAATTTAGCCTCCTTTCTGCTAGAGATGAAAACACATTATTGGAATCACTGGGGAAAATGAGAACAGGATAAAAACTTCATAACTTAGTACTCAGAAACTGGAGAATTGGGCTTCCCTGGTGGCACAGTGGTTAAGAATCTGCCTGCCAATGCAGGGGACATGGGTTCGAGCCCTGGTCCAGGAAGATCCCACCTGCTGCGGAGCAACTAAGCTCGTGCGCCACAACTACTGAGCCCATGCGCCTAGAGCCCATGCCCCACAACAAGAGAAGCCACTGCAGTGAGAAGCCCGGGCACCACAACGAAGAGTAGCCCCAGCTCGCCGCAACTAGAGAAAGCCACGCGCAGGAACAAAGACCCAACGCAGCCAAAATAAATAAATAATAAATAAATAAATAGAAACTGAAGTATTTTCTCACACCACACACATTCAGTCATTTAGTTATTTTGTCAGTGTTTAGAGGACATTTATTGCAATGAGGCCTTTCAGAGTTATACATTTTGGTATGAAACTGTTTCAGCTATAGTTAGTAATTTTTTTTCCCAGGAGGGGGTTTATAGAGTGGAGACTGTGTTTTCCTTATCAATATACATGAAAGAGGGTTACGTATTTTGAAACAAACAAAAAAAATCACAAAATTTTTTTGGGGGTGTGTTTAGAGAAATAGCCTTCAGTTTTATGATGTGATTACCTTACTGTGGCAAACGCTTCGGGACATAGAAAGATATATAAATTGCAGCAATAAAGTAAAGGGACTAATTTTCATTTTCTTCACAGTCATGCCAGTATTTGAATGGTGACAAAGAGATGTGTCACCATTATGTAGGCATATTATGCAGACAAAATTCAATCTATGAAGTAATTTCCTATGGAGAATTTAGTACAGGTAATTCCAATAGTACTATCATTTTAAAAATAACATTTTAGAACTTCTGAGGATCAGGTTTCTCATTAGAAGAATATAACTATTTTCCAAAGATAACTTATCCTTCTCTTATTGTTATTGGCTGTGGATTTAATATTGGTAAATTGCCAAAACCATTCTTTTCAAGTTTACTAAATATAATATGCACACACCTTTGTTAGTACTATTTATAGTTATATGTGAAGTGACAGCAAAGTGAAGAAACTGACTTCATTAAATGCATAAGGGACAACCTCAATGATTGATGCTCTAGGCTAGGAAACAAAACATGTTAAATGTGTCAATCCTTCTTAATCAGTTAATTTATTAATTAATATAAAGTTAATAAAATTTGAGACAGTGCTCGTTTTAAGCTTAAAAATTATACAACAAAATTTATCTGGGTGAATAAATTGCCAAGGAATATTTGAAAAAGAAAACAATGATTGGGAACTAATTTCATTAATATGAAATTTTATATGTATATAAATAGAACCATTTTGATCACAGTTGTAGATATATACAAACCTGATAGACCAAGATGAAGAGTATGGAAGTACAGCCAATCATGTATGTCATTTCATGACAATTAGAATTCTAGAAAAAGATTTTAGATTCCTATTTCATACTACATAAGAATAAATTGCTAAGAGTTCTACTTCTGAGCTTTTAGTTATTTAGTTAAATTTTTCTTTTAAAATGTTGAAATGTTTGTATAAGATGTAAAAGGCTTTCTTTATTCCAAATTATGGTATGTTATTCCTTTTTTTTTGGTATTTTTATAGTTTTACAAAATGTTTATTTCTTCCTTGTGAATAGTATAATAAAATTTTTAAAATGAAATCATAAAATTGAAAGAAAGCATATTATGGGAAAATAGATGCAACATACATTTAAAGAAAATGAATTAGGGCTTCCCTGGTGGCGCAGTGGTTGAGAGTCCACCTGCCGATGCAGGGGACACAGGTTCGTGTCCTGGTCCGGGAAGATCCCACATGCCACGGAGCGTTTGGGCCCGTGAGCCATGGCCGCTGAGCCTGCGCGTCCGGAGCCTGTGCTCCGCAATGGGAGAGGCCACAGCAGTGAGAGACCTGCGTACCGCAAAAAAAAAAAAAAAAGAAAATGAATTAATATTCATAGTACTAAAATACATTTTATAAAAAAGAGAATATAAAATATGTGTACCTGTAGTTTATAATAATATATTATTTTTATTTATTCAGTTTAAATGATTTCCTCATTATATTCAGATTTTGGATTTCATTCTTTTTTTAACAAATAAATAAGAAGAAAATTAAATCAAATTCCTCTTGCCAGAAGAATCATATCCCTGTATTGAGTCTCTTTCTCTTACTGAAATATGCAGCAATAAATAGACTGTACATTTTTAAATGTACAATTTGATGCGTTTGAACATTTGCATACACCCGTGAAACGATTACCACCCTCAAAATGGTGAATATATACATCACCTCAAAGCTTCCTTAAACTATTTTGTAATCCCTCTCATCCCATACTTTCTCTACCCCTAGTTAACCACAATCTCCTTTCTGTCACACTAGATTAATTACTTTCTCTAGAATTTGAAATAAGTGGGACTATATGTTATGACCTTTTTTTCGGTGTCTATCTTCTTTCTCTCAAAATATGTATTTTAAGATTCATCCATGTTGTTGTGTGTATGAACAGTTTATTCCTTTCTGTGGCTAAGTAGTATTCCATTATATTGATATACTGAAATTTGTTTTTCCAATTATTGCTTGGTGGACACTGGGTTGTTTCCAGTTTAGAGGTATTACAGTTCTCTAAGGTAATTACCTGAGAGTGGAATGGAGAGATCATATAGTAGGTGTGTGGTTTAACTTTTAAGCAAATTGCCAAACTCTTTTCCAAAACGGTTATACAATCTTACATTCCTTCCAGCAGTGTATGAGAGTTCCAGTTCCTCCATAACCTCACCAATACTTGAAATTGTCTATGTTCTTCATCTTAAACGTCCTAATAGATGTAGAGTGGTAGCTCATTGTGGTTTCAATTTGCATTTCTCTGATGTCTACTGATATTGAGGATCTTTTCTATGTTGTTATGTGTCTTCTGTTTATCTTCTTTCATGAAGTGTCTGTTCAAATCTTTTGTCCAGTTTCTTCTCCATTGGCTTGCTTGTTTTCTTATTTTTGAGTTTCAAGAGTTCTTTATATATTCTAGCCCTTTACCAAATATGTAACTTTCAAATATTTTATCACTGCCTTTGCTTTGCTTTTCATATTCTTAACAATATATGTTGAAAAGCAAATGTTTTCAGTTTTGATGGAGTCTAATTTATAAATTTATTCCTTCATGGATTGTGTTTTGGTGTCACATCTAAAACATTTTTCCTAATCTAAGTAAACAAGTATTTCTTCCATTTTTTTTCTTCTAGAATTTTAGGTTTATATTTAGGTATAACACTTGTTTTCAAATAATTTTTGTATTTGGTATGAGATATGGCTCAGAATCCCTTTTTTTTTTTCTTTTGACTAGGGAAATCCAGTTGTTCTAGCACCATTTGTTGAAAAGACTATCCTTTATTCTCTGAATTATATTTGCAACATTGTCAAAAATCAGTTATCCATTTGTGTTAGTCTCTTGATCTATTTGACTAATCTGTATGGAAACACAACATTGTCTTTGCTCTTTAAAAAAATTTTTTTTTGCTTATTCTTGGCTATTTGACTATTCTAGGTCCTTTGCATTTCTTTATGAATTTTAGTATCTGTTTGTCAGTTTCTACAAAAAAAGTCTCCTGAAATTTAGATTGGGATTACACTGAATCAAGAAATCAATAAGGGAAAAATTGACATCTTATCAATATCGAGCCTTCCAACCCGTGAAAAAGAGATGTATCTGTATCTTTAGGTAGGCCTTCTTTAATCCCTCTCAGCAATGTTTTCTGGTTGTCAGTGTGTGTGTCTCACACACCTTTTTTTCAGATTTACTCCAATGGATTTCATATTTTTGATGCTATGCAAATTATACTGTTCAAATATAAATTTCAGTTGCTTGCTGTTAGTATATAAAATTGAAGTTGATTTTTAATATGTTGATCTTGTATCCTGTAATCCTGATAACTAAACAAACATTAGTTTTATTAACTTTTTGAATATTTCATTAGAGTTCTGCCTGTATGATCATTTCATCTGCAAGTAATAACAGCTTTACTTCTTTCCTGTGTGGATGGCTCTTATTTATTTTCCTTGCCGTTTGGCACTGGCTAGCACCTCCAGTTTCATGGTGAAAAGAAGTGGTGAGAGGAGTCTTGTTTCTGATCATAGGGGCAAAGCATTCAGTCTTTCACCATTAAGTGTAATGTAAACTGAAGGTTTATGGAAGATGTCATTTATTTGCATTGAATGCATTCCCTGCTATTTCCTAGTTTGCTGAGACTTTTTATTGAGAATGAATATTTGATTATCAAATACTTTTTCTGAATCTGATGTATTTGTCAATTGCTTTTTTTGTTAAACCAAACTTTCATTCTTGAAATAAATACTACTTGATCATGATATTAGCTTTTTTTCATATATTTTTATACTTTATTTGCTACATTCTGTTAAGCATTGGGCTTTAGCTTTGGACTATTTTCTTATAACGCCTTTGGGTGGGTTTGGCATCATGGTTATGATGTCCTCATAGAATGAGTTGGGGAATATTTACTCTTCAGTTTTTACAAGAGTCTTTATAGAATTTGTATTATTAATTCTTTATAAGTTTGATTGAATTCATCAGTAAATCTATATGGGTCTTGAGTTTTATTTGTGGGAAGCTTTTAATCACAGACATGTGTGTATTCATGTTACCTTTTTCTTCCTGAAAGTTCTTTGGTGTTTGTGTTTCTCAAGGAATTTGTCTGTTTAATGTAACTGGTTGAAGATTTTGGCAGAACTTGTTGATACTTTTCCCTTATAGTCTTTATAGTATCTGTGGAATTGCAAGCTGTAGTGGTGTCACTTCTGTCATTCCTGGTATTAATAGTTGTTTCTTTTTTCCTGATCAGTCTGACTGGGTGAGTCTCAATTTTATTGCTTTTTCTCAAAGAACTAGCTTTTTTAATTCATTGATTTGGTTCATTGATTTTTATCAAAGAACTAGCTTTTTTGATTCATTGATTTGGTTCATTGATTTTTCTTTTTTTTTCTGTTGTCTGTTTCTATGTCCTTGATTTCTGCTTTAATCTCATTTCATTTCTTTTGCTTACTTTGGAAATAAGTTCTATTTTTTCCCAAGCTTTTTAAGGTGAAAGCTAAGATTATTGATTTGAGATTTGTGTGCTTTACTTTTTATAAAATTTTTATTGGGGTATAATTGATTTGCAGTGTTATGTTAGTTTCAGGTGCAAAGCAAAGTGAATCTATTATACAGACACATATCCACTAGTTTTTAAATTCCTTTCCCATATAGGCCATTATAGAGTATTGAGTAGAGTTCCCTGTGCTATACAGTAGGTCCTTATTAGTTATCTATTTTATATGTAGTAGTGTGTCAATCCCAATCTTCCAATGTATCCCTCCCTCTCTTTTAACCCATGGTAACCATAAGTTTATTTTCTACGTCTGTACCTCTATTTTGGTTTGTAGATAAGTTCATTTGTAGCCTTTTTTTTAGATTCTACATATAAGCGATATCATATGATATTTGTCTTTCCCTGTCTGACTTCACTCAGTATGAGAATCTCTAGGTCCATCCATGTTGCTGCAAATGGCATTCTGTGTCCTTTTCTAATATAGGCATTTGAAGCTTTAAAATGTTCTCTAAATACTCCTTTATGGGCAACTAACAAATTTTGCTATGTTCTGTTTTCATTTTCATTCAGTGAAAATGCTTTATAATTTCCCTTGTGATTTTTTTGATATAAGCAATATTTTGTAGTATGTGATTTAATTTTCAAATATCTGGGGATCTTCCAGATGGCATTATATTATTTACTTCTAATTAAATTTCACTGTAGTGAGAGAACATTCTTTTTATGACTTGAATCTGTGCAAATTTTTGGAAACGCTTTTAGGGCCCCAAATATGGACTACCTTGGCAGATGTTCCCTGACACCTGAAAAGCATGTCTACTCTGCTGATGTTTGGATGTTCTCCATATGTCATTTAGATTCATGTGATTCAAGTCTTCCACATCTGTGTTTATAGTCTGTCTACTTGTTCTTTTGATTATTGAAATTTGTAACCGGAATGGTGGATTTATTTAATTCTCCTTATAGCTCTATCACATTTTTCTTCATGTATTTTGAATTCTGTTATTAGTGGGAAAAATTAGGATTATTATTTCTTCTTGGTGACATAATTTAGCATTCTGAAATGCTCCTTTTTAGCTCCTGTTAAACATCTTTGTTCTGAAATCTACAATGTCTTTTATTAATACAGCAACTACAGCTTTTATTTTACTGTTGTTAGCATGATATGCTTTTTTTCTCTCCTTTCACTTTTAACATATTTATTTTCATTTAATATGTGTTTCATATAGGTGGCATGTAGATGACAATCTCCACCTTTTCATTGGAATGTTTGTTCTACTTACATTTAATGTGATTGTTGGCATATCCAGGCAAAACTTCTTAGGGTTCATTCTCAGTTTAACAGAATGCATTTCATCACTGGATTATAAATCAAGATATGTGGGAGAAAATTGGTGTTAGAGAAGCTCGGAAAAGGTTTCCAGCACATTCTTTAATGCTTCACTGGTCAAATAGTTAAGCTAGACTGTGTGACCAATTATATCAGTTATACTAGGTATAAGCCATCAATCCGTTCATCTCTAAAAAGTGTAGACAAACAGCTCTGAATACCTCCAGGGAGTTTCAAAATTTAAACAGTACATTAAGTCACCAGACAGTCCATCTCTTTCCTATGTTGGCCAAGGGATGGTATCAGACATACAAGTATGCCCAAGGACAAAAATGTTGCTTCCAGGGAGTTTTCATTTCTAAGGAGAACATTTGGTCTTTCACCATAGAGTATGATGTTAATTATAGTTAATTATAGCTTGTTTGTAGATGCCCTTTTCCATCCCTTGGATTCTGATTTGCAACTTTTTTTTTTACATCTTCTGTATGTGTCTCTCATTTACATGTTTATAGTTCCTGCTACCTACTTGAACATATGGAATATAGTTCAAATAGGTATTTTAATATTTAAGTTAATAAAATACCTATAAATAGGTATTTTACCAGTCTTGTCATCTGTATTGTTTTGAGGTCAGTTTTAATTGATTGTTTTTCCTGTTTATTTTGGCTCATAGCTTTCTGTTTCTTTGCATTCCTGTTCATGTTTTATTGTATGTCAGACAATGCACATTTTACCATGGTGGGTGCTAAAATATTTTTAAGTTGTTTTGAGCTTTTCCTGGGATGCAGTTACTTGTAAATAATTTATTCTTTTGAAGCTTGTTTTAAGCTTTGTTAGACCAGATCAGATCAATCTTTTGTCTAGGGCTAATTTTGCCCCACTACTGAGGCAGGGCCCATCTGAGTTCTCTAACCAGTGCCCTGTTTATTACAACAATTCTTCACTATGGTTGGTGGGAATAATACGTATTCCTGGTACTTAATGAGATCTGGTGATTGCTCTGCTTTTTCCCTTAGGGTTTCTTCCCTTGTGAGTCAGTTTTCTCACACCTGTGTGCTAATCAGGACTCAGCTGAGGACTGGAGGGGGACCCGCTGAAGATCACCAGAGTTGTCTCTTAGTGTAGTTTTCTCTTCTCTAGCACTCTGCCCTGAAGGCTGTGACACTTTCCCCAGAACTGAGGGAGATTGGTGGGAAACATCTGAGCTTCCCCTTTCTATGACTCTGGAAACTCACTTTAGGCGTTATCTGGGGCAATTGTAGTCACCTCATTTGCTCACTTCTCCCAAGAATCAGTGTAATGTGCTGCTGTTTAAGGTTTGAAGTCTATTTTTCATCCATTTTGTTTGGTGTTATTGTATTTTAAGGTGGGAGGGTAAAACCTGTGCCTTTTACTCCATCTTGGTCAGAAGTAGAAATCCATACTCCAGTCTTCTTATACTCACTGCTGGCATGTTCCATATATATATATATGTATATATATATATATATATATATATAAAAATATATGTATATATATACACACACACATATATGTGTATATATATATAATATATACGTTTCCCCATAATTTACTTTCATCCTATCTTTTTTATTTATATTTAATATCGTGTCTCCTGTAAATAGCATATGATTGGGTTACTTATCTATTTTGACAGTCTTTGCTTTCAATTGGAGTATTTATACCATTGATAATTTAATTATTGCTATGTTTCAATTGTCAACTGTAATTTTACTCTTTTCTCTATTGTACTTGTTGCCTGCATTTCCCTGTCCTTATTTAAATATTTGAGGAGTTCCATATTTACTTATTTATGGCTTTTAGCTATACCACTTTACCCTTTTTGGTTTTTAGTGGTTTCTCAATCATTGTTTTTATATTGTTTACAAATCTAATAATCTTTATATAACAGTACAGCAGTCCCTTTTTTTAGCAATCATTTTTTCTTGATCTTTGATTATTTTGATTAAAATTGAACTGATTTAATTTTTAGTCTTAGTTACTAACTCAGCTAGTAGGACTAGTTTTATCATCTAGGATGGAGGATGGGGTCAAAGATCTGGGTTGGTATATGATGGTGTTTCAGGCACAGATTTTATGTGAGGACGTGGGATATGAAGATCCTATGATTTCAGGAAGATTTTACATAGCTAGTGATATATATGATGATTCTTATTTTCTTAATAACTGCTGTGAACCCTAATCCATTTTCTTCACTCGAAATAAGTTTTTCAGTGTTTCCTGGTTACTATTTAAATTTGCAAGGCTTGATTGGATTCAGCTGATCTCTTTATGCTTTACTGAAATTTAATAGCATCATATTTTTGACATTATTTTTTAATGACATTCAATTTTACATTTCTTCTCTGTATTCTCATAGCTGCACAACCTTCAGCAATTATTTAATTTCTCTCAATCTCATTTTCTTTGTATGTAAGATGGTAATGGAACAGGTTCAGAAAAATGCTGTGAGCATTAAATGAGGCAATACATGTCCAGTGCTTAGCTCAGTGGCAGATGGATCATAATTTTAGCTAAAATTGTTATGAGTAAAAAAATGCTGTTATTGACCTTCATATTAATGCAAGGACTTTGAGTTTTCTTTCCTAATGAAAGAACTCCATTTGTGATGGTGTGTTCACACACTCTCATTCAAGTCTTACTGGGATACACAATATATTTACAGTGGCTTTCCTTGCTAAATTGTACTATGTCTCAGATAGATTGCCCTAACATGATCTGAAAACACCCTAGTGCACATGGGTGTTTTAGTTCACTTCATTCATTGAACCTGCATCATATGTCTACATTTTTTCTCCTACTTACTGCTAGGTGTTGCTTCTACACAGATAGAGTGAAAATGACCGAATGTTCTTGTTTGGTTTGACTTGCTGAAATAATTTATCCAGCACTGACATAGCATCATTAACTAAAGTAGTAAAAGGGTGTAATGTGAAGTACAGTGTTTATTTGCTAGCACTAAAGGAACAAAGAGTTTGAATTGGGTTGAAGTGAAATGACAAGGACTGTTTTTGTGTTGACTTTGTGGGATGCCCAAAATTATGAACAAATAATAGCTACCCTACAATCAAATATTACTCTGATGTTTCTCATTCTTCATAATTTGAGGTGCATGCAATATTTGATTAAGTTTTTATTGAAAATAAAGTTAATTCCTCTTGCAAACACAGTCTTCTCATTCATTAGAAACTTTAGTAATTTTCAATGACACTGCAAAATTGATCCATGGACTAATGTATGAGATTCCAAATATTTAACATGTTAAAGCTCACAGAATCACAAACTTGGTGACTGGACAGGGCACGTGACACCAAAGCCAGACTTCATTTTTCATAAGAGTTAAGAGAGATAACCTTTCCAAACTAGCTAATAATGAAAATGCTACTACAAAAAAATGTGCATTAAAAAGCTTTCTGGCATAGACTGTTATTAATTCTGTGGGGATCAGCAGGGTGGAATAACTGTAAAAGTTTTAACAGGGGCTTCCCTGGTGGCGCAGTGGTTGAGAATCTGTCTGCTAATGCAGGGGACACAGGTTCGAGCCCTGGTCTGGGAGGATCCCACATGCCACAGAGCAGCTAGGCCCGTGAGCCACAACTACTGAGCCTGCGTGTTTGGAGCCTGTGCTCTCCGCAACAAGAGAGGCCACGATAGTGAGAGGCCCGCACACCGCGATGAAGAGTGGCCCCTGCTTGCCACAACTAGAGAAAGCCCTCGCACAGAAGCGAAGACCCAACACAGCAAAAATAAATAAATAAAATTAATAAAAGGCAGAATAGGTGATAATGTGCCCCGAGCACACTAAAAAAAAAAAAAGAAAAAAAAAGTTTTAACAACTATTCTTATTAGCACACTTCCTTAAAATAAATTATTATTTAGTGAACAAACTAGAGCAGTTTGGAATGTCAGTAGAACTTTATATTTAAGTCATTCAGTTCTTGGCATTTTAGGCTTCATTGGAGCAGAGCAGTGAAAGGATTTTCTACACTTATGATGTGTACTTTTCTGTTCCCATGTTGCATTAGCTTCAGCTTTAGATTTCCACATTTTTTGTTTGTTTTAAAGCTATTCTTTAATACTCATTTAATGTGTTGGACCTAATCATGCAGTCATGGTAATCTATACTTGAGCAAAGACAATGGAATTGGACTCACAGCTGAAATTTAATTTTGTTCCAATCATTATACAAACAAAGCAATAAAACTTCAAAGTCATTATAAAATCTGGCAAATACACCTATATAAAAATGCACATGTGTTATATTAAGATATTCTTTCTCTTTTAGAATTAAAACTAAACTTCAGTAAAAAACTTAAGTGAACCTTTATCATTTATTATAAAAATAGACAGAGATGAAAGGTAATAATACAAGAGCCCTTTTCCAGTTCTTTGACCACTGCTATTTGTATACCTTTTATTCTTAATATTTTTGAATACTTACCAATTTATAATGCTATTTAAACCTGAAGGGGCACTTTTATTATAAGTCCAATTGATTTTGGCTAAGCATATAGTATCTTTTCCCAAAGATGCCTAATCAATTTTCATTTAAAGATAGAATCAACTAATAATTAATTCTCTAGAATCTATCATTGTCAGGCAGATAATTTATGACTAGGGTTGCATTTCCACTGAAACAGAGTCATGCATTCACAAAGATTCATCAGTGCCAGTGACTGAAGGCAACAGTGGCTTAATTGTTTTGGAAAAATAATTTTCTAGAAACTGATTTCTGCATATTACCATTCTGCAGTAGAAACAGCATCCCAGTAATTTTATGTTAATCTTATGAAAACAGAAACCATTCTGACTCATGGTTTCTTCAGAAAATAGCTTTACATACTACACTGATAAACATTTTCAGGACAGGCCTTGCAAATTCTCAGTCCAGATCCCATGTGTGAACTTTCATGAAGGTTTATATAATTTCCATATATTCACATTCACTGGTTCACGTTGTAAATCCCCTGCCAGTTCAGCTCCTTCCACATCTGAAACACGTATTCCATTAAAGCATTCTCAGGAGGGGTTATCAGCGGAGATGGGAAGAACAAGCCCCATCTGGAGATCCTGTATTTATTTTCCATGTTTCAGTATAGCATATTTCTTTTTTGTGGGCTGTTGGTATTTCATGACATTCAAATGTGCATATGAGTGACTTTATCTAAAAAAAACAGGAAGTGTGGGATATTAGAAAAAAATAAAATTATATGGTGACACAAAAATATCCTTCTTATACTGGGTATCCTTCTTACACTTATATTGACCTCACTTATATTACATTGTTCGCAGCTACTTTCAAAGGTATACGTCAACATTTTCTGCCTCTTTTATCATTTACCTTGTCTAGTACAGAACTTCCTGCCTAATAACCTCTTAGCATGTTTCAGGCCCACTGTTTAGACTTGTTCATACTGCTTTTTCAAATGTGCAACTCAGTTATATCATTTGGACTCCTTTAAGCAGCAAATAATCTTGACTCAAACTGGCTTAAATGATAAGGAAAGTTATTGTTTCTCATCAGAAATAGTTCGAGTGTCATCTGTGTGTTCCCATCCTCTGTTGACTTGGTAACACCAATTCCAGGTCCAGATTTCCTATTTGGATACAGCAACATCCCTAGGAAAGTGGGGCTGGGACTGTTTTCCTCTATCTATACCATAGGAACAGTGGATACTTTCCCAGAAGTCTTACACTACATACTTCCTAACATGTCTAACAGACCAAAAATGCTCATAAGCCCATTATTAAACCAGTCACCAGCCAGGGAAATGAGAGTCCCATAATTTAGACTCATAATTAGAGAAATCAGTTTGTCAATTCCTGTCGCCACGTACAAGAATACTAAAACATCTTAAAACACTGAGGCAGCAGTCACAATTTAATTCATGTATTAATTAGGGAGGAAATTATTTTGAATAATGTTAGGTTTTTACATAATGGAAGATGACCCGTTTCTCCATTTATCGTTGTCCTGTTTTGTCATTTAATATAATTAAGTAGTGATTCTGCAAGAGGGTCTTCTGGCATTCTTTTTTATTTACTTTGACATATTTTATAATTTTGCTGATTTTTGTTAATTCCATATCTCTTTGGTTAATGGTAGCAAAAAATGATTTATAGTTGAATTCTTATTGTTCTGATATTTTTAGTAGAGGCTTTTAGGTTTCTAATGATATAATCTCATAATTTATCAAAAATGATAATGTCACTTCCCACCTTTTGTATAGGATTTTGTAATTCAGTTTCAGTGCCTTCTCTCATTGCGTTAGTTAGACACTTCTCATCACTATTCAGTGTCAGAAGCAGTAAGGGTCAGCCCTGTCTTCTTTCTGGTTTTATGGAAACTGATTTTAGTAATCTTTATTAAAACTAGACCTTTACTTTTGGTTTCTACCTCAGTACTTATTGGACTTGGAAACTTTCTACTCTACCATGCTTAAAGATAGCTCTGGTATGGCTGCAAAATTTATCAAGTTCTTTCTAATGGTTCTTCATAAAATTGATCCTTAAGTATTTTAGTAAAAGGAATTTTGTTGACAGGTATTCTAATGATTGAATCATCTTTTTATTCATGGGATAAGTCCTAACTTGTCATGCTGCATTATTCTTTTAAAATGCTGCTGGGCTTTTCTGTTAATCATGTATTTGTAATTTATCATTTGTTTTTATAAATACAATTGAGATTTTTTCCTTTATTAGTTTGTGATAAGAGGTTTGCATACTAGCATTGCAAAATAAGTTGGCCGGCAGTCTGCTCTATACGCTGATCTGATATATTTTCATATCCAAGGAATTATCTACCACTTGAAAATTAAATTTCAATCACCTTGCATTCATTAAATAAATAATTTATAATAAAAGAGTGACCTCTTACTGAAACTTTCAAATATTTTTTTTTTAGTAAACACCTCAGCATTTCTATATAATATAATTTTACTGCTCCTTTTTTGCTTAATGAGGTTAAATATCATCTACTGTCATTTCTGTGGAAGATGAGGATTTAGCACACTTTTGCCAACACCTTCTATTTCCATTTCTTCTATAACCCCAGTATATCCTCTATCGTGTGTCTCCTTTCCTGGTTTATCCTTGTTTCAGAAATTGATAGGACTATGTAATGAAGGACCTCATGAGTTTTTACAAAAAGATGGATTTTATTCTATATGAAATAGGGAGCAGTTAGAGTTTTTTAGTAGAGGAATGGCGTAATGTGATTTCATTTTGAAACGAAATTGAGTTATTTGTAGTGAGGTGGATGGACCTAGAGTCTGTCATACAGAGTGAAGTAAGTCAGAAAGAAAAACAAATACCGTATGCTAACACATATATATGGAATCTAAGAAAAAAAAAAAAAAAGAACCTGGGGTAAGATGGGAATAAAGACACAGACCTACTAGAGAATGGACTTGAGGATATGGGGAGGGGGAAGGGTAAGCTGTGACAAAGTGAGAGAGTGGCATGGACATATATATGCTACCAAACGTAAAATAGCTAGCTAGTGGGAAGCAGCCGCATGGCACAGGGAGGTCAGCTCGGTTGGTTGTGACCACCTAGAGGGGTGGGATAGGGAGGGTGGGAGGGGGGGAGATGCAAGAAGGAAGAGATATGGGAACATACGTATATGTATAACTGATTCACTCTGTTATAAAGCAGAAACTAACACACCATTGTAAAGCAATTATACTCCAATAAAGTTGTTAAAAAAAAAAAGATCATTCTTTTTATTGTGTGGAGATATTTTAGGAAGCCAGAAATGGAAATGGAAGTAAGGAGCTCACATGGGGAGCTATTGCAGTGGACTAGGTGATAGAGGGAAGTGGTTTGAATAGGGGAGTAACACTGGACACGAAGAGAGCAGACAGATTTATAGTTTGATGTAGAAGCAGAGTCAATGAGACTTGTCACGGATTTGATGTAGGGGCTGAAGAAGAATCCCCAGTGATGACTCCCAGGTTTTTGCTCACAGCAAATGAACGTACTGCCATTTTCTCCGATGGGATAGACTTGGGAGGAATAGGTGGAAGTGGGTTGTGGGTTATTCCGAATTCTGCTTTGGGTCTGTTTATTTTGAAATGCCTGTTGTGAACTATATTTAAGATATTCTTATTTTATCCCATCTTTGTGAGCATCCCTTCTAAGTTTTCCTTACGGAATCTTTTTCCTTTTCCTTGTGAGGTTTCATAGTATTTTGCCTGTTTCTCATTCTACATCAGGCACAGTAAGTTCTATCTGTTTCTTTGAATTCATCCCTTATCCACCTTCCTTTCCATTTGATGCTTCAGCTGTATGTAAGTATCTGTACCATGTGTAAATATCTATAGGTTCTCAAACAACATCCTCTTGTACAGTTTTTGCACTAAAAACCTCTCTCCTTGAAACGTTATTGATCTTGACTACGGAAAATCATCTTTGAAGCCCCCAGATTAAATATTTTAAATTAGAATATAATTTTCTCTAGAGTTTTTTTTGTTCTCTTTATAAAACTTTCTCCATTGACTACACTTATTGTAATGTATTGTTATGCCATTATCCATGTGACCATCGACTAAAGATGATGAGCTTCTTGGGAATTGTGGTTGTGTCTTATGCACTCATTGGATGGCACATATGGTAAGCCAGGCACACTTGTGGAGGAGCACAGTGATATTAATGGTTCCTGACTCCAAGGACCTAACAATTTGGTGTAAAGAAAATAACCAAAAACTGTCAGATAGAGAAATAAAATACAATGGAAAACATAATAAGGAAAATCAACATCTTTATGAAGTCAGGTAAATTCTCCCTGAGTATTAGAGGAAGTCATCCAGATGTGATGCAAGTTGACCCACAAACTGGATGCAGGCAGTCAGAGGCACTGCATCCTTCCCCCATTCTTAGAATGTATATTCTGCCCAGGGTTCCCACAGCTGTGACCTTTTCAAGGACACAGACTCCAGAGAGCAATGTGTCCTTGAGGCCATCTGGACAGAAGATGTGACTGAACCCTTCAGACCTCCTAATACTCTTAAGGTCCTGGAGGGTCGGTGCAGAGATCTACTCATCATGCAGCTGCCCAAGACAAACCTGGTAGGTTCCCTTGCTTATGAAAACTGCTGTCTACAAATCTGGAATGGTCTGCCTCTTTCTTTGGTCTCTCCTTCTTCTTCTGTATGGGGACCAATTTCAGATTTCACACAGAAAGCTCCTGAGTTTGCAAACCAACACTGAGGGAAGCCTAATGAAGAAATGTCTTGAAGATTGAATATAAGTTGATTAAACCAAGAATGTGATCTAAGGGTAGGCAGTGTCCTAGCCAAGGCTACAGCAGGTGCCAGGTTCCCAGGTGAGAGAGAAAGCATAGGTATTTAAGCAATGAAAATAATTAATTGAATTCGAATTCAAAGAGAATATGTAGCGAGAAGTATATTTGGAACCAAGCTATAGATTATACTATGGATATTTTAAAATCTATTTTGACTATGTCAAATCTGAAGTTGCCAGCTTTTTCTGTTTGTAAATATACATATGTATCATGACCAAATTTTTCTCAAAATTGGTTTGATTTTTCTCAGTTGCTTTCCCTTGTTTATGACCTTTTTTTTACATTTTTTGAAAATGTAAAAAATTGAAAGATTATCTAGTTTCTGTGCTATTTTAGACAAAATTTAATGTCTTAAAGACATGAGGGGACATTTAATATTTTAAAGAAGTGTATGAATGGGAAAAATACACTATTTTTTGTTAGATAAAAAGGAATAAGATACTAACAGTTTTACCTATTCACCTATATATTTCAAGCACCTGGCACTTAGAAGATATTCAATAACTATTTGTTGAATGAATGAATTAATCCAGGTTAAATACCTTTATATGTAACCATTAACTTCTTTGGATTAGTTTCTTTCTCCTAAATTTTCAACTGGACATATAACAATTGCAGATACCATTTAGAAAAAGGCAACAAAAACATTCAAATTTTTTATAATATTAAAAAAATTGTTTTTACTTGTGAATCTTTCCATCTTTGGACTGCTTACATTCTTTACATATTTGCACTGAAAATGACCATAATAAAATGGAGTCTGTTTTGTGTATTTTAACTTTATAGCATAGATATTTAGTAATTTTATATGTAAAATACATTTTATAAACATTTTATGATTGTTCTATTTACTATAATTGAATTAATTTTAAATAAAATATTAATAATTTTTCCACTATTATTCACCTGTTTTTACCAATTTTTTTTTTTTTTTTTTTTTGCTTTACGCGGGCCTCTCACTGTTGTGGCCTCTCCCGTTGCGGACGCGCAGGCTCAGCGGCCATGGCGCATGGGCCCAGCCGCTCCGCGGCATGTGGGATCTTCCCAGACCGGGGCACAAACCCGTGTCCCCTGCATCGGCAGGCGGACCCTCAACCACTGCGCCACCAGGGAAGCCCCCCAAATTTTTGTTCAAATATAATTCCACAAAGATATTGTTATGCAATGATCTTTGAATTCTGTGAATCATAAACTTAATTCTTTTACTAATGTAATGATTTTATATCTAAATTATACATATACTCATATTTTTCTTCAAAATTGAACCAATTTAGAAAATAATCTATAAATTTAGAAAATAAACTTCTTTTTAGCCTTAAGATTTGTATCATTATTGAAAACAATGTTTTGCTAGCCTAGAATGTAAAAGTCATCATTTAACTTTTCTTCATATTATCGAAGATAAACATTTTCCCAATTATTTACTCACTCTTTTTATTTTCTCTTGTTTTCACTGTTTATATGTTTCCAAGTTTATTATTGTGACCTGTCATTTTTCTTGTAAACTTGAATGAATTCTTTTTATAAAACACATGTGGACTCTGTATCACATGTGAAAAAATTTATTTCTAGAATATCTTTATTGTGATTTAAATTATAATCCGCAGAGTTTTAAATTCTATATGTTTTATGTCAATATTTTGTTGTTATTGCTTAAAGATAAAATTGTTATTTTATTCTTTATTTGAACATTGAATTCTTTGAACGAAGTATTTGAACAAATTCTTTTGCTGTTTATAGTAAAGCCCGACAGAAATGGTTAACAGCAGGCTTACCTTCTGTTCTCTTTCCTTCCTAAAATGATGTCCCTGGTAAAGAAAAAAAGATGTCTTGGTCAAATGCCCTTGTAAACACACTGACAGAATTCTTGTCAGATATGTTAATAGTATTTACTATTGGGAGAATCCTTATCTGTGAAATTCATTTAGCAAAATATACCTGGTTAATCTAGTATTTCTTATGATCAAGAAACAGAAATACAGAAATGTATTAACTTGTGGAGCAGTGCTCCCTAGAAAAAGTCATGTAAGCTTTGTAACTCTAAGTGTAAAATGGAGGTATTTCAAGTCTGAAACAACTCCCTCTTGTGTAATTGATAGGACTGTATTTATTATGTAGAGATTTCAATGTTGACTTGAGATGGGCTAATCAGCAGTCCCAGACCACTGTTTTGCCTGAGCCTTGAAATTACTGGTATTATTAAAATTGCTTAGTAAGTGTAGGTATCACCTAATCACTGATACATCTGAGTGTCATTTGATGATCCAGTCTTTGTGTTATCTCATGAGGTGAATTGCAATTATTGATGTTAATTTTACTAAATATTCTTCCATTTCCTCATGTTTTCAGAAAGCTTTCACATATATATGTATAAATGTGTGAAGCACGTGTGTGAGTATAGTCTGTGGACAATATTACTTTTTTCCATCATCAGTGTTTTTTATTTTTAAATTTATATTATTGAAGTATAGTTGATTTACAATGTTGTTAATTTCTCCTGTACAGCAAAGTGATTCAGTTATACATATCTGTATATTTATATATTATATATATACTTTTCATATTCTTTTCCATTTTGGTTTATCAAAGGATATTGAATATAGTTCCCTATGCTATACAGTAGGACCTTGTTGTTTATCCATCCTATATATTATAGTTTGCATCTGCTAATCCCAAACTCCCACTCCTTTCCTCCCCCACCACCACCCTCCCCGCCGTTGGAAACCACAAGTCTGTTCTCTATGTCTGTGAGTCTGTTTCTGTTTCGTAGATAGGTTCATTTGCGCCATATTTTAGATTCCACATATAAGTGATATCATATGGTGTTTATCTTTCTCCTTCTGACTTTACTTAGTATGATAATCTCTAGATCCATCCATGTTGCTGAAAATGGCATTATTTTGTTCATTTTATGGCTGAGTAGTATTGCATTGTATATATGTACCACATTTTCTTTATCCATTCATTTGTTGATGGACATTTAAGTTATTTCCATGTCTTGGCTATTGTGAATACTGCTGCTATGAACATAGGGTTGCATGTATCTTTTTGAATTAGTTTTGTCTGGATATATGCCCAGTAGTGGGATTGCTGGATCATATGGTAATTCTATTTTTAAATGAAACAACCAACAAGGGATTAATCTCCAAAATATACAAACAGCTCATGCAGCTTAATATCAAAAAAACAAACAACCCAATCAAAAAATGGGCGGAAAATCTAAATAGACATTTCTTCAAAGAAGACATACAGATGGCCAACAGGCATGTGAAAAGATGTTCAACATCACTAATTATTAGTTTTTTAAGGAACCTCCATACAGTTCTCCATAGTGGCTGCACCAATTTACATTTCCAACAACAGTACAAGAGGGTTCCCTTTTCTCCACACCCTCTGCAGCATTTCTTATTTGTAGACTTCTTAGTGATGGCCATTTTGACCGGTATGAAATGGTACCTCATTGTAGTTTTCATTTGCATTTCACTAATAATTAGTGATGTTGAGCATCTTTTCATGTGCCTGTTGGCCATCTGTATGTCTTCTTTGGAGCAACGTCTATTTAGGTCTTCTGCCCATTTTTCAATTGGGTCGCTTTCTTTTTTGTTGTTCAGTTGTATAAGCTGTTTGTATGTTTGGGAAATCAAGCACTTGGTGGTGGCATCGTTTGGAAATATTTTCTCCCAGTGCACAGGTTGTCTTTTCATTTTGTTTATGGTTTCCTTCACTGTACAAAAGATTATAAGTTTGATTAGGTCCCATTTGATTATTCTTGCTTGTATTTCTATTGCCTTGGGAGGCTGACCTAGGAAAACATTGGTACAATTTATGTCAGAGGATGTTTTGCCTATGATCTCTTCTAGGAGTTTTATGATGTCATGTCTTATATTTAAGTCTTTAAGCCATTTTGAGTTTATTTTTGGGAGAGTTATAACTTCATTGAGTTACATGCGGCTGTTTGGGTTTCCCAGCACCACTTGCTGAAGAGACTGTCTTTTCTCCATTGTATATTCTTGCCTCCTTTGTTGAAGATTAATGACCATAGGTGTGTGGTTTTACTTCTGGATTCTCAATTTTATTCCGTTTATCTGTATGTCTATTCTTATGTCTGTACCACAATGCTTCTGTTACTGTAGCTTTGTACTAAGTGTTGAAATCAGGATGTGTGAGTCCTCCAACTTTGTTTTTCTTTTTCAAGATTATTTTCTCTATGTGGAGTCCCTTGCAATTTCATATGAATTCTAGGATCAGCTTTTATATTTCTGCAAGAAAGGCTGTCAAGATTTGGTAAGGATTGCATTGTATTTGCAGATTTCTTTGGGTATTATTTCCTTCTTAAAAATAATAAATGTTCCAATCCATGTACATGGGATATATTTCTTATTTAGATCTTCTTTAATTCCATCAGCAGGACTTTAGTTTTTGCTATACAGGTCCTGTACCTCTTTGGTTAAATTTATTCCTAAATAATTTTTTTTTGTTGCTATTAAAAATCAAATTATTTTCTTAGTTTTCTTTCCAGAGTATTCATTGTTAATGTAATGAAATACAATTGATTGCTGATTTTTGTGTGTTGATATTGTACTCTGCAACAATGTTGAATTTGTTCATTAACTTTAATAGTTGTGTGTGTGTAAACTTTAGACTTTTCTATGTATAGAATCATGCTATCTGTGATTAGAGATGGTTTTAATTTGAATGCCTTTTATTTATTTTACTTGCCTAATTGCCTGTCTACAACTTCCAGTAAAATGTTGAATAGCAGGGCCAAAAGTGGGCATTCTTTTCTTGTTTCTGATCTTAGGGTGAAAAAAGTCAGTCTTTCACCATTGAGTATGATGGTATTTGGGGATTTTCTTATAAATATCCTTCATCATGTTGAAGAAATTCTCTTCTACTCCTGTTTTGCTGAATTTTTTTAATCATGAAATGTTCAAATATGTCAAATGCTTTATCTCCATAAATTAAGATAATCATGTGTTTTTCCCCTAGTTCTCTTAATGTGGTGTATTATGTTAATTTTTCTTATGTTAAAATATACTTACATTCCTGAGATAAATATCACTTGGTCATGGTGTATACTCCTTTTTATATACTGTTGAATTCAGGTTGCTAGTATTTTGTTGAGAATTTTTTGCATTTATATTCATAAGTCTTATTGGCCTGTAACTTCTTTTCCCCTTTAATGTCTTTTTCTGGCTTTGGTAGCAGGGTAATGCTGATCTCGTGGAATGAATTAGGACATGTTCCCTCCTCTTCTATTTTTTGGAAAAGCTTGAGAAAGATTGGTGCTAATTCTGCTTTTAATGTTTGGTAGAATTCAGCAGCAAAGCCATCTGGTACTGTACCTTTCTTTATTGGGAGGGTTTTTAATTAATATTTCAATCTCCTTATGTGTTACAGACCTGTTCAGATTTTATATTTCTTTTTGACTCAATTTTGGAAGTTTATGTCTTTCTAGGAATTTGTCCATTTAATCAAGATTAGCTGTTTTGTTGGTATACAGTTGTTTATAGTATTATCCTATAATCACCTTTATTTCTATAAGTTTAATAGTAATGGCTCTACTGTCACTTTTGATTTTAGTAATTTTCATTTTCTCTTATTCTTCTTAGTTAATCTAGCTGTAGGTTTGCCAATTTAAAAAAAAACTTTTCTAAGAATCAACTTTTGGTTTTATAGGTTCCCTCTGTTATTTTCTATTCTGAATTTTGTTTATGCATTAATCTTTATTATATTCTTCCTTCTGCTAGCTTTGAGCTCAGTTTTCTCTTCTTTTCCTGGTTTCTTAAGGTGACAGCCTGTATTATTGACTTGAGAACTTCCTTCCTTTTCAATGGGCATTTACAGCTATACATTTACCTTTGAGCACTGCTTTTGCCTCATCCCATAAGTTTTGTTATGCTGTGCTTTTAATTTATCTCAAAAGTATTTTCTCATTTTCCTTGTGATTTTTTTCTTTGAACCATTTGTTGTTTAATTTCCACATATATGCAATTTTTCCAGTTTCCCACTTGTAATTGATTTCTGTTATTGACTTCATTCCACTGTATTTGGAGAAGATAGATTGTATGATTTTTAGTTTGTTAATTTTTACTTAGATTTGTTTTGTGGCCTAATATTTGTGATCTGTCCTGGGGAAATGTTTCATATGCATTGAAGAGAGTGTCTATTTTGACGTTTTTGGGTGGAATGTTCTATATTTGTCTGTTATGTCTAGTTGGTTTACAATGTTGTTCAGTTCCTCTTTTTCCTTACTGAACTTCTGTATAGTTATTCTATCCATTATTGAAAGTGGGACATTGAATACTCCATTATTGTAGAACTATTTCTCTTCATTTCTGTCCATTTTTGTTTCATATATTTTGGGCCTCTGTTTTGAGGCTCTGATTATATTTGTTATATCTTCTGGATGGAGTGATGCTTTTTTGAATATATGATGTCTTTCTTTGTCTCTTGTAACAATTTTTGACTTAAAGTCTATTGCATCTGATGTTATTATAACTACCCAAGCTCTCTTTTGGTTACTATTTACATAGTATCAGATTTTACATCCTTTCACTTTCATCCTATTTGTATCTTTGGATCTAAATTGAGTATCTTGTAGACAGCATATGGTTGGGTCATTTTTATTAAATTCTAATCTGCCAACTCTGCCCTTTGATTGGAGAGCTTAAAAATTTACATATGAAGTAATTACTGGTAAGGAAGTACTTCTGCCATTTTGCCTTTTTTCTATATGTCTTATACAATTTGTATTCTTTCTTTCTTTTCCTTCAATACTGCCTTCTTTTGTGTTTAACATTTTTGTAGGTCATGATTTTAATTTCCTTCTCATTTCTTTTTCTGTATATTTTTAAAGATTTTTTTCTTAATGATTACCATGGGGATAAATTTATTAAAAAATAGTTTGAATACCTACTTAAGTTTGATGGTATACAAAATCTTTGCTCCTATACTACTTCATCTCTCCCTCTTTGTGTTATTGTCAGAAATTATATCTTTCATATGCTGTGTACTCATTAACATAGATTTATAATTATTATGCATTCATTTGTCTTTTAAATATTATAGAGAACAAAAATGATTACAAACCAAATATACAGTAATACAACTTTTTTACATTTACCTATGTAATTTCTTTCACTGGTGTCCTTTATTTCTTCATATGGCTTGGGTTTACTGATCTGTTTGGCATTTCTTTGAGGCCAGGTCAAGTGCCAGTATTTCCCTCTGCTTTTATTTTTTTCTGGTAATGTCTTCAAAGTAACCTTTGAAGGTTACTTTTGCAGGATATGAAATTTTTGGTTGACATTTTTTCCCAGCACTTTAAATATGTTATTCCGCTGCCTTCTTACTTCCACAGTTTCTGATGAGAAATTGGCTGTTAATCTTATTGTGGCTTCCTTGTAAATGGCAAGTCATTTTTTCTCTTGCTGCTTTCAAGTTCCTCTCTTTATCTTTCAACAGTTTGATTGTGTCTTGCTGTGAATATTTTAACATTGATTTTATTTGGAGTTAGGTAACCTTCTTGAATGTGTAGATTCATGTCTTTCATCAATTTTGGAAGCTTTTCAGACATTATTATTTCAAATATTATTTCTCCTTCATTGCTTAGTCAGACTATTTGAATTTCTGCCTTAGCCTTCACTTACTGTTTAAAGATAGCCAGAGGTGGAAGCTTATCCTCTTCTCAGTTCTTTTCTGAGAATTCATCTAGCTTTGGGCATGTGCAACAGACTTCTGGAATCCCCATACAGGAGTTCTTTAACAGCTTTATTTCAAAGGTATCTCCTCCTACCCCAGCCTCTTACTTCCTAGGCTTTTTGGTCTGTCTGCTGCTTGCCCCATCTGTTTTATCTTACCCCAGATGGTAGCAGGTAGTATATACCTTTAAATTCTTTCAATAATTGCCACAGAGTGGTCATTCCAGCCCTGAAAGAATTCAAAGGAGGGGAAACAAAAACAAATCCTTGAGAAGATTCCATAGGGGGCTACAAGACAGGACTTGATGTATAATAATAATTCTTTGAGAACAAGATCTGTACTCTTGTTCTTGCACCTCAATGATACCAGGAAGCTTCATAAGAAACATGGTCTTACATCCCTATGGTCACCTCTGATCTAGGTAATGAGGGGTGGGTGGTAGGCAGGTAAGCAAAATTCCACAACATTCTCTTACAAAAGTTGAGGAGCTTATTTATTTATTAAGCACGCCCTTGTTTTTTTGTAAGATTTTAATTAGATTCCAATATTCTGAAAAAGTTGATTCTGACAGTTTTTGCCAGATCAATCACTGTTTCAGTGGAGGAATGGAACTTAAGTTCTCCCTACACTTCCATTTTCCTTGGGAGCACCCTAATAAGTGTATTATTGTTTATGGGAAGGTTACTCATTTATTTGCAGTTATCTAATAAACAATTTAAAAAGTTTAGAATGCATAGAATTTGACCAGTTCCCTCAGATTTTCAATATATTTTCATACATTGTGACTGACTAAGATGACTAGAGAAAGCTGAAATAAAGCTAGCAGTACAAGAAGCCTAACATGTTTGCTCTAAAAAAATCTATCAAATACTCAGGAGTGATGGCATGAGGTCCCTCTGAAAATGAGGCTGGATGTGGGTATGCAAACAGTAATATCAGTTGAAGCTTTGTTTAGTAAGTTGCCAGAAACTGAGATTATCCTTCTCATAGACACACACACACACGCACACACACACACACACAAACACACACACTCACATAAAGACAAATGCTAGCAGAAGTCTAGAGGTTTATTTTCTGGAGAAGCTGACCTCAACTGAATTTGAACTACTGAACTATGAAGTAGTTTGTACCATACACTAAAGAAAAATTAAGTAAATTCTCTGTACTGTAGAGTGAGTCACTTATTCTTCTAGGCTTCCATAGTGGTAGTGGTTTCCAGGTAGGAAATTGATAGGCTTTTCTTCTGGGAAACCTAACTAGCTCCAAAGAAACAATATAAATGTACTATTGTTTAGTGTTCTCCTCACCCAAGTGACCCAGCAGGATTACTCTATAGTAAAGCCAACAAATCAAAACATCCTGGTTCTGCACCATGGCGTTTCCTTATAGTTTTTAACTGCTGCCTTAAATATGGGAAGACATAAATGGGTCCCTAGACATCTGAGAAGAGCTTTTAACATGAAAGACCTAGATTAAAACAAAGAGAAAATATGTGGAAGGTGTAGAGAAATAAAGTTATTTCCTCTCTATTTTTTGATAAAAAGTATGGCCATGGCTTTTATTTTTTAATGCTTTGTTATACTCAGTAGGTTAGGGTATTGTTTTATGTTGATGAAGATTTAGTTAGAAGTATGTTTTTTATATTTATATCAGCTTGATTAGTTTTGGTTTTAAAAAATTCATATGTAACTTCTAATTACTTTCTAAAATTTTGGAAATTTTTATGTAATGATGGAATTGCTATAATTATTTTCCAAGTCTGACCTAATATACTACTAAATATGTCTAGTGCTGGTCATTTTTGAATAGATGCTAATATGTGTGTGTGTGTGTGTGTGTGTGTGTGTGTTGAGGGTAAAGGGTTGGACACTGTGTAGAGAGAGAATATTCCTTAGTTATCTTATTACTTTCCTAACCTCAGTCTTCTGCATTTTTCACTTTTTAAGCTATTATATTGGATTATTGATTAATTTTTTTTTTTTTTTTTTTTTTTTTGCGGTACGCGGGCCTCTCACTGTTGTGGAGCACAGGCTCCGGACGCACAGGCTCAGCAGCCATGCCTCACGGGCCCAGCCGCTCCGCGGCATGTGGGATCTTCCTGGACCGGGGCACGAACCCGTGTCCCCTGATCGGCAGGAGGACTCTCAACCACTGTGCCACCAGGGAAGCCCCGATTAAATATAAATTATTAAAATTAATTCAGTTTTTTGATTTATAAACACAATAATTATGCAGAATTTTTCATTACTTTATATATTCTGTCTTATCTGCTGGTTGTTAAATTACACTTTTTTTTCTAATTTTGCTTATTTTAATATTTTCTTAATTATATTTTTAGAAGTTTATTTTATCCTTAATCATAAGAATCTGTATAACATGTAAGAGAAGACATGCTGTGAATGAAAAAATAATTTTTTTAAAGTATTGCTCTATCTGTTTTCCGTGATTGCTGACATCTGAAAAGTATATCTAAAAATTTCCTTTGAGATATAACGAATTATTTTAAATACCGGTGTGCACTAAGAGCCTTTTCTTTGCTTTGAAATGATTCCATAATATTTGATACACTGATATAGGTTATTTACTCAGTTTTTAATTTTCCCATTGGTAAATTCAGCAGCTGTCTATAATCACAACATAATCGTTTAGAACATGAAAGGAAGTCTACCATAGTTAAATGAACCCACATGGGGAATTTAGATAGGCTGAACACTATTACCCATTTTGGGCGACCTCCAGCCTGGCAGCACTGATGCCTGTAATCCTTAGAAGTCCCTGTGATCAGGAATAAACTCAATTGGTTAGGTGTTTAGTTTGCTCTGTTTAACACTTGCTTATTCAGTTCTGTGTGTCATAATATGAAGTTCAGAATAATTTAGGGTGAAAATATTTTTCATTCCCACAAAGCATTTGCTACAGAAATCCAGTGCACATATTGGAGGCACATGGTATCATTTCGTGGTATCATTTTTCAGTTTCCAAAGCAATTCTTCAGGTGAAATATGACTTTATGGTTTAAGGAGTCATATTTACCACAAGCTAATGGGATATTTTAGAATATATACACAGCTGTATTCTAAAGAGTATGGGTACTTTAAAATATTTTTTAGTGGGGATAATTAAAATAATGTTGATGGTCCTTAGAGTACAAATATGTGATTCAGTAGAACACTGAGTACAGAGGCACTTTTTTCCTACTAGCTCATGACAGATTTTAGACATGTAGTTGTTTTATTTTGGAAGAAGAAAGATTTTCCAAATTGAAAATAAATATTTTAATGTTGGAGAATTAAGTAGACTATTATCACAATGATGGCTAGAAAATATTAACAGATCACAATTGTGACATTGTGTCATGAATGGTCTATACTTGATTCATTTTTAACAGATATGGCTAAGGATATATTTAAAAGATGAGGAGCACCAATGCCCTCCAATTGACAGGGAAATAAACTACCTCCCAACAGGTAGACATAATCGTAAATGTTAATATCTCATATTCTAATGAGACAAGATGAATTATGGTAGAATTGAGAGTGACATTACACAACGAGGAAATGGTGAGTGAAATTTCCCATTTATTCAGGAAATTCTGAATCATTGTATGCTCCTGAACTCTTTATGTATCCCCATTTTTTTTGGTTCAATTCTTGTTCTAGTTGGCTAGTCTTTGATTACTCTGTCTTCCCTCAAGTCTTTGCAAAGGCAATGATAGCAGTTGTGGTGTAATACAGAAAATTTCTAATGTTTGTTCAAGCGATGGACACCTTTTTTGTCCCCTAAATGAAGTATTACTCAAAATGCCATATAGACTATAACAAAAGGAGAGCCCAAGTCATCCTCTGCTTACCATTGCCCTTGCTTCCTTTGGCAGTGTTTCATGAACTCTAAAAAAGGAATCAGTTGTTCCTAGGTAAAAAAAAAAAAAAAAAAATACTGTATTTTCTTTTGTTTTAAAGCCGAGGCTTCCTCTCTAAGTAACTGCAGCATTTAAATATATTTTTGGAAAGACATGTCTGATTTGACTTGCTACCGTTTTTTGATTCACATAGATTTTATGTTGAGGATCATGCTTTTTGGTACAAGTTAAAGTGTGGTACGATAGCTAAACAGATTTAACACACTGAGAAGTGTATGGAATTTTTTTTACACAATACCAACTGCTTGGTTGTTTGGAAATGTTTGCCTGTGGGTGACTACGAACAGAGAATTTGAATACTATTAAAGACACACATTCCATCTTCACCAAGAGGGATTTTCCATTATGACAAACAGAAACATCTTGCTAGGTCAGAATGACTAACCATTACTTACATTCTACTTCTACTACATACTACTTCTCATGAGTTACAACTGTGTCATCGACGTATTCCTCTCTCATGCAATGTTTGGTGATAGTGCAGTTAAAACTTCCCTGTTCTTTATAAACACTGGGAGTTAGTTTTAATTTTCAGTTTTACTTTTTATGAATTAAAAAAGTATATCTACCATCATTAGGGAGTATATTTTAATTATTAGATGGTGAAACATTGCTAAAAGGACATATTGTTAAAATAAAATTTCAGCAAGGAATCTAAATCAGATGTAATTAGTACAATTATATCAAATTCCTAACTGTAAGGTGACATTTTCAGTGAGAGTTGCTGTGATGGAATCTCAGGCCCAGGTATTAACTCATGTTTGTTTTTTATTTAGAAGTATGGAGAGGGTAGACAAACTTTAATAAAGCAATGACTCTAGAATTAAATCCTTTGATGAATGACATTTGAGATTTACTGTATGTTCTCTCTTCCCCTTGGATCCACATCCACCCCTCTCCTGCCATTTTAAAAAGTGATTAGATCATTCACAGAGCACATAGAACAGATTTGTTTTCCCCTTTTCCTATGTTAAGTGATTTTATATCAAGACTAATGAGATGAATATTTTCCTACAATTTATTCTTAGTATTGCATATCCTGTACTTGAATTGGTTTCATTAATTATGCATCCAGCATTCAAGAGAAGATGAGATATCCAGGAAAATAAGATGATGTTTGCTTTAAAAACTCTTATTAACTTAATGTTGGGTCCAAATGAAACCTGTTGTGAGGCCTGGTAGGACTGTGTTGCCATAAGTTTCATTGATACTAATCAGATCCTCTTTGTGCTAATGACAAACCACAGTGTATTACCTTCTCTCATCTGCTAATTTTAATTGAAATTGAGATTCTGTGGTTGTGTACTCATTTCTTGTATTTGATTCGAATATGTGTGTGCATTCAATATTTCTTCCTACAATATAAGGAGTACCAATTCAGTCTTGTGTGTGTGTTTGGACATGGCTTGTTTATACAAACTCCTTCAAATACCAGTAGCTAAAGGCTTGAAAAATTTCTATATAATACTACATCCATTATTGGTTGGTTATGAGTTGTGCTGACAGTTCATGAAAAAAGCCTTAACTTAATATTAGCTTAGTATTTACCTGATGTAGGAAATACTCTTCTTTCTTGAGTTTGAATGACTTTTAGATTAGATACATGATATCATCAGAAATTTAGGTAAGCTTATTACTTGTAAATATTTTAATACAGAACATTTGTTGTTTTCTTATAATTTACATTTCAAAACAAAGGGCAGAGGTACAAAAACTATAGAGAGCATTTTTATTTTTACTTATTTTTTATATTTAGGAGATATATTGGAGTTTCTTCCTTGTTTATGGAGTTATAAAATGTTGATGCTTTAAAGATAATTTATTAAGAACTATTTGACAGATGTTATGTCTTTAAGATTGGTAATACAAGGGTCTGTTTTGTCTTTTTGGTTTGTTTTTTGTTTTGCTGTTAGGTAAATTGAGAGCTTACCACATATCACAAAGGCTTGATTTTGTCCAAATAAATGTATTAAATCTGCTGCTAGAAAGCCCAGTGAAAGTGAACACTTGGTTGAGTCTGTAGGGAACAGGTCCCCACTGAGCCTTTACAGAGGAGCAAATGTTTAAAGAAGAATGGAAAGTAGAACAGACACAAAGTTAAGAGACAAATGTGCAGACTCCTGCTTTTAATGGTATTCCAGGGTTTAGCAAGCCATTAACTTTAGTGCTGTAGAACTGCTGAAAGGAAGATTTAAAAATAAAAGTTGTGGCTATCCAGGGACTAAGATGCTGAAGGATCCAGAAAGATCATTTGCTGTTGGAGAGGATCTCCAAGCGTGGAAGGTCAAAGTCAATTGAGAAGATATATGGAAATGGTAATTGATTCCCCCTGAAAAGCTGGTGGCCAGTACAGGGAAGGAAAATAAATAAATTGGTAAATCATTGGTGTTTTAAATATTAGGAAAGCCATTTGTAAATCTTTACAGCCTATCTCAAATTTTCTATATATTTAATAAGGACAATTGCCTTTGTGCAAATAAATTGTCAGTAGTTATTGAAAATGAAAATTGTCAGCATTATTGAAGATTTGCTTATGAAGTACTGGGGGAAATTCTCCATGAAATACCATATTTCATCCTGCCAAAGTATCAATCTCTGGTGCACTTCTACATCTTCTAGAATAAGTAACCTTGGTGTATAATCCCCTAATACCTACTGTTACCCATTTTGTCACTCATTTTCCATCTCTTGTGTGAATTTTAAAATATCACAAAGAGCCAGAAATCTTGTTCTTTTGAAAATGATACATTGGTTTTAATCCTGAGGTTGTGATCAAATTTTCGACTGATGTGGTGTACTGTTAGTATTTTTAATTTTTAAAAATGCAAAAATAGGTCTGGCTTTCCTTTCAATTTAAATCTGCTATTTCAAAAGTAGAGAGGGAAATCTTATCTAGGTTTGATTAATTAGCAATAAAGATGGTTTCCAATAAACCTTTGCTTGTGATTCTTCTTCATATAAAAGGAAACTGACTTGGAGCCAACTTACCAGCAAGAAATAAATGCCCTTTACTGTTACACTTATTCAGAGATAGGTCTTGGATTGAAGCCACCTATGTAAAAGGAACCATTCATGGTTCATGATGGGAGAGTGCTGTAGATGAAAATGGAAACTTGCATCCTACCGCAGGACAGAAATGAAAAAAAAAAAACAAAACTGACAATGCCTGCCAGGTGCTAGATATTTCTATATACACTAACACACTCAATCTAAAGTCAAGTGCTCTAAATCACCAGGGAAATAATACCATGTATAAAGTACGATGCATAATAACCACAGAGTATGGTTCTGGAGTCAGACTACTTGAGTGTGAATCCCTGCTCTGTCTCATACTAGTTACATGGTGTTGGCAAAATACTTATTTCAATGTTCCTGTTTCCTTATTTGTAAAATAACAACACTGATAAGGTTTTAAGGGTTATAAGAGTTAATATTTACATGGCTTTTGGAACAATGCTGAACACACACAACTGCTAGATGAAGGTTTGCTGTTGCTATTTATAGAAGATAAAGATTTAATATCATGAAGTACTGCCTCCTATTGTTATAATCTTTAAAGATGTTATTTAAGCCTAGCTTGAAAAGAAAATGTATATATCTTAATAGCAACATTAGTATCAATATTATTAGATAATACTTAATATTATTACAATTAATTAATACTTAAAATATTCACTATAATAGAATGTATAGCATTGTTTTCAATATTACAAAATAATGTATTTGTGATTAATTGATTACATGTTGTAGAAAAATTGACGATATATACCTAAACAAATGACTACAGTTTTAATTGGATTCTTCCTGATTTTCAGTTTGCTTCATGGCACATGGACTTTAAGGACATTCTGATGCCTGTAAAAGGGAATCGAGCAGTTTCGTCATATTGTTTCCCAGATATTTTGCCTTTATAGATAAGGCCTGGGAATCTACATTATTAAAAATTCCCAAAGACTGAATATCACTAGGTTGGGACATAAAGTATTTTTTAAAATAAACCTACATGAGAATAGTTTGTAGATAAATTTCACAAGGTCTTGAGGCAATAATGCTGCTTCCTATAGACATTAACATAGAAATAGAAACTAATTGTATAATAGATACAAATTATGAATCCATATTTAAACGTCCAGTGGAAGACTTTCCATCCTATAATTAGTTTCAGTTCTACAAGAAATTATGTATACTCTATGATTATGTGCCTTTGAACACCAGTGAATATTTAATTTATGTTTTGTTGCGCTACTCTCATATGTCATATGAAAATATTTGTTCTCACGTGTCAGATTATGTTCTTTTATTTGAAAGCAATCTTTTTTTGAGCCCTATGTATTATTTCTAAAATGGGTCAAGAATAACAACTTCAAATAACTTGAAATATCTTCTGCTTTTGATGCTGAATAACTGCTGACATATGATTTTATAAATAGACTTTATTTTAAATATGGAAATTCATGGCTTTGTAGTAGTTGAAAATGGGATCTTAATATTTTATAAGCAACTTCTTTTTCCATTTATAATTGAATAGTAAGTAAGCAATGAATTATTATTAAATTTCTTCAGTATATCTGATATTTAGCAAATTTAAACATTTATAACTTCCTCCTTTAATTATTCTGTAATATTTTCTGCATATAGATTAAGTTCTTAACTACATAAAAAGAGGTAATAATTATTTTAATAACAATAATGTATGAGTTGATATTTTTCTTGACTATACCACAGAATAAAAAAAGGAAGTGATTTAAAACCTTTAATGAAAAATTATACCTGAATTTAATATTCTTTTGCTTCTGCACTAGTAATTACATTCATTAAAGTTTTAATTTCAAGCAATATTGCCTAGATAAAATTAAATAAGCATCTCCTGTTAGTATCTGTTTATATACTGAACATCATTGCCTTTTACCCTTCATTTCTTGTAATCTACATTCAATTATAATTACTTTTTCTCATTTAATGCTAACCCATATTGTAATAATGCTGCATGTGCTGAAAAATTATATAGAGAGCTGCTGGAAGATGTGAAATATTTATTGTACATATAAAATAAGCTTTATATATTCATCTTAACTGAATTTCAATTTGATAAGAACTATGTCTTCTTTAAAACATTATATTAATAAATCTTGGAATAAGTAGGTTGCTGTTTTAGATAAAGGTTTATATATCATTTGCCAAATTCAGTCAACATTTGTAAAATTATTATACAGATCATTCTTGATGGATAATTCTTGATATTCCATTCAATAATTGCTAAAATAGTTTCTTTGTTTATGGAGTTGAGGCTGGGTGATGATCCCAGGCAAACATGATTCATCTTCAAAAATGAATTTGGCTCAATTTTTTAAACCTATATAAAGGAAGAAATTGAATTTTTAAATTTCTTCCAGAATCTTCCCAATGCTGCCTCTGACAGTGATATCCTTATTGTATATTGTACACTCTTCATTCTGATATATGTGAAGAAAGGAAAGAAAAGATGGGAGAAAAAGAGATTTGCAGGGGAAAAGAACATATAATAATTATGATAATGAAAGGTGGGTATCTCCTGTAGGGATTATCACACAATGAAAAATGTTCTTCAGTCTATGGAAAAGGGGATATAAATGCCTCCAAAATATAAGTGGAATAGATTCTTGATGGATTGGGATAGACTTGCAGTTACCTACACTTTTTTTTTTAAAGAATTCTATTTTTCAAATAAAACCTAATGAATAAAATGGATGATACAAGTAAAAAATAAATAAAATCAGCTTAATATGGAGGAAACACAATTATAAAAATTAAAAGAAGAGAGTAGAGATTTACCTTCCCTGAACTTGCTCAAGCCAGTCAGTTCATACTGATAGAATTTTTCCATCCAATTCTGATTTTACTTTTCTTAACTAGATATAACTTAATGCCATCTTTAAAGGAGATATCTATGTTTTATTACTTTTTTCAATGTGGTTAGTATCAGTCATTACAACAGTCTTAACTGTGTGGCAGTCTAAATGAAATGTGAGACAGAGTAATTAATCATATTTACCATATTTCTTTAGCTATCATATTATTATTACTATTATTTTACTTTTGTACTGCACAATCTACAGAATATTGGTAGTTTAAGTCAACCCTGCAGAGTTTAATTTTATCTAATGTAAGAAATTAGAGCTTTGAGGATGAGCAGTATGTTTGTTTTCACTTTTACATGATTTTGAATATCAGTCAAAATGGAAAAACCATTTGTGATATATTTGTAGATAATCCATTCCCAAATTAATGAGGTAAATGTATTAGTCACAGATAATGTAATTATGACCCAGAAATTAATGTAAATCATCTTCGAGGCAGGATGAGTGAATGACTCTTTGTAAGTTAGAGAAATGAAGGAGAAAAAAAAAATGTTAGGTCTTTAGAGAAGAGTTTCCATGCAAATGTTTTATTTATTTTTTCAATAGATCCATTATGTCTGAGCAGATAATTTCATAATATCCAAAGTTATAGCCACATATATACTTTAGATTTTGCAGAAATGCTTGTAGGATTTCTTAGGCCTACATTTTAGGTCCACAACTCAGGCAATGTGGCAGGTAAGGGAACTACAGAATTCAGTGGGAAAAAATAAACAAACAAAAATTGTCTTACTACTTCAGCTTCAATGAAAGAGGTGAAGACTTTACAGAAGTTTGAGGTTTGAGTAGCCCCCCCAAAAAAAAAGCCTATAAATTCCATTTGCCTAGTTAATATTTGTTTTATTTTTACAATTAAATTATTTTTAGAATCATATTTCATTAGAAATGGGAATAAATTAAAATGTCCACAAAGAAGATTATAGACAAATATTGTTAGAAATTATAAATACAGTTGGCATAAGTTTATAAAAACTTAGACTAAGAAAAATAAAGGGTAAAAAAAAGGAGTGATGTTATAAAGTCATCGGTTGTATTATGAAAAAAAAAAGATAGGCTCATATGTACAACTAAAAGACAACAGAGCTAAGGCAGTTCCACGAGAGGACAATTCAAACATTTCATTTTAAATATATAGTATTTGGCATGATAGGGCATTGAGGTAGATATATATATATACATATATATATAGTAGATTGTTACATAATTGGGCTCAGGGGAGACATGAGGTTTATATCTATATATTCACCTGTCTGTATCCTTTTATCTTCACATGTATCCTCACATACACACAAATAACATAAATGACATATCCATGTATATATGAGAATATATGTGTATGCATATATGAACATCCAAGAATGTGCATGTAGACTTAAGTCTATGGATATGTGTATGTTTGCATGTTTAGCAGGTCACATGAATACAAATAAAAATGAAGCTACAAGATTTGTTGTAATCTGAAAAAGAAATGTAGACTAAGGCACAGAGTGCTGAAGACCGCCTTGAAACATATTCATATTTGAGGAGTGTAATGGACAAATGGAATAAGAGAAGAGGTGATTGATGATACAGAAGGAAAGTTAGTGTAGTGTAGCAGTCTATTCTCACGGAAGCCAAAGGATGAGAAATTTTCAAAAAGCCTAAATGTGTTCAAATAGCAGCTCAATGCGGCCTTCATCACTGGAGTTAGAGTAGACTATTGAGAGTCAAATGACAGAGCATGAAGGGACAGGGACGGTGAGAAATGGAGGTAGCTGGTATGGATTACTCAGTTTAAAAGTTTGCCGGTGAAATAAGCAAGTAAAAAATTGTCTTTAAATTTTGTCATCAATTTTTTGTGTTTATAGTATCTTATGATTTATGGTTCAGCAGAAATATTATAAACTTTTGAGAGTATTCACTAATCTGAGACTTCAAAAAAAAATGCTTGAACGATATGCACAGAAGTTAGGAGCTATAGTCTCGCTTGACTTTGTCATGCATCTTGTTGCCAGTGTGGCTCTAGATAGTTCACAACCATCTCAAGGCTCAGGATACTCATGTGCTAAATGTTAAATAAGTCCTACTTTATTGCAGAATATTTATAAAAGTTAATTCCATAGATGAAGTTGAACATTAAAATGAACTGCATTGATAACAAAGAAATAAATGTGTCAAGTAGAGTCTACAATTTCAGGAATTAGTGCAAAAGTAAGGAAAAGACATGGATAAGGGGGGGGGAGTATCCTTAAGTTTAGGGAAGGTATGCCTTAATTATAGGCAAGCAAGAAAGAAACCGTGATGTGGAAAAATTACTGCTTCAAGGCCTGAATGGAATTTAACTGATTTAGGTCATAGAGAAAGCAAGAAGGGATGATATCTGCAGCATACTTTAAGAATTAAAACAACTTTCATTTTATTAATTTATGTTATTTGCTTTGGAAAAACATATCTGGAAAATATAGGCAGTGTCTAGAGAAAAACAGTGAATTAGATTCTGTGGGAGTAAGACAGTTTCAAGTTATTTAATCTTGGATTTCCAGTGTTACATAAATGCAAAATAAAACAGGTGGTGCAAAACTTTATCTAGGTCATGCTCCTCTGTTGTTTTAAATCATTTCTATTGAATTAGGCTGGCTGATACATATAGTGCATGCCTGTTTACATTGTTTTAAAACATGCTTAGAGTTGGGTGGAATTCCTGAAATTTAAGAGAACAATGAAGTCAGGGATAATGATACTTCTTTCGAAATAAGAATAAATGTGAAACACCTGTTTTTTAATGGATATTTATACACTTAATGCAGAGATATATTTATTAGAAGGTTCTAATAATTGTTCACTTTCATGTTAGTGAAAGGGAAGCATAAGACATACTCATAATGATTCAGCATGGAGCTAATGAAGAATATCCCTTTAATCATGAGCTTATGCATCTCCTCCTACTCATCCAGTGCAAGAAGTGCTGATAAGCAGTAAAATGGACAGGTTTAAATTTCAGAATTGTCTGCATTTTGGAGATATTAATTGTTAGGAATTAAAGATAGAAAACAAGGAAGAAAAATTTTAAAGGTGACTTGTCAATCGGTGAACTGAGTGTACACTTTGCTAATCATGACACCATTGCATTTTTTAAAAAAAGGAATTATTATTAAATTGTTCAGTTAAACTCAGTATTTGTTAACTAAGCATATATCTTTTTCTGTACCTCTATACCTACCTATATGTCTTTATCTTCATCTATATCAACCAACATTTATTGTTTGTTGTACTCAATTTTAAAATGGCATTTTTCACAGAACTAGAACAAATTATTTTAAAATTTGTATGGAAATACAAAGGACCCCAAATAGCAAAAACAATCTTGAGAAAGAATAGAGCTGGAGAAATCATGCTTCCTGACTTCAGACTATACTGCAAAGCTACAGTAATCAAAACAGTATGGTGTTGGCACAAAAACAGACACATAGATCAATGGAACAGGATAAAGAGCCCAGAAATAAACCCACACACCTATGGTCAATTAATCTATGACAAAGGAGACAAGAATATAGTCTCTTCAATAAGTGGTGCTGGGAAAACTGAACAGCTACATGTAAAACAATGAAATTAGAACATTCTCTAACATCATATACAAAAATAAACTCAAAATGGATTAAAAACCTAAATGTAAGACCAGAAACCATAAAACTCGTAGAGTAAAACATAGGCAGAACATGCTTCAACATAAATCGCAGCAATTTTTTTTGGATCCATCTCCTAAAGGAAAGAAAAGCAAAAATAAACAAATGGGACCTAGTTAAACTTAAAAGCTTTTGCACATCAAAGCAAACCATTGGACAAAATTAAAAGACAAACTACTGAATGGGAGAAAATATTTGCAAATTATATGACTGGTAAGGGATTAATATCTAACATATATAAACAATTCATAGAAGTCGACATCAAGAAAACAAACAATGTGATTAAAAAATGGACAGAAGAACTGAAGAGACATTTTTCCAAAGAGGAAATGTGGATGGCCAACAGGCACATGAAAAGATGCTCAACATTGCTAATCATCAGGGAAATGCAAATTAAAACCAAGATAAGATATCACCTCACACCTGTCAGAGTGGCTATTATCAAAAAGATCACAAATAACAAATGTTGGTGAGGATATGGAGGAAAGGGGACACTCCTACATTGTTAGTGGGAATGTAAATTGGTGCAGCTACTGTGGAAAACAATTTGGAGGTTTCTCAAAACACTAAAAATAGAACTACTGTAAGACCCAGCAATTCTACTCCTGGATATATATCCCGAAAAACCCAAATCACTAACTAGAAAAAATACAGGCACCCCAATGTTCATAGCAGCATTATTTACAATTGTCAAGATACGGAAGCAACATTAAGTGTCCATCAACAGATAAATGGCTAAAGAAGATTATGCTAAGTGAAATAAGTCAGAAAGAGAAAGACAAATATTGTACAATGTCACATGTGGAATCTAAAAACTACCACAAATTAGTGAATATAACAAAAAAGAAATAGACTCCCAGATATAGAGAACGAACTAGTGGTTACCAGTGGGGGAAGGTGGGGGAGGGGCAATAGAGGGATGGGGGAGTGGGAGGTACAAACTATTGGGTTTAATTAGGCTCAAAGTTGTATTGTATATCCCGGGGAATATAGCCAATATTTTGTAATAACTGTAAATGTAGTATAACCAAAATTTTAAAAAATGTGTTTTTTTTTTTTTCCTCAACGGATTTTATTTTTCCCCATGTAGACCTTTTTTCAGCTGGTGTTATGTTGAGATATTTCAACTGAGGGAGATATTTGACTTTTATATATAACAGACTGGAAGGAGCAACTCAATTTATCACATTGATTTTTACTTAGATGGGCTCCTTTTCACGTGTCTTTTAATTTAAGGCCAATTTTGTAAAGGATTTATGTTGAATTTTCTTAGCTCACCATGTGTCATGTAATAAAGGTACATATTAATAAATTTACCTTGATGCTTTTTATTCTGCTTATGACATAATTTCTTTTTATTATAAAACCTATTGGCTCTCATCCTAAAATTAGAAGTCTTACTAGAACCCAGAAGGATAATATTCTGTTTATCTTACTTATCATATTTTCAACTAGTCATTAAAAATCAATTGTATTTATTATTGTATCAATTGTATTAGTGTATCATTCAATATTACTGGCTTTAAGTTTTTGACTCTGTTACTCCTACATATTGATTATGAATATATCAAAGTCCTGGGCTTCCCTGGTGGCACAATGGTTGAGAGTCTGCCTGCCAATGCAGGGGACACGGGTTCGTGCCCCAGTCCGGGAAGATCCCACATGCCACGGAGCGGCTGGGCTTGTGAGCCATGGCTGCTGAGCCTGCGCGTCCGGAGCCTGTGCTCCACAACGGGAGAGGCCACAACAGTGAGAGGCCCGCATACCGCAAAATAAATAAATAAAGTCCTAATGGTCTTAGTATTAAATTTTTTATTAAAGTGTGTCCGTTTTAAGAATAGGTTTTATGACAAATTAAAAGGAAGTCTATTTTAAACTATATCCCCTTATCTCCATTTATTACACAAAATTAATTCACAAAAAAATTGTTGAGTTCCATAAGGGCAAAATGATAAATCATGAAATGCACCACACCTCTTAAAATTTCTCACAATTACAAATTGCCAAATCGGTGGAATAGCTGCTATTCACTCTGATTTGTAATACACTTAAAAAACATTATGTGCCCATAGATGAAATAATATTTTTTGCAGATGTTTGGGGTTCTGGAAGAGGGGAATAAATTTAAAGAGGGTGAGAGATGTAATTGTGACATATTCTTAACTGATTCATGTAAGTTGTGTATGGGAAGGGTATTTGGGTAATCCCTTAGCATATTTTAGCATATAAATTTTTATGAATTACCACTCAAGAGTCATTGCTTGTTCCTTAGGTTAAGCAATTTCTTAGATGGTACCAGTAGGTAGTTGGTTCATCTTTTGTCCATTATTTTTTTATTTGAAAGGCTGATGCTTTCATGAAAAAAATCTATTTCGTGTTGCTCTAGAAAGTGAGTTTGTCCAAGGTGTTAATTCTGGATGGTGCTGATTTAAAATATTATCTCCTTTTGTGGCAAAAGAGACAGTAGTTTTAATAGTTGTACAAAGTGCATGAAAGGGTGTGATTTTTTTTAATTAAAAGATTTTTTTTAACATCTTTATTGGAGTATAATTGTTTTACAATGGTGTGTTAATTTCTTCTTTATAACAAAGTGAATCAGCTATACATATCTCCCTGTGCTATGCGGCTGCTTCCTAGCTCTCTGTTTTACATTTGGTAGTATATATAAGTCCATGCCACTCTCTTACTTTGTCCCAGCTTACCCTTCCCCCTCCCCATGTCCTCAAGTCCATTCTCTATGTCTGCGTCTTTATTCTTTTTCTGCCCCTAGGTTCTTCAGAACCTTTTATTTTTTTTTGATGGATAAAGAAGATGTGGCACATATATACAATGGAATATTACTCAGCCATAAAAAGAAATAAAATTGAGTTATTTGTAGTGAGGTGGATGGACCTAGAGTCTGTCATACAGAGCAAAGTAAGTCAGAAAGAGAAAAACAAATACTATATGCTAACACATATATATAGGGATGTGATTTTTGATATAGAAAATATACTGTCTATATCCAATGTCAATAAGTAACATAGTTTTGTTGCACATTACAAGTAATTTTTTCCTTGAACCCCTTATTTTCTTCTATTGAACACTCTATATTTCTCTTTCTTCATAGCCATGTTTCTTCATTCTGTTTGCTGTTTCCAGTTTCTTATGTCTCGCTCAAATTTCTACCAATTGCATTCTGCCTTCTAGCACAAGCATTCCACTAAAACACCTCTCTCTGAAGTACCAGCAATTTCCTTATTGCCAAATCCAATGGGAAACCTTTCATGGTCCAATTTTGAGGTGTTAATTTATGTTGCTTTTTTTTTGCTCCCTGTGTTTAAAAATTTTCCTTCCATACCTTTAAGATGGCAGCATATCCTGAGATAATACCATCAGGGAAGAGTCTGTGACATAGTAGAAAAGAAAAATACAGACTTTGCCTCCAAAGTCTTATTTTAGAAATGTGAATGACATAAGAAAATGGATCCATGGCTTAGATACCATGTTTTGGAGAAGTTCTTGTGAAAGATTTTGCCTCAGTTTTGCAGAAGGGAAAAGAGAGATAGGTTTGTGGGTCCCAAGAGCCCCTAAAAAAGAAAGAACATGTATTATTTTTTCAGCAATAGTTTGGGAGAATCAAGAGCACCCTGAGCAGGAATAATTATTTGGACTGTGTGGATTATTTACCCATCAGTAGCCTCGCAAATATTCCCATATTCTAAGCGTGGCTGAAATATAAAAGAGAACTCACCGTGGGTCATGTGAAAAGGTAAGGCAGGTGTCTCACGGGTACAATATATGAGCAAAAGATCCCTCACAGGTGGTGGCAACCTTAACACTAAATCTTGGAAACTAAGACATAATTTTCAGAATTGAAGAAAATGACTGAGATTGAGAGTTCTGCCAATCTAATCAAATTATGAGTTCCCCATCAAAAGTAAAGTTTGTAGAAAATCTTTCTTGCACTTCTTAGGTGTTATGAACTGAATGTTTGTGCCTACCCCGGTCCCCTGCAAATGTATATATTGAAGCCCTAACCCCGCAAATGACGTTGTTTGATATTTTTTTTTGCAGTAGATTATTATATCTTCATATTCAACTGAGTCCTTGCAATAGACTCCTGTATTCAAGCTAAGAAATGAACTTACTCTGTCATGTGGTCTTAGCTTTAACTTGTACCTCTTTAAAAACATTTTTCCTACCTAGACTCAAGAAAATAATATATGCTTATTTTAGAAAATGTGGAAAATCAATACAAATACAGGTTTTGATGACTTTTTACTAAAATTTTGAGTATTTCATTCCAGATTTTTAAAAACTGCACCCATTGCTATTAACATAAGTGTAAAATGAATAATAGCTAGCATTTGATAAACATTTACTATGTGGCACACTCCTTTAAGAGCTCTACTTGTGTGGATTCAATGGATACTCACAATGGTATGAGGGAGATGCTATTACTATATCTGACTATTTGTCTAGGATAGAGTCCTAGGAATAGAAATCTTTGGAGTAAAAAATTGATACATTTCATAACTCAATTTGTGCTGTCAGATTGTACTGTAGAATATTGGATTGATTTATGCTTCCTCCAGGATTATGTGAAAGTGTCTATTTACTCAACTTGTACCAACAGTGGTTTTTATTATTATTTTTTAATCACTGAAAATATATATGTCTGGTAGGTTAGGAGCTTCATCTCATTTTGGGGTGGATGGTATGCTGTTCTGCACATCTATATCCCATGACGGGGATCTGAAAATAAAAATTCCTTGTTCATAATTCTTTTAGTGTGTTCTCTAGCAGTAGGCACTATTATAGTCCTTTATTTCCTTATCCATTAATTAAACAGAAATAAATCATGGCAACCTCAGCTCTTTCTTTGCTGTTAAAATACTTTTCTACTTTTTATAAAAGGTCTATATAATTTTGATATTTGTGCAATCTATTATTCCTGGAAATGGAGAAAGGAGTTAAGCTATGACATGGGTGACAGAATGTCAGGAGTCTTCATATTTAGATGAAAAGTTTTCGATACTACTTGAATGGTGCAAACCATCACAAGTCAGGGATATCTTCAGCTTCTCCCGTTATAAACAGGAGTCATCCTTCGTTCTTCCCTCTCCCTCCCCACCCTATCCTCATTCAGTCCATCATCAACTCCTATCAGGGTGGCCATCACAACATATCCCAAATCTGTCTCCTTCTCTCCGTTTCCTCTTCTGTCACTCTTAGTTGAGTCAGAGTCACCTCTTGCTTAGACTCCTTGTAACTGAGCTCCCCGCTTACCCTCAACATCTAATTTTCTATTTTTAGAAATTTTTTACAGCAACCATGATTATTGTAGGTCATTTTACCTTCTCAAATTATTCGTGGCCCCTCCCTGTAAAGGATTATGTATACTTCCTTGCCCCACTTTTTAGACTCTGCCATATGAGTCGCTTTGCCTATTAGAATGCGAGTGAAAGTGTCGTCTGTCACCTCTGAGACAGAACTTGTAAGGACATCATGTGGTGGTACCATTGCTAATTTTCTTTTCCCGCTAGAACAATGAGGCCCTAGACAGGGCTTGTTTCTGCTGTCTGGATCTCAGAGTAAAGAAGAAAAGTGGTGTGGACCCACAGCAGACTGTAACGTAAATTCTGTGGTTTTACGCAGCAGCTCACCTAAGTTTCAAAATATAAAACAAACACTGTTGCTTTCCTGTTTCAACCCTGGAAAGGTTTCTTATCACATTTAGGGCCGACTGAAAACTCCTCACCATGGCCTTTAAGGCTGTCTATTATATAGACCCTGCCTACTCCCAGAGTTCATCTTACACAGTTCCTTTTACATTTCCTTGTTCAAGCACAATGACATTCATCACAACTCCAGAACCAACCATCTTATTCCTGCCTTATGGCCTCTGGAAGAGGTGTTCCCGTCTCACAATGGCGCCCTTCCCTCATGTGTGTCACTCTCTGTTAGTTCATCCCATTTTGTTTCCTTCACAGCATTCTTTATTATCTGGATGTCTCTGGCTAATTGATTATTTTCTCTCTCCTCCCTCTAGAATCTAGAAGCAGGGGCTTAATGCATCCTGTATCCCTCCTGCCTAGAATGAGACTTGCCCTGCAGGAGGTACTAAACAAACATACTTTAAATGGGAAAATGAATCTGATTCCCTTTGCCAAGTGAATTTTGGTCCTAATAAAAATGCTATTTCCCACCTCTCAGCTTTTCCCATAGCATTTTCTTTTCACTGAATGTATTTCAACATGTCTTAAATTAGAAAATATTACCCACTAAAACAACCAAACCAAACAAAAAAAATTCTTGAGTGTTTCTAGAACACAGTGGCCATGACTTTATTTCAACACATTCTCTTATGCACTAAAATTGTTCTATGGTTCCCCCACTGGCTATATATTTGTTCAGGGACAATGAGAGCAGAGTGCGATGGTGAACTGCTCAGGAACTGAAGCCAGATGCTCAGGTTCAACTCTTGGCTCTGCTGTGTATCAGCCATGTGCCCTTGGGAACTTCCCTGAATCCCTTTGAGCCTCAGTTCCCCCATCTGTGAAATTTAATTTGGGCAGCGACAGCATGTACCTTACAGGCCACTATGAAGATTAAAAGCGTTCATATGTGCAAAATGTTTTCAACAGGGCTTTCACGGAGTAAATGTTACGTAAGTTTGGGTAAGTAAAAAAATTATGTCGTATTCATTTTATTTCTGCAGTCCCTGGAACTTCACTGCTGAATAAATGCTTTTTGAAATAAATTGAACCAAGTTTCAGTTTTTAGGTCTTAGGCAGAAACTTTGACTTCCCTAGTGATAAATTTATTGTGTTTCCATTCAAATGTCAGTGATCCACAGCATAGTACAAGGAGTGTTGAACAAGGAAGAGATAGTGAGAATTTGATCTTTATATACTGTTTTTGGAGGTAGAGCTGATATGACATGCTAAGAAACAGAGTATGAAGTGTGAGAGAAAGAGAAATATTAGAGGTGACAGGGTCTTCTATCCCAGGTATTTGGAGTATGATGCTTTCTACTGAAAAGGTGAAATCTTGGGGCTAGAAAGTTTGAGGGATGAAGAAAAAAATACAATTCTGTTTTGGCAATATCAGCTCTGAGTTATGTATTTGACTTCCATGTGCAGTTAGTGAGGGCTTTTGTGTACTGTTGCACATAAACTCTTGGGCTCAACAGAAAGGTTAGGACACTAAAATCCATGAGACACGAGATCATCTTGGAAGAAAGAGTAAATACAGGTGAGCTCTGGGTGAATTTCTGAGCTCTCAAACATTTATATACTTAAGGGCCAAGTGGAGAAGGTGGAAGGGTCGTTGCTTCTTAAAAAAGAGTTGCCAGAGATGTTTGGGGAGTGAGTGTTAAAAAGTTATATATGAATTTGCTATCACTTTCAAGGAGTTAATAGTCTAAAATGGAGTTGCCTCCACATCACAAATATTTTGAGAATATACAAGATCTAAGCTTTGCAAATAGTGCTAAATTGTCAACTAAATTCTTTCATGTTCCTCCCTCATTAGTATTCAACCATAGAGTTTTCCAAGTAGAGAAAGTTCTTGAAATTATTTACATGCATTTTAATTGAGGAAGAATTTTCAGATGTTTCAAAAGTTCCACACTTTGTGAGAGTATACAACATTAGTTTTCTGTGAGCAATTAAATCAGAGCAATAACAATTATTTTTCTGTACAATTAAAAAAATCTCTGTTTCAAGAAAAAAGCCCTGGATGCTGCATGCTCCTTGCTTGTTTTCCAGGCCATCACTGTCCATTTTTATAGCTTTTAGTGCTCTTATTTTTAGCTAAAATTGTGTCATGTCTATCAAGTGTAATTTCCATATCTTTAACTTCCCACTTCTGTAATCAGTCTCCTGTGAATTTTTCAATTTCAATTGAGGTCATTGTGGTCTGGATCACATCCAATTTACTACAAATGTCTCTGGCATCCTTTCCATGCAAGTCTGACATGTCAAATACACCTGTTCTTTGCCATCTTAGGAAAACAGTAGATCTTAAATGTTGAAATGTCTTTAATTTTTCTTTTTGATTTGCAAAAATTGGATGACAAATTTAAAATTATGAATGATCAAGTTTATTCTTGTCTTATTTTTGCATGTTTTACTTCTCAATACTAATGATGTCATAAATACATAATAGAACGTGTTTCAGGGTCTGTAGACAAAGAAAAATTAATTGTTTAAAAAAATTATTATATTCCCTTTTATATATTGTTGTGACATGAATCAGTTCTTATAATTAAGGACTATAGGTATCAGCCCTCATCCAATCCTGAATACCCTTACAAGCCTCATATAAAATCTCAAAATTAATAGAAGCAGAAGCATTAGAAGCGTTTTGTTATTTTTCTCAAAGAAACGAAGTGTAAGATGTTTAATATTTTTGAATGCTTTTTTCGAAATTGTGGTTACAGAGGCAATTAAACCTGCCTAAATTAAGCAATCCTGTCTCTTGGAAGGTTATTATGTCAAATAGAAAATCTCTTAAGTCAATTTATGAAGGATTAGATACCTGGAGGGAATATTTTCTACTGTTAAATTAGCTTTCTCACAGGAGCTAGAGGAAAGTCAGATGAATGTCTTTTTATTTATAAATTGAAATCTCTAAATTGGATTTCATTTCTCTTATTAACCAACAGCAATTCTGATGTGCAAAGATTTTATAGACAATTAAGAAACAGTGCTAAGAGAAATCATAAGTATGAAACTTAACATCTCACAAACTTTAAGATACTGAGTTTATGCTAAACATATACAATTTAGTGGGAAACTAAATGACTACCAGACGCCTCTAAAATAGGGATCTGGTGTCCACAGATTGTAAATTGTCAGATGTTATTTTGGGATTGTATTTTCCAAGATTATTTTTTAAATGAGAATAAAGTTGGCAATGTAGCATTTTTAAGAGACAACTTATTATTTAGGGATTTTAACCTATAGGTAGATTTTGAAATCTAAGTAGGCCACAATGAAGATAAAAGAAATAACTGTAACATGAAAGGAAGTATCTCAATTCTGCTCACCACTGTCTCTCCAGTACTAACACAGAATCCAGCACATTGAAAACATACAAAATATATTTGTTGAATGAAGAGAAAAGCACTCTCACACTAATACATGTACTCACTTCATATAATCATTCTTTCTCTACAGAGTTGTCCCAAAGACCCTAAGCTGGTTTCCACAATACTTTGATCAGCAGAGCTAATCATGCTCCTATAGAGACCCTGTCCCCGTCCTTCCTCACTTACCAGAAATTCCAGCCATAACACCACAGAATGCCAGAGAGACCAGTCCCAAGTAGAATTGGAATCCATTATCTATTGAAACAACAATCAGGCTTAGGATGATAATGCCAATTAACCTAATCACAGAAAGTCCAAGTTTCCCAGGTCATTTCTGATCACCAGGACTCTTACTGTCATATTCAAGCTGTCCTGATTCTACATCCTTTCTTAGACTCTCAAAACTTCCAATGTGCTCTCTAGAAACTCAAATTTCCTTATAACCTTAAGTTCTTCTTTGAAAAATCCCTTCACTTCCCATGAATTACCTAGCCTACAGTTTGTAGAGACTCCCCTTGCTTATCATCACCCCCCAGGCCTTTGTGACCACCTACTTCCTAGCAAGTTCCTGCTACCCTGATACTCGCACCACCATGTCTATCTCCAACTACCATTTCACTGAAGTCATCCATAGTTCTTTGACTCTATATCTGTATTCCCTTCTCTACTTTATTTCTTGCGTCCATTTAAATCAGGATTTCAGACATTGCCAAATCCAAAGTTCTATATTCAGTCCACAACCTACTCCACCCTCAAAACTATCTGATTCAGTCAGTCACTCATTCTTGAAACTCTTTCTTCACTTTGTCGTGGAGACCACACACTCCTCTTTTTCTCCAACTTCACTTTCTTTCCTGAGCTTTAATGTCTTTATCATTTTACACTCTAAATATTATGATGTCTCATGACTTAGACCATGTACTTCATGTCTATTCTCTAAGTCATGTCATGGAGTCCCATACTTTTAAATTCAATTTAAAGATTAATGACTCCTAAATTTGTATCTCAAGTCACATCTTTTTCCCTGAGGTCCACATTCATATATCCAATATCGAACTTGATATCTCCATTGGTTGTCTAACAAGTGTCTCGAACTCAGTATATCCAACTAAAGTTTATTGAACCCTGAACCCCACTACTCCCCATCTTAAGGAAGGTCATCACCATTCACCCACTTGCCCAGGGAAAGGACCTTAGAGACATTCTTCTATCCCCTTTATAAAAATTTTTATTTTTTAATATTGGAGTATAGTTGATTTACAGTGTTCTATTAGTTTCAGGTGTACAGCAAAGTGATTCAGTTACACGTACATATATCTATTCTTTTTCAAATTTGTTTCCCATTTAAGTTATTACATAATGTTGAGTAGAATTCCCTGTGCTGTAAAGTAGGTTCTTCTTGATTATCTATTTTATATATAGTAGTGTGTATATGTTCATCCCAAACTCCTAATTTAAGCCTCCCCCCGCACCTTTCCATTTTGGTAACCATAAGTTTGTTTTCTGAGTCTATTTCTGTTTTGTAAATAAGTTCATTTGTATCTTTTTTTTTAGATTCCCTATGTAAGTGATATCATATGATATTTGTCCTTCTCTGTCTGACTTACTTCACTTAGTATTTATGGTAATCTCTAGGTCCATCCATGCTGCTGCAAATGACATTATTTCATTATTTTTTGTGGCTGAGTAATATTCCATTGTATATATGTACCACATCTTCTTTATCCATTCCTCTGTTGATAGACATTTAGGTTGCTTCCATGTCTCGGCTATCGTAAATAGTGCTGCATTGAACATTACGGTGCATGTATCTTTTCTAATTATGGTTTTCTCTGGATATATGCCCAGAAGTGGGATTGCTGGATCATATGGTAGCTCTATTTTTAGTTTTTTAAGGAACCTCCATACTGTTATCCATAGTGGCTGTACCTATTTACATTCCTACCAACAGTGTTAAGAGGGTTCCCTTTTCTCCACACCCTCTGCAGCATTTATTGTTTGTAGACATTTTATTGATGGCCATTCTGACTCGAGTGAGGTGATACCTCATTGTAGATTTGATTTGCATTTCTCCAATAATTAGCAATGTTGAGCATCTTCTCACATGCCTGTTGGCCATCTGTCTTCTTTGGAGAAATGCCAAATTTAGATCCTCTGCCCTTTCTAGATTAGGTTGTTTGTTTTTTCGATATTGAGCTGCATGCACTGTTTGTATATTTTGGAGATTAATCCCTTGTCAGTTGCATCATTTGCAAATATTTTCTCCCATTCTCTGGGTTGTCTTTTCATTTTGTTTATGGTTTCCTTTGCTGTGCAAAAGCTTTTGAGTTTAATTAGATCCCATTTGTTTATTTTTGTTTTTATTTTCATTACTCTAGGAGGTGAATCCAAAAAGATTGCTGCAATTTATGTCAGAGTGTTCTGCCTATGATTTCCTCTAATAGTTTTATAGTATCCATTCTTACATTCAGATCATTAATCCATTTTAGGTTTATTTTTGTGTATGGTGTTAGAGAATGTTCTAATTTCATTCTTTTACATGTATCCTTTCTTTTTCTCATTCCTTACATCTAATCGACCAAAAACTGTTACTCTTTCTTCACAATATTTCCCAAATCTATTTTCCACCATTTCCATAGCTCTCATACTGTTTCACATCATTGTTATTAATTATTTGGACTATTACATAGGCCACTTTACTAGACTCACTGTTTCCATTCTTTCACCAATTTATTTACCATTGGGTAGTCAGAGTAACAATTTAAAAACATAAGTGGTTGGCCACTTGCCCCAATTTTTTATAATAGAAAACTACAATAGAGTTCTAAATCCTTGTGATGATTAGAAGGTCATATGTAATCTAACCCTGGCTATTGCTTCTATCATGACCTTCAACTTTGTTCCTAGCTTACGTTGTTTGCCTCTTTGTGGTATGTCCAGCAAGTCAACCACACTCTCATATCAGGGGCTCTGGAGGCTGCAAATCTTATCCACAGGTATCTCCACCACTCATTCCCTCAGCTGATTCTCATGTCTGTACCCTTCTTCTCTGAACACTCTAACTAAAATAGTAACACCTATCACCAGGCATAGCTCACTCACTTTTATTTTATTTTTACAGTCAATCTCCATGGACCTCATTTGATTTGTTCATTGTGATAAGCTTAAACCAAGAGCAGTGCCTCACATTAAAGGATTTCAATACTTGTTATAATAAGTAAATAAAAATTACATATTTTTCATATAACAGGTAGAAGGTTTTTCTCATAGGAATCACAGTGAATTATTTTTACAGTAAGTGATTTTTTCTTCTGAAGCTTAGTATTTGGCAGGTATTTGTAGGGAGGACTTGAAATAAATCATGTGTAACTTATCTGTTTGGTATCAAAATCTAGAAATAATTAGATGAATAAAATACACATTTTAATTTTGAATTGACTGCCCTTGTTAAAAATTAAAACTTAACATTTAAAAATAACTCCATGTGGCTACTCTATACTATATTATTGTTTTATCAAATCATTTTGTAACATGTATACAACCAACATCTCTTGTACTCTGCTGAAAACAAACTGGGTGTAACACTATTCTGACATGCTTTTGTACTTAGGAGGCTGCACCAAAAGCTATGGACACTAGACATTGTCTTATTTTTTTGTTTTATTTCCAATAAAACAATACAAAACTGAGACTACTTGTGTAAATTAGAATGCCGGTTACAGACCAGAAGGGGAATGGAATGCTGTAAAGAAATATCTGTCTCACATAGATAACTAGAAAGAAACATCCACATGGTCACACACAATAGACTTTACAATTGGACCATGAATCCAACAGCCATATGGCAAGTGGCATGTTTTTCACATTGAAAGAATTTATCTCTGTCCATATAATGGTCTTGATATTTGATGCAAGAATAACCACATGCCTTTTTGACCCAGCAAGCGAGCTATTTTAAAGGGTTTAATCTTTGGCTCATGTAGCTTTCTAAGATGCAAATGCAGTGAGCTTCCTCACGTTTCCTATTTACATTTTATGACATAGTGATGTCTTGTAAAATATCTATGTTTGATTCAGTGCAGTTATTGGAATATCAAGGAATTACTTCTCCCTCTAATGAAGAAAATGATATTTATACCCTATAAATGAGTATAACAAAAATAATGTGGCTATTATTTGAGAATAAAATCAAGTTACCTTTTTGGAGCTAATGGATATTTTAGATTAAAATCATAAAATATAGAACATGTGTCTTGGAAACTTTAGAAAGACATACTTATGTTAGATATTCCAGTAGGGTTGGTTTTCTCCTATCAATAAAGGAATACATCAGTCACTAAAAGCTATGTGCTGTCTAGTAGGTGATACTTTTAAACTGCAGGGATGTTTCTTACTCATCACCTGGCACAGTGGCTAGCTCACAGGAGATACTCGTTACTTGCTGAATAAACAAGGATCATAAAGGAAGCACACCCTATGTGCCCTAAGGAGCTGAGGTAGCATGTCAGAGACAATAAATAGCTCTGAAGAATGGGTACTTCAGGCAGAAAAGAGTGAAGGCATTTTATGTTTTCAATGATGACTACTTGTACAAAGGGCTGATAGATGAAAAAGAAATGGCAGGTATAGGAAATGTTGAGTAATTGGATTTCTCCTTTGGTCCCTTTTCTCTGTCTTCTTCGACCACATCTCTCTGAGTCCATCTGGGGCAAGTTCTCTGCTTTAAGGGCTCATTGCAATTAGATTGGCCTCACCTGAATAATCCAAGATACTCTTCCTATTCTAAAGTCCATCTCCTTAATTTCATCTACAAAATCCCTTCACAGATTAGTGTTTGAATAATCAGGGGGGTGGGGGTTTTGGAGAGAAACGTGTCTGCCACACTGAGTTTATATTTTAAAGGTAAAGTCCACATTTTTGGTGTGGTAGCTTCTTGTTTTTTTTTTTTTTTTTGGCTGCGATGGGTCTTCGTTGCTGCGTGCGGGCTTTCTCTAGTTGCAGCGAGTGGGGGCTACTCTTCGTTGTGGTGCGCATGCTTCTCATTGCGGTGGCTTCTCTTGTTGTGGAGCACGGGCTCTAGGCATATGGGCTTCAGTAGTTGTGGCTCGCAGGTTCTAGAGCGCAGGCTTAGTAGTTGTGGCGCACGGGCTTAGTTGCTCTGCAGCACGTGGGATCTTCACTCCGTGGCATGTGGGATCTTCCCGGACCAGGGATCGAACCCATGTCCCCTGCCTGGGCAGATGGATTCTTAACCACTGAGCCACCAGGGAAGTCCCATTAGCTTGTAAAACTAATACAATGAGGAAATGTATTGCAGCACCTGCTAAATTTGAAAATTCAGAGGCAGACATAGTCATCCTATGACTTGCTTTCCGGTGATTTGACATCTTGAACGGCTAGCCAATGCTAAGTCTACTGAATTCCATTGAAGTTATAGTATTTTTGGTGAATTTATATAGTATGTTCATGAGAAAATAATTTTATTTTCTCCTTCTCCTTGGCCTTTTCTTTCTTCTCTACCCACTCTTGTCCTGTCCCCTTTCCACCGTCCCTCATCCTCTACATCCGCCTTCTCCTCTTCCTCCTTTTATTCACTCCTCATTCTCTTATTTTTTTCTCCCCCTCCAATCAGTTATTATTTTAGACTATTTTTCTTGGTATTCCTTACACACATTTTTTTTTTTTGCGCGGACCTCTCACTGTTGTGGCCTATCCCGTTGCAGAGCGCAGGCTCAGCGGCCACGGCTCACAGGCCCAGCCGCTCCGCGGCATGTTCTTACACACATATTTTATGTAATTCTCACAAGTATTTTTTTGGTGAGATAGGCATATTTGATATTATTGCTGCCTTCTTAGTATAAAGAAGTGGAGACAGCGTTTTTACTTATTTTCTAAGCTGACTTTTGTTGTAAATGGGAGAGTAAAGTTTATAATATGGACATCTGCCCCATTACAATATTCTATCCACTATCTGTTACTATTCTAATAAGGTTTGGTCTCTGAAGAGTAAAAATAAAAACAGGTGAATTATTTATGTTATTAAATCTGTAGACAATAAACTTTACTGATACATATATATATACATATCTATGTGTGTGTGTATGTGTGTGTATATATATATATAAATATAAAACAAAGTGCTGAAAAAGCTTAAAATCTAATTTGCGCAATAAGATATGAGACACAGAAAGTGAAGACTATATATTTAAGGGCTAAACGTAACGCCATTAACTTTAAAATGCCATAAGAGTTCAGAGAAAGTAAAGATGTGCTGTAGAAGAAAGTGAGTGATCAAATTCGTTAAGTTGAGATAGAGCTTGGAGTGTTTGTGGAAAAGAGAAGGGAATTGTAAATACAGCAGATGTTGAGGAAATAGAGAGAAACAGGTTAGAAAAATAAGATGAGACCAGAATATAAATTTCCAATAAAGTTAGAGAGGGATTTGTAAAGTCTCAAATCTCATATCATCAATTAATTTTGCTTTCTGTTACATTGAATGGTTGAGTTTAAACACATACCATCAGCATCTCATGTCTAGTATAGGTGTTGTTGTGTCATAAAATAGTATATAACAGCAGCATAAAGAAAAGATTAGAAAAGGGCCTGGTCACATTGTAAACTGAATAAACTTTGAATATCCTCTGACTATATATCCTGAATTGTTCATATTTTAGCTGGTGCCTAAGTCACTTTTCTTTATCAAGTGAGAGCTTAATATTACCCAAAGAAATATGATGCATAATTTTATCTTACCTGTTCAGATGTCCACATAAGAGAGAAATCATACTTAAAAAAATTAAAGCAACCTGTATTCTGGTGTGGAGGATCCACCTTCAGAGAGAACTAAATTGTATGTAATATAATAGGTAACAGAAGACTGTGTATCTAAAAATATCCTAACCTGAAATATATCTTCTCTACACAAGACACTGTGTTTCATCTAATTTGTCCACATAGTATTTTTTTTTTTACCTTTTACTTTCATTTGATTTTGCTCTTACTTTTTGCCATATCACCCATAAAGTTTCTTCTTTTTTTTTGAGGTATAATTCACATTTTAAAAATCTGTGGTTTTATGAGATTTCTCAAACATATATAATCATGTAACCCACTGTCCAATTAAGAACTATTAAGTCCAATAGAAGATATTCACCAATGTACTTGTTTTATCATTACATTTCTAATTAGTGGCACTTAGCCTGTTTTCTATCACAATAGGTTAGTTTTGCCTTTTCTAGAAAGTCATCTAAATGATAGCTTACAATGTATGCTCCTTTGCATCTGACTTATTTCGCTCAGTGCAGTATTTTTGAGATTCATAAATGTTCTTTTGTACACCATCCCTTTCTCTGTTCCTTGTATTGATAAGTAGTATTCCATTTTATGAATATACCAAAATTTTATTCATTCTCCTGCTGATGGAGGGTATGCTGTTACCAGTTTTTATCTATTAGGGATAAAGCTGTTCTGAACATGCTAATACAAGTCTTTGTGTGGATATATGTTTTCATTTCTTTTGGGCAAATACTTAAAAGTGATTGCTGGGTCCTATGGTACATATATGTTTAACTTTAAAATAAATTGATCTTACAAAATGATTGTAACACTTTATTCTCCCACCAGCAGTGTTCAAATACCTGGTTGCTTCATCTCTTCACCAATATTTTGATTTTGTCAGTCTTTCAAAGCTTAACCATTAGAGTGACTGCAGTGATATTTCATGGTAGTTTTAATTGGCAATTCCTAATGAGAACTAATGTTGAGCATATTGTACCTAACCATTTGCCTATCCTTCTATGCGAAGTGTCCATTCCAGTATTTTGCTCCATTTTTAATCAGGTTGTCTTTTTAATTATTGAATTGTAGGAGTTATTTATATATTTTGAATATAATTCCTTTGTCAGACATACAGATATTTCAAGCAATTTATTCAAGTTTCAGATTTTCATTTTTTTTTCCACGAATTAATGGGAATTTTAATTAAAATTTTTTCCAGTTTAATTGACATCCAGCTCTGTATAAGTTTAAGGTGTATCCTACACCTTAAAAGTTAGTGATTTCTCTATCCTACCCCAAGCTTCTTTGTGAAACTTTATAATTTTAGCTTTTATGTTTAGATTTATGATAAATCCGGATTAATTTTTGAGTACTGTGTAAGACAGGGTAAATGTTCATTTTTTTCTCCATTCAGTTGATCGATTAAAATCTATCGAACTACATATACTTTGCCTATTAAATTGCTTTGATCCTTTTATCATAAATCAGTTGACAGAATTGTGTGTGAGTCTGTTTATGGATCATATTCTGGTCCATTGATCTATTTGTCTATCTTTATACCATCACCACAATGTCTTGTATACTGTAGTTTTATAGTAATTCTTGAAATCAAGCATGTGATCTTTAGTATCACCATATAATTTTATTCTTTATTGTTTTAATGTACTGAATTATACACACATACACGTATTTCTTTTTTGAAAGTTGAAGCAAACTTGCATTCTAGAATAAACCCCACTTTTTGATCATTCATGATGTATTATCTTTATATATGGCTGGATTTGATTTGCTAATAATTTATGAAGAATGCTCACATCTATAATCATGAAGGGAATTTGTATATTTTTGTGTGTGTGTGTTTTGTCTTTGTCAGGTTTTGGCACCAGAGTTACGTTGGCCTTATAAAATTTATTGAAAATCTTTCTTCCTTCTCAATTTCCTGAAAGAATTTCATTAAGATTAGTACACTGTTTAGGCGTTCTTTTTCTTATTTTTATTAAATTGTGTTTTCAAGGAATTAGTTCAGTTTTGGGTTGCTCAATATATTGATACGAAGCTTTTCTCACTTTTCTTTAATATTATTTTAATATTAGTGAGATTGTTCTTGAGGTATGTTCTCTCATTCCTGGGTGCTTTTATTGTGTTATATTTCCATTTTTCCTCATCCGACTTGCTACGTGTTTATCAATTAAAAAATTGACTTCTGTCTTTGTTGATTTTTTCTACCTGTTTTCATTGATTTCTGATCTTCATTATTCCCTTCCTTCTACTTATTTTAGGCTTAAGTTGCTCTCTTTTTCTTACATTCTTAACTGGATGCTTAGATAATTGAAATTATGTTTTTCTTTTTAATATTATCATTCTAAACAAAAAAGTTTATTTAAATGCAACATTAGCTACATCTTTTACATTTACATTACAATTTCATTGTTATTTAGTTCAAAATATTTTCTAATTTCCCTTATTATTTCTTCTTTGATTCATAGTTGACTTAGAAATGCTTATGTGTTTTTAAGAATTTGAGGGTTTCAAAATATCTCTTTGTTTATGATTTATAATTGTGCTGTGAATTGAGAACTTACATTATATGTTTGAATACCTGGGAATTAATGTAATTTCTTATGGCCCACCATATAGTCTTTCTAACTGAATATTTTCTGTGCATATAAAAATATTCAGTGTTATGCAGTTTTGGGGTATAGCGTCCTTATACATGCCAATTCGATTAAGTTGGTTGATAGTGATGTTCAAATTTTCCATATTATTAATTATTTTTTACTATAGATTGTCTCAATCACTTAGGAAAAAGTATTTAATTTTTCAAATACGGTCATGAATTTGTCTGTTTTACCCTTTATTTCTGTCAGTTTTTAGTTCATCAATCTTGGAGCTCTGTTATTAGGTTCCTGTAAAATTAAGATTTTTATGTCATCTTCCTGAAGTGATTCTTTTTTCACTATAAAATCTCTCTATATATAGATATGTCTGTTAAATATCTTTATCCAGACATCTTTGATAACAATTAATAAATCCACATTGCTTTCTTCTGCTTACTGTTTGCATGCTATATATTTTTTGTGCTTTTCCTTTTAACTTTAATGTTTGTATATGTATAACACATCTATTTTAAATAGTTTGTAGTTGTATTTTGCTTTTCAATTCAATCTGACCATCTCTGTCTAATTGTAATGTTTAGTTCCTTTACATTTAATGAAATTATAGAAAATTTGGGGCTTACATCTACCATCTTGCCATTTGTTTCCTATATTTCTCATTATTTTTATGTTCTTATTTTACTCTTTTTCTTTCTTTTGTATTAATCTAATTTATATTTTTATTTTAGTATTCAATTTCATTTGCCATGGACTTTGTAAGTCATAACTTTTTGTTTTATTATTCTACTGGTTGTTGTAGGAATTGCAATTTAAATCCTTATTATAGACTACCACAAATTAATAAAACAAACAAAACAAATGCCTACCACTGTTACTACAGTAATAATTTGAAAATGTGATCAGAATAAGGTTTGTAATTGACTTATAAAGTCACAGTACGGCTTTTTCCTTTTGATAATATCATATTAATTCTCAAGATGAGAGAAATATGAAATCTGTTTAAAAATTTTAAAAGGAGTTATTTGAAAACATTAGAGAATAGACAATAGCTTATTCCAGAAAGGAGCACAGTTCATTAGTGTGAGCACCACAGTTTATGCTGCCTTTTCCATGCTGGGAATTTGCCAGTTTTTCCATGGTACACAGAGACTGCATAGATAATAATGACCTAAACTTTGTGGCAGGCTTACTGGATTGGAGAATATAAAATAGAATTTAGGGCTATCAGGGAACCCAGGATTGGAAGAACCTATAATAAAAGAAGGAGTTTATGAATTGGAAATAATTAAAATAAAAATAATCAAATTCTCTTTTACGAGAGCAAAAAAGGCAAACGGCAATTTGAGACTAAACATCTGGAAAAGATTTGATGTTAGGAATATATAATTTACTCTGACAAACCAGTAAGAAAGAAGAAGACAACCCAGTAGAAACATGGACAGTGGACTTGAAATCATCACTTTGCAAAAGATAATGCCAAGTGTTCAGTAGTGACTAGGAGGGGTCTTGTAGGATGCTACAAATATTCAGTGTCTTGTGTTACACTTGTGTATTCAGTCTGTAAAAAGTTATTGACCAGTACAATCATGATTTGTGTCATTTTCTGAAGCTTTGTTGCACTTCAAAAAAGTGCTGTGAAAACAAGTATTTTCCAGTTGCTTTGTCAATGGAATGATGTGCCTCACATCGCAGCCCTCATTTTTTTTTTTTTTTGACTGCAAACTTAGGTAAGAATCAATTGAACTGAATTTTCTGCGTCATAATTTTATTTTCTCTTTTAATTATACTCATGTACTCATGACTTTTTCAGGCCTAATTGCGTTCTTTTTTAAAAAAAAAAATTGAAATATAGTTGGTTTCCAGCATTGTGTTAATTTCAGGTGTACAGCAAAATGATTCAGTTATATATATATACATATATATATATGTATACATATTCTTTTTTAGATTCTTTTTCCTTATAGGTTATACAAGATATTGAGTTCCCTGAGCTACACAGTAGGTCCTTGTTGGTTATTTATTTTATATATAGTAGTGTGTATATTTTAATCCCAAACTCCTAATTTATCCCTCCCTGCAGTTTTCCCTTTGGTAACCATGTTTGTTTTCTATGTCTGTGAGTCTATTTCTGTTTTGTAAATAAGTTCATTTGTATCATTTTTTAGATTCCACATATAAGAGATATATGATATTTTTTTCTGTCTGACGTCTCTTAGTACGATAATCTCTAGGTCCATCCATATAGCTGCAAATGACATTATTTTATTCTTTTTTAAGGCTGAATAATATTCCATTGTGTATACGTACCACATCTTCCTTATCCATTCATCTGTCAATGGACATTTAGGTTGCTTTCATGTCTTGGCTATTGTAAATAGTGCTGCTATGAACATTGGGGTGCATGTATCTGTTCGAATTGTAGTTTTCTCCAGATATATGCCCAGAAGTGGGATTGCTGGATCATATGGTAACTCTATTATGTAATTACTCACTTTTTCTTGTTCAGATTTTGAGTATTAGCCATTATCAGACTTCTCTCATATCTGACAAATCTATCCTTGAATCTATCATGAATTAGTTCATAACTAGACATTATTTAAAGTGTTTTTCCCCTTCTGATGCCAACTAAAACAAAAATTTCCCCATGTTTATCTTTCATTTTCCTGCTACAAACATTAAGCTAGTTACTGACCACCCACTTAGAGATGAATAGTGAGAGAGGGCACTTATTAATTTTTGTATGCGGATACCTGGAATAGTACAGGTGTACATGTGGAATGCTGTCACTTTAGTAATGTAGCATAATATTACATGTGTTTTTCAAAATGCTCTGAGTTCAGGTTGATTTTCCAACCTTTTCTGATCTCACTGTCTTTCCTTGCTCTAAGACTACTATTTCAGTTTTCCCTCTCTAGTTCAGCAGCATATCATCTGCAGTCATACAAATAATTGAACAAATATGTTCAGTTTCAATTTTAGCCAAAATTCAAATTAATTTATTTCCTCCTTTAAGAAGGAGGAAAGAATCCTCTGATTATTGCCAAAATACACAGACCTAGATGAACTTCCTCATTGCCATTAGCAAGCAAATGTTAAAAAAAATTCCATTCTGCCTCTGTGAGAACACCAGATAATTTACAGACATAAAAGTCCCTTTGTCAGAGCTGTATTCCCATATAATTAGTGGATAACAGCAAGAGAAAGGGAAAGAAAAAGACAAGATTTTGAAATTCTGTGAAAATATTGCCATTTAATTCTTTATTTTCTTGGAGGAACAATAATTATTTTAAAATGTTTGAAAAAACTAGACCTATAGCTATGTATTTTACTACTAATAATATAATATATTGAAGAAACAAGCATAGATCTATCCTTAAAATAGGCAACGATTCCCTACTGTTTTATGGATGATTTCTGTGAAAATTTCAAGTAGCAGATAATTTCTCCATTTATTTTCTTTTAACACCTTAGAAGGTTATCCTCCACATAAGTAAAATCAATAACAGTTCTCTTAATTATTTACCTACATTGTCTTAAAACCATTAAAATTCAGTTAATTGTGGCTCACCCTTAAAATCATGTGCAGCATAGTAAATCAATGCAGTAACATTTAAATATTCATCTATTTTCCCAAAGGAACTTTTAAAAAGTGCTTCCTGTAGTTTAAATATGGAGGTTTCATTGATTAAATGTAGTTCCAGTGTTTTAATTGAAGAGAGTCTGTTTCAAATAGAAACTTATTTCTGAGGCCAAGTTTCTGAATGCAGTTTTTAAAAACCAAATTTATTTTCAAACTATAGCATTCTAAATCTCAGTTCCTTTTCATAAGAGAGGTTGTTGCATAGACTGCTACTTGCCTATTCAATATCTTTTCTCCCTTTTCTTACTAAAACCAAAACAGATTTCTTTCCGAGTAGGAGTGATCCCCATTAAGAGCCTAAATTTTGCAGCCTTTCTTGCAGCTAGGAATGATCAATGAGAAGTAAGTGGAAGTTGTGATTTAGAGCATCCTTAAATGAGCTTGCTCACCTCAGTATTATGCTGTTTTTCTTTTATTCCCTTGTATCATTTCTTTGCCTGGGATATTGGTGTGATGCTTAGAGCTTCCAAAGCCACCTCTGATCATGAGGTACACGTGAAAATCAATACTAAAGATCATGGAGCAGAAAAGTAAAGGGGCTCTGGATCCCTGAAGACCATGTTGCTGATATGACAACTCCGAATTGCTTATCCCTGGCCTTTCTGGACATAAATAAAATAAAACAAATAAACCTCTACTTTTCTTAAACCACTTATTGGGGTTTCTGTTAGACAACACCTGAACCTCATCCTAACTGAAACAAAGGTCTATTAAAAGACAAACAACGTGGAGGGGAGGGACAAATCAAGAGATGGGGTGAACATAGATACACTACTATATATTAAGATACATAACCAACAAGGACCTACTGTATAGCACAGGGAACTCTACTTAATATTCTGTGATAACCTATATGAGAAAAGAATCTAAAAAAGAATGAATATATGTATACGTATAATATATATGATTCACTTTGCTGTACACCTGAAACTAACACAACATTGTAAATCAACTATACTCCAGTAAAATTAAAATATTAAAAAAAGGGGCTTCCCTGGTGGCGCAGTGGTTCAGAGTCTGCCTGCCGACGCAGGTGACACGGGTTCGTGCCCTGGTCCGGGAAGATCCCGCATGCCGCGGAGCGGCTGGGCCCGTGAGCCATGGCCGCTGGGCCTGCGCGTCCGGAGCCTGTGCACCGCAATGGGAGAGGCCACAACAGTGAGAGGCCCGCGTACCGCAAAAAAAAAAAAAAAAAAAAAAAAATTAAAAAAAAATAAATAAATAACATTTGGCTCCTGCACACATTAAAACAAGGCTGGCGAGAATTAAATCAATATGTTATTAATGTTTTTTCTTTGCTGTGAGATCTACCTGCTTTTGCCTGATTCCTACACACACAAACACATTTCCTTTTTCTTTACAGGAAGAGCTAGATAAGTGACGATTTATATGAGCTTTTCTCTGCTTCAGTTTTACCCCTTTGCACATCTATAATCTTGGCAGTTATTCAGTATTTGTCTAGAAATTTGTCAACTACCAGTCTAGCTGGTGTTGAAGGCGCACTTTCATGACACACATTACTGTGTGTGATGTCTCCACCCCATAATAATCAGGCTTTATTTCCCTTAAACCCACATTTCTCAGCTGCTAGTTCCTTACTTCAAAACTCCCTGGAAAGCCTCTAATGCTAGAATTCACAAAAGTAGTCTGAACATTTTAACTCTGGTCATTTAAGATTGTAATTTATTGTCAATTCAGGGAAATAAACAAGTTGGGCTCACAGGAGAAGTGGATTTAGGCCATTAAAGCAATTCCTTCTTTATTTCCCAACAATGCTGTTGTGATCTTTTCACAAGGATGGCACAGCCTCTGGTGACATATGGTTTCCCTGTGATTTCCCACCATCCCTCTAGAAACAGTTTAGCCACCATATCAGTTACATTTTGATATCTTGAGCGTAGTCACTAAGATATAGCATAATATAATGGAGTCTAGTGTAGTTGGAATGTGTGTATGCATGTTTCTTATTAAGATTATACCTAAGTATTTTAAACATTTTGTTTTATTTTATGAATGGAATTTCCCATCACACGTTTTCAATTAATTATTGTTTGCATAAGAAAATATTTCAATATATTATTTATTTTCTAATTAAATGAGCTCTCTTCTATTAATTGATTAAGTGATTTTTTTTCCTGTTTCTCTTTTTATAATTTTTATTTTATATTGGAGTATAGGTGATTAACAATGTTGTGTTAGTTTCAGGTGTACAGCAAAGTGATTCAGTTATACATATACATGTATCTATTGTTTTCAAATTCTTTTCCCATTTAGGTTGTTACATAATGCTATGGAACATAGTTCCCTGTGCTATAGACTGGGTCCTTGTTGGTTATCATTTTAAATATGGCAATGTGTACATGTCAATCACAAACTCCCTAACTATCCCTCCCCCCCACCACACACACCCTTCCCCCTTGGTAACCGTAAGTTCATTCTCTAAGTCTGTGAGTCTGTTTCTGTTTCCCTTGATTTTCTTGTGAGACAAGCCTATTAGGTGCAAATAATTTAGATTTCTTCTTTTATTTCTAAGAATTCTCTTATTGCATTAGCCAGTATTTCCAACAGCACATGACAATCAACATACTTATTTTGTTCATAAATTTAATGTATTAAATTTTATTTAGTTTTATTTATAAATTAAATATAAATTTCATTTAATATTCTGTTATTTTAAACAATACAGAAATAAAATCATGTAGCAATACATTTATAAAAGTAGAATTCAGAGGGCAGAGTGGATACATAAAAATTGAATAACTAAATCTGAGGAAATTAAGTTATCTCAGTTTCATATGATGTAAAAACTTCTACAATTTATCTGCTTAAAAAAATCCATCATATACTCCAAAATCAATCTCCCTTTACCAAAAAGTCTCACTTGATAGTCACAAGAAATATATTCCCCTTATCTTATACAACTGTTGATTCTGACTTTTATTTCTACATTAGCAGTTATCTCATACTTTTTGTTTTAGTTATTTTTAAATATTTATGTGCCATCACTGGATTGTAAAGTGTTCAGAACTATAAATAATGGCCTATAATTTTGTATTCATCACAGTATCTAGCTTTAGTGCCTTGTACATAGTAGGTATTCAATATGTGTTTACAATGGAGAATATTGTTGGTTATTTTGCAAAATTCAAACAAGCGTCATATTATCATTGTCAGCAGCAGCATCTTCCTACCGAAATATGTTGGAAAGTTAATTTTCTATGACTCTAAATGGTCTGAAAAGTTCTACAAATACAGAATCATAAAAAATGTAAAAAGGGTAGAAACTATTTTGGGGGACTATTTTTTTATCAAATGATATTTTTAATGTGAGTTGAAAATGTGAGTAGGTTATGTATTTTTGAGTATTGCCCAATATATTTAAAATAAAGTGCTCTTATCTAGAAATTTTTCTGAGCCATTTTTAAACTATCAGGGCAAATTTTTTAGGTAAAACTGTCCACTGTATTATAATTATGATCTGAACAATAAATACAAGAGGTGTCTTGTAGGAAGAAGATATATTTCTTTGTCCAGAAGACACTTACATTTCTAGAAGAGAAGGATTAAGGAATCAGGGCCTTTCTTGCTCAAGGGTGCCTTCGTTTTGTCTCCTGACTTGGAGATTTTAGGCCGACCTCCTGGGAACGCATCTGAGAGTGAATGGGTATCAGAAGCAGCAGCCACTTTGACTAAAGCAATACAAGACATGAAGCATGTCGCTCTTCCTTGTACAAAAGACTCAGGGTAGAAAGGAGTATAAAACTTGTCTCAATTTTTTGGAATTAGAAAAAAATCTATAAACTGCCTTTAAATGGCCTTATGACCTTAGAGTTTTTCTTGACAAACGACTTTATTTTGACTCATTTTATACACGAGAAATCTGAATTCCAATTAAAGTGGCTTATCTGAGTTCAGTATCGGTAAGGGTAAAGCAGAGCCATGATTGATGTAAACCTCAGTTCCCCTGACTGCCAGTACAGAGAACTTTGTGTTCAATGAAATCCATGGAATACTACTTCCACTGCTGAAAAACATCACTGTAAGTAATTACATAGATTATTTCATTGGATTTTCAAAACATGTGTTGACTTGTATACTGATACACTATATATAGATGAAAAAAAAGTTTTCCAAGAAATTTTAGGTAAAATTTTCCAAGGTCACATAGCCGTCAAGTGGGAAGGTTGAGTTACAGTTGTAAGAAAAGTAACTAGCTTATTTATTAAAAGTTTAGAATTTAATTGTATCTGAATTTGGAAATTTAAATAATACACGTTTAATTTGCAAATTTCTATTACCTGTATAAATAATGAAAGAAGTCCTAAAAATGCATTATTTTGTGACAGTACTGCCTTGCACACACATCTTTATCAGTCATGTGAGGTCTGCAGGAATGGAAATTTGTTCTGAGTTAATTCTGTGGGAATACCATTTCTAAATTTATACATGCTGTAGCTGAGTGATTATAAGCAAGCAAGCTACAGAACGACACTCTCTCCCTCATCAAAAGAACCCGACAAACTTCTAGCATATGGAAGGATTTCTGCACTACAAGTTATTCTGAGAGGGAAACACATGATTTATAAATACTGTCAAATAAAATATGCATTTCCAAATGCTAGTAATATGGCAAAATATGTCATATAGCATAGATAACATGCCCTTCCACACCTTATAATCACTTCCTGATGTAATCAATATACTTTGCAGTCGGACCAATTCAAGTTCATATCTGATTGCACCGTTCATAATCTGTGTGGTCTGGGGTGAGTTCCTTGACCTCTCCTGGTCCTCCTTCTTTTTCTTATCTATAAAATGTAAATAATAATAACTTCTGTATAGGGTTGTTGTAAGATTCAAGTTAGATAATATCCATAAGGCAGTTAGCCCAGTGCCTAATATCCAGCATTCAAAAAGTGTTACCTCTCATCTTTCTTCTGTAAAGCTATTACAAATATTTCTCATGAATGTATACAGGAAAACCCAGGCTGAAGAAGAGAAAGTCACTGTTTCTAGTTTTCTCAGTAGGAAACTTTATGCATCTATTTATGAGCAGCATTATCAACACAAAAGATATAATCAGCAATCATATCTCACCTATTAGATTGGTGCAAATCCAAAAGGTATTTGACAATACCTCTGTTGGTGGGTTGTGAGGAAAGAGCCGGTATCATAGAGCGTTGGTGGATATAAAGTGTCAAACCTCGATGGAGGGCAATTTGACACTTTCTAAAAAAACTTAGAAATACATACATTCTTAGACTCAGTTATTTATGTATATATAAATGTCAAATTGGCTTACATGATTATGGAGGCTGAGAAGTCCCATCATCTGCCATCTGTAAGCTGCAGAACCAGAAAGCCAGTGATGTGATTCAGTTTGCATTCAAAGGCCTGAGAATCAGGGGAGTCAGTGGTGTCAATTCTAGACTGAGGGCCAGAAAAGATGAGATGAGATACCTCTGCTCATGCAGTGAGGCAGGAGAAAAGGGACCAATTCCTTCTACCTCTGCCTTTTGTTCTATTCAGTCCCTCCACACTGGGAAGGACAATCTATTTTACTGAGTCCAGTGATTCAAATGCTGATCTCATCCAGTAACACCCTCACAAATGCATCCTGAAATAACGTTTAATCTGGGCACCCTGTGGCCAGTCAAGTTGATGGTTAACCATAACAATGTGTATCTATATATATACGTATGTATATGTATATACATAGAAAGATACCTACATATCTATATAGATATTATATATCTATATATTTCTATCTATATCTATCTATGACTCCAGATGGTGACAGTGGAATAGATAATAGTGTGAGTGGGTGTTTAAACAAGGGGAAAAGATAACATTTAAATTTTCTTGTTAATACAGAAAATAATTTTGGGGAGACACACAAGAAATGAATGGGAGTGGGATACACAAGAAATGAGTGGGACCTAAGGGTGGGAGAAACGTTTCAGTTTGCCATTATGATTTTTAATGTGTTTGATTATAAGTACATAGAATTTGAAGATTAAGGAAAGGTAGAGAATCAGTAGAAGGCTTCTCCAGCAGCATACGAGAAACCATACTTCCATAGAGTTTTTATTTGAAGTGGTCACTTGGATAGGAAATATCTTTTGAAAATCATGTGGATATAACTTAAAGTCTTTTAGCCTTCCTTTTTGAAAAATTGTTTGAACTTCATAGTGTGTTGCATGTCATTTAAATACCTTAATTGTTTGAAAATAGGTATCTTTCTGGCACATTTAATGCTGTGCACATAACTAAATGCAAGTAGTCAACTCATGAAGATAAGGTATACATCAAATGAGGTAATGTGCTTCTGTTTATAAAACAAAATATGGCTGTAACTTGGTAAGTCCCTGTTGTGACTTTGTTAAATTAGCATTTGTTAAGTAGAGGCTAGGGATGTTGGATGGTGAGCCTGGGTTCAATAAAATACCACAAAGGAATTAGAATAGAGGTTATTATTCAGAGGTCCTAGAGGAAGTACATGTCAAGCTTGGGGTGGGGGGGCACATGGGGAGATCAAGGCAGGGTACAGGCAGAGAGAGACAGAACCTGGGGAGCATGGCTTCATTAGGGTCCAAGGTTGGAGTACTTTGGGGTTCCTAGGCTAAAGCTGGATTGGTCAATTCAAACCAAAAAGAGTGGGGTTCTGGTAAGCTTTGTGGGGTTCTTATCTAAGAAGCACACAAGGGGAAGGACCTGGGAGGCAGGATTGAGGCAGAAAGGGGATAAGAAAGCTTCCTTAGGACCTGTAGACTGTAGGTGATGGAGCAGGAATTCAGGTCTATTTTCTCTTAAAGCCTTGTTTCCCCCGCTCTTTGTGATATCCTCTATACATTTGCAGTAATATTTTTCTTAATCTTCTACTCAACTATAAGTATATATAAAGGATGTTTTTTAGATATTTTTATTTAAAATATTTATTTATATTTCATCAAATAAGTAATTTTAGAGACCTAAATAGGACACGTTCTCAACTTTTAAGCACTAAAATTCCAAACATATTTTGTCAAGTTGTTAGAAACTTGGACCAATATTTGTCCGAGGAAAAACATTACAACTCATAGTTAAGACGTGTTGTTATTCCACAAAAGCTGATAAGGTAGCTGGCCAAATATGGTCATAGGACCATACAACCTAGCAGCCATTTAGAAAAAATATTTTTTCATATTTCAGTTGCAATATCTGGGGACATGTCTTTTTACCTCAGCCTGAAGTTTGGGAACCCAGGTCCATCCCATCCCCATAATTTTGTGCAGGGAACAAACTCCCTTCCAGGATAAGCATTAGTGAGAGCAGAGACTGAACATGTACATATCGGGGAGAAGAAACTGAGGACAAAGTGTTTCATACTGATACTCATATTTTTAGGTCTGATGGGTGTTCCTAAAATATTCCTGTTAAAAACTATGATCATAAAAATGTTAATATATCTCAGAGGTAAAAGTTAAAGATTTCAAATAAAAATAGTTATTCCAGAAGCAGTGGCTCCACCCTTCCTTCAGAAAGGGGCAGGACTACTTATAGGTGAAGTGTTCATAAAAAGGGGTCTGCTTAGGGTAATTTAATCTATTTTAAAACCTTCTGTCCATTTTATTTTTACCCAGAGGTTGGGTCAAGTAAAGCAATTTTATTATATGTAACTGAATTTTCCTATTTTCTATGAAAGGAACACATTGAGGCAATCAAATAGATATATAAAATAGATGAGAAACAACTCAAAATGAAACAAAAAGTACACTGAAGCCTAGGGAAAGCAGCATTCTTGGTTGCCAGATAGTTTTAAGTGTTATGGAATAAAAGCCATCAAAAGCATTTCCTTTATAATGAACAGCTGCTAGCTGAAATCAAACTTTGTGTGTACGCAGAAAGCTTTTGCTGTGGTCCTTGTGGGTTGAATGATAGTCAAAATGATTCTGGTAATTGAAATTAAGTAGGCCATACAGTTCCCAACTGCCACAGCAAAAACATTTTGGAAAATTGGATCTCTCACACAAGCTAAAATATGTAGCAATTTGTTTTTATGGAAATTACATTTGTAAGCTTGGTGTTAAACTGAAGGCAAGGTCCTAGCCTAGACCTCTCTTCAGATTTACCATATCCAAGTAAATTAACCTATTGAAAATTCTTCATTTGTTTAAATTGGTTCATTTAAGAAGTTGTAAAAGCCTTTATTAAAGAACCTTCTCTAAGGTTCTTTACATCTCTATATAGTCTGCATAGACTATATAATTCATTACCCTGTGGCCACATTTCCAAATATAGTTAATAAGGAACAGACCCTACTATCACAATTTAATATGTATAATTGGGGGAGAGGGACATGTTTGCGTGTATTTGAAAGAGATGTTGAAGTATTATAATTCATCAGAGAAACTAGAATTGCGAACCAGCTTGTTTTGTACCCCACAAGACCAACTTCTAAGGACAGAGTCAAGCAGGCTCTGTATCCTTTGTTTTCCATTGGGATTTGCTGTTGTCATTGAGAGGGGATCAGAGGACAAGGTGGGAGATGGATAGGGCACCTATTACCCTAGTTTCTCCCTGCTGGGCTAGAGTTTGCCAGTGGCTAGCTCTGTTCCTCTACCAGAGGGTTCTCTCAAGTGGCCAATCTCCTATAGCTACAGCTATCTCTGGGTCTGGTATATGTACAGAGGACAGGTATATGTACAGAGGATAGCTACAGCTATCTCTGGGTCTGGTATATGTACAGAGGACAGTGTGAAGACACAGTGAGAAGACAGCCATGGACAGGCTGAGGAGAAATGCCTGGAACAGATCTTTCCCTCATAGCCCTCAGAAGGAGCTAACCCTACTGATAACTTGATCTCAGACTTCTGGCTTCCAGGACTGTGAGAAAATAAATTTATCTGTATCTGTAGATTCCACATCAGCTGATTCAACCAACTATGGGTCAAAAATATTTGGAAAAAAAATTCCAGAAATTTCCAAAAGGCAAAACTTGAATTTGCCATGCACCAGGAACTATTTACATAGCATTTACATTGTATCAGTTATTATAAGTACAGAAGATTTAAAGTATACAGGAGGCTATGCATAGGTTATATGCGAATACTATGCCATTTTGTATAAGATACTTGAGCATCCCTAGATTTTGGTACCCAGTGGGGGTCCTGGAACCAATCCCCCAAGGATCTGAGGGATAACTGTGTGTTGTTTAAGCCACCCAGTCTGTGGCAGTTTGTTCTGGAAGGCTTTGTAAACCAATACACATTCTCCTTCTCATTGCCCCTTCAGACCTAGGCATGGTAACAGCTTTCCGTTATTGGATGTTGCAAATGAACTTGAGATAGGCTAATAAATATACTATGGAAGGGTGTTGAACAAGAACCACACCATACAGTATATTCATGTTCGAATGTTCAGGGAGAATGTAATAACCTAAGATTGCTCAAAGATTTGGGAGAAAGTCTCACAATACCTGAGTGTATTCATAATAAGAAAAAGTTTAGCTATTACACCTTGTTACTTTTCTAGAGAAAGCTTTCTGACATGTATAACCTATAGTCCTCTCTTATTTTTTCAAATGTTAACAAATCACATATTATTCAAAAGTAGAAGTCATACATTTCTTATAATATTTCTTAAAATAATTTCTGTATTCTATTATTCTGCTGCAGTGAACAGATCTAGGGTATGACCTAGTTAAACACTCAGTTTGGGTGAGTAAATGACATTTGCAAAAACTGATTGAAAGTTGTGAATAGTAGTAAAAATGACCACTTAGAAATTGTAATGTCAAACTTTCTACCTTATGTCTAGATTTTGGAAAATTAAATACATTTCCTGAATGATTTACTTATTTGAATTTTTTTATTATAGGTGAAGTAAAAACATACAATCTGTATGTTAGGTTTGCTTCCTGATATTGTCCACAAAAGTAGAACCTCTGTGAATATCTGTTGTAAATAGGATATTGAAGACTAAAGTAAATGTAGTTAAATTTAAAGCAAACATTGTTAAAATATTTTAGGTATCAAAACATTGCCCTGACATTTACTTTAGGTAGTGTGGGGACTTGATTACCTAAAGGTTCTCCTATTAAGCAACACAACAACAACAACCTCTTGGGGAAATAAAAAATAATATTTTTTATAATATATTGATAGGCTTAAAAAATAAGTTAAAAAAAAGCTAAGGTATTTGTTACCTACCACTATAAAAGCAAAATGTGAAAATAGCAGAGCAATGAGCACTAAGCATTTGCAAAAGTATTTGTATTTCTATTAGATGACTGAGCCTTTGGACAGAGCACCACGAGGGGGAGTTGCCTATGAGACTCTTGCACTAGTCCAGAGAGCCTCCAAGTGCTCTAAAAATTTTGTAGGAAGGCAGAACACTTAGCTTTTGCAAGAAACAATCACAAATTTCTCTGCATAAAAGAATCTCCCATTTAGACACTTAGCATTCACACAAATTAAGATTATAATGTAACCGTATATAAACTATTAATTTTTTTAAAAAAGGGAGAGAAATAAGAGAAAAAGAGCCAGAATCAAAAGTATATCATATTTATTTGGCGAGATTTGAAAATAAAACAAACTCTTAGAAATACAAAATAGAGACGCATCAAACATATAAATAAAATGGTGAAAAGCAGATTAGATTTAGCTAAAAAACAAAACAAACAAAAAAAAACTTTCACCAGAATAGAATCAGAAGGAATTACTCAGAGCAGAGCTAAAAGATATAAGGAGATGTAAAATCTGGAAAACAGATAAAGAGGTACATTAAAAATTCAATAACTTCTATATATTTCTTATCAAAATTGAATCAAGAAGAAATAGACAATCTGAATTATTCCTATCAAAGAAATTAAATTTGTAACAACGACAATAAAAATATTCCCAGGGAGAACTCTCTAGAACAAGGTGATTTCATTGGTGCATTCTTAACAAAAAATTAAGAAGGAAATATCACCAGCCTTGCATAAAGTCTTTAGAAAGTAGAGGAAGAAGGAACATTTTCTATCGTATTTTATTAGGCTAACATAACTTCTACAAGTAAATCTGACACATATAATGAAAATAAAATTACAGATCAATATTCCTTATCCACATAGAATTAAATATGTTCAACAAAATCTTAGCAAGTAAAATTCAGCAATATTAACAAGGATAGTAAACCTTGATAAAAATAGTAGAATTTATTAGTAAATTTAGTAAGGGCACAGACTAGAAGTCAGCGTTCAAAAATAATGTTATTTCTAGGTAGTAGCAAAAATTAAACTAGAAAGATTAAAATATACCAGTAAAGTGCTATCAATATCATAAAGTGCTTTGAAATATATTTGATAAAGAAGCCCAAGCCCTTTACCCAAAGGAGTATAAAAAAAATGAAGAATACAGTAGGGAAGCCTAAATAAATAGAGAACTATATCATATTTATTATTTATTGTAAATTCAGTAGTATTGAGTTCAATATTCTCACAATTGATCTATAGATTCAAAACTATCTTTCCCCCTTAAAAAGAAGTCCAGCACACTTTTGTTCTTTCAGAATTTAAGTGTATTCTAAAATTTATATGAAAATTCAAGACTTTCTTAATACACACAACAATTTTGAAAAGGAATAAGGTTGTGGAATATACAAAACTTCATCTGAAGCTGTGCCATAAAGCTATAATATATGGCATTTGCATGAGGATAGGCAGTTAGGTCAATGAAACAAAATAAAGTCCAGATATTAATCCACACTTAATATGGTCATGAAAAAAATAAAATATTATTTATTTATCAAGGAAATGCAAATTATTATCACAATTAGATATCACTTCACGGCCACTAGAATTGATACAATTATAAAAACTGGCAATATTAAATGCTGACAAAAACGTAGAGCTACTGAAATACTTGTATCACTGTCGAGATGGTAAAATGATACAACCATTTTTGAAAACACATTGGCAATGTGTTTATAAATTTAAATTTATGCTTAACACATGTTTCAAAAATTATACTCCTTGTAAATAACCAAAAGAAATGAAAATGTGTGTCCACAAAAGGAGTTGTACACAATACTCACAGCATCTTAATTCATAACATAACTAGAAACAAGCCAAATGTGCATCCACAGGTGTATGCATAAGCAAATTGTGGACATTCACACAATGGAATACTAATGGGCAGTAAAACAAATGAACATGTGGTAACACAGCGATAGCCAGGTAATGGAAATCAGTACAGAATTGTACGTATTGAATGACTTCATTTGAATGAGGTTTTAGAATTGGTAAAGCTAATTTCCAGAAATAGCAAACATATCAGTGGTCACTTGGAGGATGGGTTTAGTGGAATTGATTGCAAAGGGACAAGAAAATATTTTTAGTTAATAAGAATGTCCTATACATCTATTGAGCTAGTGCTTACATGAGTTTATCCATTTGTCAAAACTCAAGACGGTATACTTAAAATGTGTGCATTGTATTACATGTTAATTAAACCTTAATAATGTTGATAAAACACAAACAACCAAGGAAAGAAAGATAGATGCTCTACAAAGAAAGGACAGTTGAACTCAGAGCAAACTTTTCAGTGGCAAGAATTGAAACCAGGCAAAGTGGAAAATAGCTTTAAAATATTCTGAGAAAGTAACCAAATCAAATTGCGTATTTAGTGAAAGTATCTTTCAAGAACAAGGGCAATAAGGACATTTTCAGATAAACAACAACTAAGGCTACCCATAGAGCTTCACTAAAGGAACTTCTAAAGGATATACTTTAGTTTAAAAAGAAAAAAGAAGAGAAGCAATTTTGATTAAAGAAATTGGTAACCATATGGGTATACAGAGCAGATATTATTTGTATAAAGTAATGTGATAATGTTAAAATTGAGCGAGTTAAAAAGACCAAAAGCAGCGGTCAAATTTTCTAATCAGAGAGTACGTTGTAAGATTTTCTTTTCATTTAGGAGGATTAATATATTGATTAAATTTTACTTTTGATAAATTAAGTTTGAAGGGCAAAATTTAAATCCTAAGAAATAGGAACAGTATATAACTTTCCAAACTAGTAAAGTGAAAGAATGAAAAAAAGAAACCCAACAAGTAGAATAATTCAATTATTCAAAAAAATCCCTAAATAAAAATAAACAGAGAGAAAATGGGATATCAAAAACAAAAAGTAGGATGATAGACACAAGTTCAAACGTAACAGTAAACAAAGTAAATGTAATTAAATCTACTTTTTGAAAATAGAAATTTTCATATTAGATTTTTATTTACATTCTATATCCTCCTGTGAGACCTAGCTAAAACATTAGATCAAAAAAGTGTAAAAAAATGATGAAAAAAGTACTAGTAGGCAATTTAAAGAAAATAATACTAGGTTAATTATAGAAATATCAGACATATCATAACATTTGTGATTTAAGACAAAATACTATGTTAATGATATAAAAGTAATAAAATGTTCAATTATCCAGAAAAATTAAAATAGTAAAAAACCTTAAATATATAAATTTTTAAATAGTGATGAAATTGCATAGAAATCATATGTTGCTACTAAAATAATAATATTAGTTAAATAATTATATGTCTATAATTATAAATAAATAGATAAAACCCATTTTTCCATTGTTCATCACAGTAGGAGATTTCAATCCAATTGTATTGATTACTGATAAGTGTAGTAGAATAAAAATTATGATATATGTTTATAAAATGTAATAATCATTTATATGTAAATACACAGATTTATATGTAATGTACATAGTATATATATATACATGCATATATATATATAGTCCTATTCTTCTGAAGCACATATAAAACATTTTTAAATGTAATAACATATTAAGAAAAATTGATTTACACAATGTCCTCTGGCTGAAGTTCAATTAATTTTTAAAATAGTAATCAAAATATATTTAAATAGATCCCATATTTTATTATTTAAATAAATATATTTATCTAAATCACACACAGGAAAACTTCAAATGGAAATTATAGATTAATTACTTAACAATAATGGAAAAAAATCACATATCAAACACAGGTGGACCCCAGTGAAAGCAGTCCATCAGGACTATTTTTAATAATACAGCAACGGATAGTTGTAGAAAAAAATAAAGGTTAAAGTTTAGTAAACCTATTATCCAAATTGAGAGTGTGGAAAAGAAATAGCATTATATCCAATAAAATAAATAACACATAATGATAGAGAGGAAGAAGAAGCAAAATAGTTATAGAAAACTGTTTTTCAAGTAGAAATCAAAATAGAAGCTCAAAACGAGCAAGATGAGGAAGAGGCAAAGGGCGAGGACAGCTCAGGAGGTCGGGAGAGAACCACAGTAAGATGGAAGAGGCGGAGAAGGAGGAAGGGAGAGCAGAAGAGTGAGGTGCTCAGGAGGGAGACTCTGGGGAGTGGAGGATAGACAGAGAGATGGAGTACAAAGGTGTTAGGCAGTTTAAAGGATTAGCATGTTTTCATATCTAAAGTGGGAGGTAGGTAAACAAATATTCATTTTATTATTACAATTCACATGTTCATACTCTGGTGCACATAATATTATTTGGTTCTTTTATTACACAGTAAAAATATGTTAAAAGTAGGAGGGCTTCCATGTTCCTGCCACAGCAGATCAATAAATATTAGAGTTACTCTCCCATAGTAAACAGGTATGAAATGAAACAAAATAGATGAAGAAATTTTTTTAAGGCATTGCTGTGATCAGTGAGAAGGAAAATGCCACCCTTTGTGTATGCTATGTACTCATCGTGGTTTTCTACTAGAGGCATAGGGAGATGGGGTCCAGGGATCAGTGATCTTACCAGGAAAAAACAAAAAAAGAGGAAACTAGGAATTTCAGGGTATTGGGAACTTAGAGGAGAAAGAGTCCAGAAGTCTTCTGAGGGTCCCTGAGTTTTGGCCAACTGTTAGGCTGTGTATGTGCATACTGAGACTTTTGTGTATTTATGTACAAATACATATGTGTGCAAAAAAAGGTCTAAAAAAGAAATGTAAAATATTTATTACAAAATATATCTTAAATTTGTATAAAATATGATGATATAAGTGAAGTAAACATAAGAAAATACTGATTTATTGCAGGGAAAATTTCAATATTTGAAGACACCATTCTGCTCCATGCTAATCCATAAATCTAACTCAATCCTCATTAAAATGCTAAAGATGTTTTTTAAAAATTTGACATAATGACTCTAAATTTTATTCAGAAGTGTAAACATACCCTAAAAATCAAGACCATTTTTGGATCAAAATAATATTAGATCAATTTATGCTATCAGAGTATCAAAATTTACTGTTCAGGTTTCATAATTAAAATATTGTACCGACTGGCACAAGGACTCATAAGTAGATCGATGAAACACAGACCAGCAATTGAACCATTCACATATGGAAACTTTATGCTTGAGTAGAGGATATTTCAATACTCTAATGAAAGAACAGACTATTAAGTAAATGGTATTTAAACAATTTAATATATATTAGTTAAAGAAAATATACCTGTCTCATAACCTCATACTATGCAAATATATCAAAATATATTTGTAGTGAAAATTGTGTTATTATAGTGAAAATATATAGAAAATTAAAATGCACAATGTTTGGCCCTACAATCCCAGTCCTATAAATTTATCTTAAAGAAATTATAGTATTCTCAAAGACATTTGTGTGGTTTTTGAAAAGGTGTTGAAAAAGAATAAGGTGAATAAATATATGTATTGCCATAGAACTGAGTTCAAGTTATAATATGAAGTCAAATACAAAACCATATGTAATATGAAAAGTATATAGTTTAAAATACAAATTTTTATAATATAAAAAACACTGTATATCTGTAAATTGTATACAGTGATGAGGAAGGACACAAAATATTAACTGATGTTTCCTCTAACGGCTATAAAATAAATGGTTTTGGTACCAGAGTGGAGTTGAGAACATGTGAACATAGATAGGGTTTACATCAGAGAAGGTATCTTTTATTTTAAATCCTACACAGCCTTATATAAAAAAAGTTCGAAATTGTTTCTATGATTTATGATTATTATATAAAATGTAATACAAATTGAAAAAAAGATTTTACAGGACAACACTGTCTGGGTGGTAGAAATGTGAGTGGGAATAAAAACAATTATTTCTAGAGACAGTTAAAAGTAGTACACAATAGAAATAAACCACTGATTGGTGGTAATGTGGAATCAGAACTGAAGATGATTTTAAAGCTGCAAGTTGAATAAAATAGTAGTAATTGCAATTTACTAAAATAGGGATGCACCAATAAATGTTTTACACCTCTACTATGTGATGTACATTGATATAGTGCAGTTTCAGATGCCCAAAACAACAACAAAATCCGGACTTTAGCAGGAAGCCCACCTCTAAGCCTCTAGGAAAACCTCAACGGAGAATCCCCAACTTGGCCCATGGTCACCCCCAGTGCCCTGAATGCCAAACCCACCCTACCCCCACTCTGTAGCCAGCTCGTTATGTATGCTCCAAGGGTGGCAGAGAAAGTGAGATCAGGTAGACAGGGAGTGTGCACAGAAAACAAGCCAATGTCTGCAGGTAAGGGAAAAACCACAATCTTCAACTCTAGTTTTACCTTCAGGAAAACAAAAACAAGGTTAACAACAGCTAGCCTGGTGTCTTGTAAGGTGGAGAGAAGACATACAAGCTTAAGAATTTGGCCACAAGAGGGAGCAAGAAACATGAACCAGGTGTATCCCTGCAACGTTAGAGAAAGCCCCAGATATAAGCAGGTCAAGTGAAAGGTATCTCCTACCTAAAGGCAGCTGGTAAAGACTGGAGGAGAAGATGCTACTTCAAATTGAAAAACAGCAAGGCAAAACTCTAAGAAACTTGAAGAATTAAGGAAACATGACATTGTCAATAGTTCAAAATAATCCTCAAGCAACCAGACCCAAATTATGGAGATCTGCAAATTACCAGATAAAGAATTCAAAATAGTTGTTCTGAGGAAACTCAGTGAATACAAGAAAACAAAGAAAGACAATTCAACAAAATCAGGATAAGAATACAAGAACAAAATGGGATATTTAACACAGAGATAGACATCGTAATAAAGAGCCAAACAGAAATTCTGGAGCTGAAGAATTCAATGGATGAAATAATAAATTCACTAAAGAGCATCGATAATAGAACAGAACAAACAGAAGATAGAATCAGTGAGTTAGAGGATAAAAACATTGAAATAACCCATTCAGAGGAAAACAAAGGAAAAAAAGAGGAAAACTGCAAAGGAAACCTACATTATCTATTGGACATCATCAAAAGAACAAATATAAGAATCATTAGAGTTCCAGAAGGAGAGAAGAGGGAGAAAGGGGTAGAAAGTTTATTTAAAAAAATAATAGCTGAGAATTTCTCAAACCCAGGGAGAAACTTAGACCTCCAAGTTCATGAAGCTAATAGATCACCCCATTATTTCAATTAAAAAGATCTCCAAGGCACATTAGGATGAAATTGTCAAAAGTCAAAGGTAAAGAGAGTATCCTGAAAGCAGTAAGAGAAAAAAGATGACAGCCTACAAAAACAAAAAAAAAAAAAGCAAAAAATCCATTAGGCTATGAGTAGATTTCTTAGCAGAAAATTTACAGGCCAAGAGAAAGTGGAATTATATACTCAAAGTGCTAAAAGAAAAATTTTGCTAGCCAAGAATACTCTATCTGAAAAAGTTATCATTCAGAAGTGAAGGATAAATAAAGACTTACCCCAATAAATAAAAGCTGAGGGAGTTCATCACTAGACCTGCCTTACAAGAAATGCTGAAAGTAGTTCTTCAAGCTGAAATGAAAAGTTGCTATTTAGTAACGTGAAAACATACAAAAATGTACAACACAGTGGTAAAGGTCAGATTTAGGCAACTCTAAATCTATAATATGATGGTGTGCTAATCACTTAACTATAGCATAAAGATAAAAGGAAATGAATATAAAGAATAGCTATAGCTACTATAATTTGTTAACAAATACACAGTATATAAAAAGGTGAATTTTGACATCAAAAACACAGAAGGGGGGAAATAAAAGGGCAGTTTTGGTATGTGATTGAAGTTGTTAGTTATTAGCATAAAATTGACTTTACATCTGTAAGATATATTATGTAAGCCTATGGTAACCACAGAGCAAAAAGCTGCAGTAGATTCACAAAAGATAAGAGATGGTAATTAGAATATACCATTATGGAAATTCACAAAGGTAGGCAGCAGAAGATGAAACAAAAGAATAATAGAACTCCAAAAGAGCCAGAGAGTAATTCATAAGATGGCATTAGCAAGTCCTTACATATCAATAATTACTCTAAATGTAAACAGATTGTATTCTTCAATCAAAAGATGCTATGTAGGACCTAAAAGAAGACCCAACTGTATGCCACCTACAAAAAACTCACTTAAGCTTTAAGGACACACATAGCCTCAAAGTGAAGGCATAGAAAAAGATATCCCATGCAAGTGGAAACCAAAAGAAAGCAGGTGTGGCTATACTTACATCAGACAAAAGAGACCATGACCCCAAAACAGTAAAAAGAGACAAAGAAGGTTATTATACAATGAGGAAGTTGTCAACTCATCAAGAAGATATAACAATCATAAAAATATATGTATCCAATATCAAACCACCTAAATACATTAAGCAAATACTAACAGATATGAAGGGAGAAATAGACAATTATAGAATAATAATAGGGAAATTCAGTCCCCAACTTTTAACGATGAATTGATTATCCATACAGAAAATCAATAAGGAAGCGTTGGACTTGAACTAACATTTAGACCAAATGAATATAACAGACATATATTAAACTGCAGCAGAATACACATTCTTCTCAAGTGCACACAGAAGAATCTCAAAGATAAGTCATATATGATAAGCCACAAAACAAGATTTAGCAAATTTTAGAAGACTGAAATTATACCAAGTAGCTTTTCTGACCACAATAGTATAAAACTATAAGTCAACAACAATAGAGAAGGTACAAAATTTACTTGTGGAAACTAAACAACCCACTCCTGATCAACAAATGGGTCAAAGTAGAACTCAAAATGGAAGTCAAAAACTATCTCCAAACAGATGAAAATGGAAAGTCAACGTACCAAAACCTATGAGATGCTGCAAAAGCGGTTCTTAGAAGTTTATAGCAATGAGTGCATGTATTAATAAAAAAGAAAGATCTCAAATAACCTAACTTTACACCTCAAGGAACTAGAAAAAACAGAACAAACTAAGCCCAAAGTTAACAGAAGGAAGAATGTAACAAAGATCAGAAGGGAAATAAATGAGATAGAGACCAGAAAAACAACAGAAAAGACCAAATAAACCAAGAGCTCTTTTTTGGAAAGATAAGCAAAATTGACAAACCTTTATCCAGATGAATAAAAAAAGAAGACTCAAATAAAATCAGAAGTGGAAAAGGAGACATTACAACTGATATCACAGAAATACATAGGATCATAAGAGAATACTATGGACAATTATATTGCAAGAGTTGGATAAGCTAAAGGAAATGGATGAATTCCTAGAAATATACAACATACCAACATTGAATCATTAAGAAATAGAAAGTCTAAATAGACCAGTAGCAAATAAGGAGACTAAATCAGTAATGAAAATACTCCCAATAAAGAAAGCCCTTCAACTAATATTTCACAAGGGAGCCAATTATACTCAATGGGGAAAGAATAGTCTCTTTTATATATGATGTTGGGAAAAATTGATAACCATGTCCAGAAAAATAAAATTGCTCCCCTATCTTACAGCACTCACAAAGGTTAATTTAAATGGATTAAAGACTTAAACACAGATCTGAAACTGTAAAACTCTTAGAAGAAAACATAGGGAAAAAGTTCCTTGGCATTGGTCTTGGCAATGATTTTATTGGATATGATACCAAAAGCATAAGCAACAAAAGCAAAAATCAACGAGTGGGACTACATCAAACTAAAAAGTTTTTGCATAGTAAAACAATTAACAGAATGAAAAGGCAACTTGTGGAATGTGAGAAAATATTTTTGAACCATATATTGAATAAGGGGGTAATATTCAAGATATGTAAAGAACTCATACAATTCAATAACAAAAAAAGCTGATTAAAAATGGGCAGAGGAATTGAACATTTTTTTCAAGAAAACACATCCAAATGTCCCATTATCACTGAAATCATTTAACATTTAGCCAATACAGTTGGGCAAGGCTAAGAAAGTAGACTTATAACAATAATTTAAAGGAAAAGATCTAACTTTCTTTAGTTGTGTATTAAATGATAGGATACCTTAGAAATTAAAGAGTGTTATAGGCTGAATAATGCTCCCCACCTGTGCCCAGGTCCTAGTCACTGGGGTGTCGGAACATGTGACCTTCAATAGGCAAGGAAAGAGATTCTTCCCTAAATCCTCCAGAAGGAGCCAGTCCTGTCCACACCTTGTCTTATGCTGGCAAAACTGATTTCAGACTTTTGACCTTCAGCAATGCAGGAGAGTATACTTGTGCTATGTTAAGCATCAAGTTTATGGTAATTTGTTACAGCATCACTAGGAAACTAATATAAGGATAACTTACCAAGAAACTACTATAACAATGTAATAATTTAAAAGTAACAGATTATAGAACTAACCCAAAAAGCAAGTAGTTATCACATATGCAAACTATATCCAGATAAAAGGTGTTTTAAGAATAAAAACACCATTTTCTATAACCACACTAAAGAGAACATACATAGGAGTAAAAATGATAAAAATTGTACAGAACTTCTATGAGGAAATCTTTAAAATATTCCTGGAGATCCCCAGAGTAGACCTGTAGAGTGAATAGATTGGAAAGCATCCCTTTATGAAGCAGGGATGTATATATTGGGTTTTTGGAGCCCACTCTGATTATCTTAATTCTTAGACGCTTGACTCACATGGAAACCCACATATTCTTGCCATGCTTTTGATAGAAAACAGACTGTCAACTGGGCACTCTCTCCTTCTGCTTCACCGTCTCTTTCTGCAAAATTCTCCATGTTTTAGCAGCTTTACCAGTTCAGACCCCTGAACACCCCACCCACTGACTCAGGAATTTTAATATAACAGAAATTATCATAGAGCAATGATTTAGAGTCTGTGCAGAGGTGTGCAGGGGGATGAGTGTTGTGTTAGTTCTGCTCAAACAGTGCATCAGAACGAGTCCTGTGATTAGGGCCTATGCCCAAGGTTGGTAATTCACTAGACATAGAATGCATTATTTAAGGCCTTTAGTTTTCAGCTGTGAATTTTAGTTGAGTTCTGGGAACAGATATGACATCACTTGTTGCTTTAAACCATTACAGCGCGCGCGTGCGCACACACACACACACACACACACACACACACACACACACCCCTAAGAACAATTTATCCCAATTTTATATGTAGAAACTGAAGGTTGGAGAATATGTTTTTTAAGGTAAAATACTTAATGAGTGACAGGATTAGAATTAAGCCCCAGCCTTATCAGAGGCAAAAGCTCATGTTACAACCTCCAAACCATGAGGCCCCCACTTACTGTGTTCTTCCCAAGCAATATTGTTGTGAAATATTAAACTATTTTAGTATTTATTTTGTTTTTGCTATTATACCATGTTTCAGATTCCTATTTCTCTCACTTACATTATGCTTTGCTCTTTGTTCATGTATTGTTTTACTTTTGTTATGGGCCTAGAATCTTTTGCTTAAGGAGAGAGTTCAAGAGATCATACATCAGAAAGAGAGAGAGAGAGATTGAGGGAGAAAAAGAGAGAAAGAGAAAAAGAGAGAGAGAGAAAGAGCCCTGGTAAACAAAGATTCCAAGATCAGGGAGCTCTTAATTTTCATGATTTCATGAGAGAAAATGGAAGGCAAAAATGAATGGAACCAAAAAATGCAGAGCAAAATGAAGGCTAAGAAAAAAGCTTGTATAAAATTACAGAGCCAATAGAAGCAAGAGTTTCACCAAGGTAAAGGAAATCATTGCTGACGAAAGGAGTCTTAAGGTCAGACAGATTGAAGGCAAAAGTATCTTCTTAAGAATAATGTGAGGTATCTTTAGTCAGTAATATTATTTACATTTTCTCTATCTATTTTATAACAACCTCCCAAGTTCACTTTTCCAACTACCTTGCAAATATTTTATGCACTTTTGTCACTACGGTTTCCTGCAAAATCGTTTAATGTCTTCTCTAGAGTGAACTTATTGTGTTTGTGATGGAGACACTAAAAGGAAAAAGAAGGTGGTTCAGGTCCCATTATGGAGTTAAATGATCACCAGTGATTGAATTTTGTGGTGCTTGATACTCCAAAATATTTAAACCGTGATTTATAGTAATATTTTATCTACAGATACATCTAATTATAGAAGTTAATCTTCATAACTTGGTGGAGAAATGGATATGACATTTTAAAAGTTATACTCCTTCAGTTTACGTAGTATCCTCCTGTGATTCTAATAGTGTTTTGAAGAAGGGATGGAGAGAGACTTACCACTACGTACTCTCTTGGGTATCGAAAGGTCATTATTTCTTCCATTGTAAAAGTACTACATTTTAAGTCTTAACTCATGAAAGATGTCTTCTGGGAGTGAGACTGTTCTGAGCAAAGTGATGAGACATGAATACATGAGCTGCTGAGTTGAAAGAAGGCAAGATATAAATTCAGGCCCACTAAAATTTGTTAGAGCTGTGAAAATGCTGGCTTTAGTGTGAAAAGTTCAATGCAATGTTTTCTAGATAAACTGGTAAGCCGCCTTATTCGTATTTATAGTAAGGCAGATCTTTACTTGAACCAGACGCCACGCTTTCCACTGGTTTTTGCCTAAGTTGGAGACCAAAAGGAAACAATTGTTGAAGAATTTAAATTGGTAAACACATGAATATTTCTTTTGGTGTAGTAAAACTAATTGTTAAATATAGAACGATTTTACTTTAGGGAAAATGTATTTTAAAAAAAAATCTTTTTTGAGATGTATTTCAGATATCATAAAATTCACTCATTTAAATTGTACAACTCAGTGGTTTTAATATATTCACAGAGTTGTGCCACTACCTCCACTAAGTTCAAAACGTTTAACTACCCCCCAAAGAAACCGTGTCCATTAACAACCATTTCTTCTTACTGACATTTCCCCAGTCATACAGTTATTAAACTGCTTTCCTATCTATAGATTTGCCTATTCTTGACATTTCATATAAATGGAATAATATAATGTGTGGTCTTTAATGACCTGCTTTTCCACTTAGCAAAATGTTTCTGAGGATTTTTCATTGTGTAGCATGTATCAGTACTTCATTACTTTATTTATCTGTTTTTTACTGAGATATGATTTATATATAACATTATATTAGTTTCAGGTGTACCACATAATGACTCTAGAGTTGCATATATAGAGAAGTGATTGCCACAGTAAGTCTATTTAACATCCATCATTCCTTTTTATTGCTGAATAATATTTCATTAGGTGGTATACCACATTGTGTTTATCTATTTGTCAGTTGATGAACAGTGGGTTGCTTCAACTTTTTTGACTATTACGAATAACAAACACTTCTATGAACAGTTGTGTACAAGTTTTTGTTGAACATATGTTTCCATATCTCTTGGATATATTAGCTAAGGGTGGAAATGCTGGGTCTTATGGTTACTCTATGCTTAATATTTTGTGTTAACTGCCAGACTGTTTTCCAGTGTGGTTGTATGAAAAAGGCCCTTCTGATAGTTTAAAAATAATTCTGCAGTCTACAAGATATGTTAGCAGAGTTCAGTGGAAATTAAACAGGGGTTGGGAAAAATCTGGATCTAGTCCCAGCTCTGCCGCTAATTAGTTGTTTGACCTTAAGCAACTCATTTACATTCCCTAAAACCAAGTTTCTTCATTTGTAAAATAAGTGTGTTTCTTTCAAGCAAGTACAACTCTTGAATATAATTACAGCTACTTTACTTTTTGTTTTTTATTGCCTCTTTAAATTTGCTCTGAGGCCTAATTGTTTCCTTGGTCTCGAATAAAAAACTTCAGCATGCCCATGACATCTCTGACTATTATTAAGTACTATAAACACTTCTGGTCGCTTTCAGTCACAAAACATGACCTCAATTCAGTAACCAAATTGTCCATCCCTATATAATAACCAAAACTCTGGATTTTATGTCAATTAGAGGATTCTTCCAGCCTCAGTTTAAACAAGGAAGTCTAATGTTTTTGATCCCTGAAGGGTTGGTGTATCAAAAGGAGTGAGAAGAAAAGGGAGCAGGCAGTTTTCTCTTTGTTGTGAGCTGTAGTGATGATCTGGCTGGGGCACTCTCTGTACTTGGCAGATGTTTAAAACTAATGGGGGGCTTCCCTGGTGGTGCAGTGGTTGAGAGTCCGCCTGCCGATGCAGGGGACACAGGTTTGTACCCCAGTCCGGGAAGATCCCACATGCCGCGAAGCGTCTGGGCCCGTGAGCCATGGCCGCTGAGCCTGCGCATCCGGAACCTGTGCTCCGCAACGGGAGAGGCCACAACAGTGAGAGGCCCGCGTACCACAAAAAAAAAAAAAAAAAAATGTGTTCCCCTGGTGATCTGTGATAAATCAGATTACTGTTCCATTATGAGTTTGCCAGGGCTGCTCTAACAAAGTTCCACAAAGTGGATGGCTTAACAACAGAAATGAATCGTCTCACAGTTCTAGAGGCTGGAAGTCTGAGACCAAGATGTTGAGGGCTGTAAGGCAGACTGTTCCTTACATCCCTCCTAGCTCCTGTGGTTTTCTGGCCACCTTTGGCGTTCCTGGACTTGTAGCTTCATTGCCCTGATCTCTACCTGAGAAAATCTTGAACTTCACATGACATTCTCCCTGTATCTGTGTCTCTGTGTCCCAATTGCTTTTTTTTTTTTTTTTTTATAAGAGCATCAGTCCTATTGCTTTAGGCCACTCACTAATACCTCACTTTAACTCTATCGATTGCCTCTGTAAAGACCCTGTCTCCCAGTAAGAGCACATTCTGAGGTACTGGGGCATACCTTTTTTTGGGGGGGGTACACATTTCAACCAATAATAATTCCAAAATAGTTGTTTCTTCCTTGTGATAGTGTTACTGACCAGGGTTCTTGGCCTTCTCCAATCCATAGAAATTAATTACAGGCCAGAAAAGAAATTCAGGCAAGGCTTTATTGGGGCCCCTGCTACAGCATCACGGAGCTAAAACAAGTAACACGTTCCCTTGCTCACTCCCTGAGGGGAGGTGAGCTTCTTCCTTTTGTGGGGTGAGGGTAGGGGTGTGTCCAGAGGTTGGGTTGGAGGGGTAGCTTAGGTGGTCTGCCCACCCCTTAGGTGGTGTTGAGTGCAGGGGGCATGCACAGGACCCTGCTTTTACTCTGGGTTCTTCAGAAGTGGCAGTTGGGTTTTTTTGGTCACTTTGTATCTTGTCCATAATTTGCCCCAGCTGTATATACACACAGTTACTTTTAGTCCCTTATAGTTTGTTTGTATTTTGTTGCTGGAGGAGACATTTGTCCAGGTGCAAGCACTGCAGCAAAGGGTCCTAGGTCCCAGGTCCCAGCCTGTCTCAATAGGATTATTCTCCTGTGCGCTTTGCCATGTGACTTCATCTTACTTCCCAGTCGGCACTTCATCCTAATGGCTTTGGGCTTGACCATACACCTTGCTTTGTCCATTCAAATGGGCAGATGTGACAGTGTCAGCAGTTCTGAGTGGAGGTTGTAACAGGCATGTGTTTCACCTCCTCTTTTGAGTCTCTTGTCTGCCATGAGAACAGCATGCCCTCCATATTGCTTCTCTTCCAGTATAGATTCTTGACGGATAAGACACACAGAAAGAAGAACTTCTGAGGCTCTCATAGTCCTTCTAATCTCCAGTGAAAGAACAGCTATCAAGTAACAAGAATGAGAAATATATATATTTTTAAATCTTTATTGGAGTATAATTGCTTTACATTGTTGTGTTAGTTTCTGCTGTATAACAAAGTGAATCAGCTGTACGTATACATATATCCACATATCCCTTCCCTCTTGCGTCTCCCTCCCACCCTCCCTATCCCACCCCTCTAGGTGGACACAAAGCACCGAGCTGATCTCTCTGTGCTATGCAGCTGCTTCGCACTAGCTATCTGTTTTACATTTGGTAGTGTGTATATGTCCATGCCACTCTCTCACTTCGTCCCAGCTTACCCTTCCCCCTCCCCATATCCTCAAGTCCATTCTCTACATCTGCGTCATTGTTCCTGTCCTGCCCCTAGGTTCTTCATAACCATTTTTTTTTTAGATTCCATATATATGTGTTACCATACAGTTTATGTTTTTCTCTTTCTAACTTACTCCACTCTGTATGATAGTCTCTAGGTCCATCAACCTCCCTACAAATTACTCAATTTCATTCCTTTTTAAGGCTGAATAATATTCCATTGTATATATGTGCCACATCTTCTTTATCCATTTGTCTGTCGATGGACACTTAGGTTGCTTCCATGTCCTGGCTATTATAAATAGTGCTGCAATGAATATTGTGGTACATGACTCTTTTTTAATTATAGTTTTCTCAGGGTATATGCCCAATAGTGGGATTGCTGGGTCGTACGGTAGTTCTATTTTTAGTTTTTTAAGGAACCTCCATACTGTTCTTCATAGTGGCTGTATCAATTTACATTCCCACCAACAGTGCAAGAGGGTTCCCTTTTCTCTACACCCTCTCCAGCATTTATTGTTTGTAGATTTTTTGATGATGGCCATTCTGACTGGTGTGAGGTGATACCTCATTGTAGTTTTGATTTGCATTTCTCCAGTGATTAATGATGTTGAGCATCCTTTCATGTGTTTGTTGGCAGTCTGTATATCTTCTTTGGAGAAATGTCTATTTAGGTCTTCTGTGCATTTTTGGATTGGGTTGTTTGTTTTTTTGATATTGAGCTGCATGAGCTGCTTGTACATTTTGGAGATTAATCCTTTGTCAGTTTCTTCATCGGCAAATATTTTCTCCCATTCTGAAAGTTGTCTTTTCGTCTTGTTTATGGTTTCCTTTGCTGTGCAAAAACTTTTAAGTTTCGTTAGGTCCCATTTGTTTATTTTTGTTTTTATTTCCATTACTCTAGGAGGTGGGTCAAAAAAGTATCTTACTGTGATTAATATTATAGTGTTCTGCCTATGTTTTCCTGTAAGAGTTTTAAAATGTCTGACCTTGCATTTAGGTCTTTAATCCATTTTGAGTTTATTTTTGTGTAGGGTGTTAGGGAGTGTTCTAATTTCATTCTTTTATATGTAGCTCTCCAGGTTTCCCAGCACCACTTATTGAAGAGGCTATCTTTTCTCCATTGTATATTCTTGCCTCCCTTATCAAAGATAAGGTGACCATATGTGCATGGCTTTATCTCTGGGCTTTCTATCCTGTTACATTGATCTATATTTCTGTTTTTGTGTCAGTACCATACTGTCCTGATTACTGTAGCTGTGTAGTGTAGTCTGAAGGCAGGGAGCCTGATTTCTCCAGCTCCATTTTTCTCTCTCAAGATTGCTTTGGCTATTCAGGGTCTTTTGTGTTTCCATACAAACTGTGAAATTTTTTGTTCTAGTTCTGTGAAAAATGCCATTGGTAGTTTGATAGGGATTGCACTGAATCTGTAGATGACTTTGTGTAGTATAGTTATTTACACAATGTTGATTCTTCCACTCCAAGAACATGTTATATCTCTCCATCTGTTTGTATCATCTTTAATTTCTTTCATCAGTGTCTTATAGTTTTCTGCATACAGGTCTTTTGTCTCCTTAGCTAAGTTTATTCCTAGGTATTTTATTCTTTTTGTTGCAGTGGTAAATGGGAGTGTTTCCTTAACTTATCATTCAGATTTTTCATCATTAGTGTATAGGATGCAAGAGATTTCTGTGCATTAATTTTGTGTCCTGCTACTTTACCAAATTCATTGATTAGCTCTAGTAGTTTTCTGGTAGCATCTTTAGGATTCTCTTTGAATAGTATCATGTCATCTGCAAACAGTGACAGTTTTACTTCTTCTTTTCCAATCTGGATTCCTTTTATTTCTTTTTCTTCTCTGCTTGCTGTGGCTAAAACTTCCAAAACTATGTTGAATAATAGTGGTGAGAGTGGGAAACCTTGTCTTGTTCCTGATCTTAGAGGAAATGGTTTCAGTTTTTTACCATTGAGAACGATGTTGGCTTGTCATATATGACCTTTATTATGTTGAGGTAAGTTTCCTCTATGCCTACTTTCTGGAGAGTTTTTATCATAAATGAGTGTTGAATTTTGTGAAAAGCTTTTTCTGCCTCTATTGAGATTATCATATGATTTTTATTCTTCAATTTGTTAATACGGTGTATCACATTGACTGATTTGTGTATTTTGAAGAATCCTTGAATTCCTGGGATAAACCCCACTTGATCATGGTGTATGATCCTTTAATGTGCTGTTGGATTCTATTTGCTAGTACTTTCTTGAGGATTTTTGCATCTATGTTCATCAGTGATTTTGGCCTGTAGTTTTCTTTTTTTGTGACATCTTTGTCTGGTTTTGGTAACAGGGTGATGGTGGCCTTGTTGAATGAGTTTGGGAGTGTTTCTCCCTCTGCTATATTTTGGAGGCATTTGAGAAGGATAGGTGTTAGCTCTTCTCTAAATATTTGATAGAATTTGCCTCTGAATCCATCTGATCCTGGGCTATTGTTTTTTGGAAGATTTCTAATCACAGTTTCAATTTCAGTGCTTGTGAATGATATCTTTATATTTTCTATTTCTTCCTGGTTCAGTCTTGGAAAGTTGTGCTTGTCTAAGAATTTGTCCATTTCTTCCAGGTTGTCCATTTTATTGGCATGTAGTTACTTGTAGTAATCTCTCATGATCCTTTGTATTTCTGCAGTGTCAGCTGTTACTTCTCGTTTTTCATTTCTAATTCTGTTAATTTGAGTCTTCGTTTTTTTCTTGATGAGTCTGGATGATGGTTTATCAACTTTGTTTATCTTCTCAAAGAACCAGCGTTTCATTTTATTAATGTTTGCTATCATTTCCTTCATTTCTTTTTCATTTATTTCTGATCTGACCTTTAGGATTTCTTTTCTTTGCTAACTTTGGGTTTTTTTGTTCTTCTTTCTCTAATTGCTTTAGGTTTAAGTTTAGGTTGTTTATTTGAGGTTTTTCTTGTTTCTTGAGGTAGGATTGCATTGCTATAAACTTCCCTCCTAGAATTGCTTTTGCTGCATCCCATAGGTTTTTTAGTCATTGTATTCTCATTTTCATTTGTTTCTATGTATTTTTTAATTTCCTCTTTGATTTCCTCAGTGATCACTTCATTATTAAGTAGTGTATTGTTTAGCCTCCATGTGTTTGTATTTTTTATACTTTTTATCCTGTAATTGATATTGAGTCTCATAGCGTTGTGGTCAGAAAAGAAACTTGATATGATTTCAATTTTCTTAAATTTACCAAGGCTTGATTTGTGACCCAAGACATGATCTATCCTGGAGAATGTTCCATGAGCACTTGAGAAGAAAGTATATTCTGTTGTTTTTGGATGGAATGCCCTATAAATATCAGTTATGTCCAACTTGTTTAATGTGTCATTTAAAGCTTGTGTTTCCTTATTTATTTTCATTTTGGATGATCTGTCCATTGGTGAAAGTGGGGTGTTAAGGTCCCCTACTATGATTGTGTTACTGTTTATTTCCCCTTTTATGGCTGTTAGCATTTGCCTTATATATTGAGGTGCTCCTATATTGGGTGCATAAATATTTACAATTGTTATATCTTCTTCTTGGATTGATCCCGTGATCATTACGTAGTGTCCTTCTTTGTCTCTTGTAATAGTCTTTATTTTAAAGTCTATTTTGTCTGATATGAGTATTGCTACTCCAGCTTTCTTTTGATTTCCATTTGCATGGAATATCTTTTTCCATCCCCTCACTTCCAGTCTGTATGTTTCCCCAGGTCTGAAGTGGGTCTCTTGTAGACAGCATATATATGTTTTTTTTTTTTTTTTGTATCGATTCAGCCAGTATATGTCTTTTGGTTGGAGCATTTAATCCATTTGCATTTAAGGTAATTATTGATATGTATGTTCCTATTGCCATTTTGTCAATTGTTTTGGGTTTGTTATTGTAGAGCTTTTCCTTTTCTTGTGTTTCCTGTTTAGAGAAGTTCCTTTAGAATTTGTTGTTAAGCTGGTTTGGTGTTGCTGAATTCTCTTAGCTTTTGCTTGTCTGTAAAGCTTTAAATTTCTGCGTCGAATCAGAATGAGATCCTTGCTGGGTAGAGTAATCTTGGTTGTAGCTTTTTCCCTTTCATCACTTTAAATATATCCTGCCACTCCCTTCTGGCTTGTAGAGTTTCTGCTGAAAGGTTAGCTGTTAACCTTATGGGGATTCCCTTGAATGTTATTTGTTGCTTTTCCCTTGCTGCTTTTAATATTTTTTCTTTGTATTTAGCTTTTGATAGTTTGACTAATATGTGACTTGGCATGTTTCTCTTTGGATTTATCCTGAATGGGACCCTTTGTGCTTCCTAGAGTTGATTGACTATTTCCTTTCCCACATTAGGGAATTTTTCTTTTTTCTTTTCTTTTTTTTTTTTTGCGGTACACGGGCCTCTCACTGTTGCGGCCTCTCCTGTTGCGGACACAGGCTCCGTACGCACAGGCTCAGCAGCCATGGCTCACGGGCCTAGCCGCTCCGCGGCATGTGGGATCTTCCCAGACCTGGGCATGATCCTGTGTCCCCTGCATCGGCAGGCGGACTCTCAACCAGTGCGCCACCAGGGAAGCCCGGGAATTTTTTAATTATAATCTCTTCAAATATTATCTCAGTCCCTTTCTGTTTCTCTTCTTCTTCTGGGACCCCTATAATTCTAATGTTGGTGCATTTCACATTGTCCCAGAGGTCTCTGAGACTGTCCTCAAATCTTTTCATTCTTTTTCTTTATTCTGCTCTGCAGTAGTTATTCCCACTATTTTATCTTCCAGGTCACTTATCCATGCTTCTGCCTCAGTTATTCTGCTATTGATTCCTTCTAGAGAATTTTTAATTTCATTTATTGTGTTGTTCATCATTGTTTGTTTGTTCTTTAGTTCTTCTAGGTCCTTGTTAAACGTTTCTTGTATTTTCTCCTTTCTATTTCCAAGATTTTGGATCATCTTTACTATCATTACTCTGAATACTTTTTCAGGTAGACTGCCTATTTCCTCTTCATTTGTTTGGTCTGGTGGGTTTTGACCTTGCTCCTTCATCTGCTGCTTATTTCTCTGTCTTCTCATTTTGTTTACCTTACTCTGTTTGGGGTTTCCTTTTCACAGGCTGCAGGTTCAAAGTTCCCATTGTTTTTGGTATCTGCCTTGAGTGGGTAAAGTTGGTTCAGTGGGTTGGGTTGTGTAGGCTTCCTGGTAGAGGGGACTGGTGCCTGTGTTCTGGTGGATGAGGTTGGATCTTGTCTTATTAGTGGGCAGGTCCATGCCCAGTGGTGTGTTTTGGGGTGTCTGTGAACTTAGTATGATTTTAGTTAGCCTCTCTGCTAATGGGTGGTGTTGTGTTCCTGTCTTGCTAGTTGTTTTGCATGTGGTGTCCAGCACTGGAGCTTGCTGGTCACTGACTGGAGCTGGGTATTAGCATTGAGACAGAGATCTCTGGGAGAGCTCTTGCTGATTGATATTATGTGGGACTGGAAGGTTTCTGGTGGACCAATGTCCTGAACTTGGCTCGGCCACCTCAGGAGCTCAGGCCTGACACCTGGCTGGCACACCAAGACCCTGTCAACCACACAGCTCTTGGTATTGGAGTGTCTCCTGGGGAGGTGGGGTTGGCTGTGGCTCACTGTGGGGACAAAGCCACTAGCGGCAGAAGCCCCAGAGAATATTCGTCCATGTGAGCTCTCCGGGAGGCTGCCATTTTGTCTCCTAGAAATATGTTTTGTAATTATAAGCCATTGAGATTTGGAAGCCCCTTGTTGCCACAGCTAAATGTGACTTATAGAGAGTTTTCATTTGTATTTGCAGATACCTCCTCACTGTGCCTCTCACCTGTGCCTTCTTGATTTCAGTGATACATCTCTGGGTTGCTGTTAATGTCTTCCTCAGCCCCTGTTCATTGATGATATCAGTAGTCTCTAACCTAGGTCCATCCTAACCAATCATCTTTGACTGACAGTATTTAAGATCACCCTACACTGGCATCATCTCTTTCTGACCCACATTTGCAATGGAAAATACACACACATTCTTTGCCAGGACACACTCTGGAAAATTAAGGGCATTTAAAGCAGTCTTTAATTTTTCGTTCCTCCATTAACAGCTAGCCAGCTTTTCCCTTGCCCTCTATGTTCTTCAAACAAGAGTCAGACATCAGCCCACGAGGTGTCTCCAATCTTTAGGAAATGTGTATTAAGTGCTCCAAGTTTTTGTAGGTTGTCTAGCAAGTCTGTGGTAGCTGTGAGGTTATGCTGCTCCCATCTCCTTCAGGATAATCTGCTGTGAGGTGTGTAGTTGACTGACAGTGCCAGCTGCTACCTCTTTCATTCAGTTACAATGTTTGTATCAAGGCATTACTACTTCTTGTTGCTCCCACACAATGACTAAGCACAGTGGGGGTACTAGTGCCGTTCCATTCCTGCCTGCAGGGAATTCCTTTAATTAAGGTTGCCAGATAAAATACAGGATGCCCAAGTAAATTTGAATTTCAAATCAACAATTAGTAATTTTTTAGTATAGGTATGTGTGCAATATTTGGGTCATACTTACACTAAAAACTATTTGTTGTTGATCTGAAATTTAAATGTAACTGTGCGTTCGTATTTTTTTTTTTTTGCCAAATGTACTTATAATGACAATACAGTTGTTTCTTCATATGGGGGAGGGGGATTGGTTCCAGGACATGCTGAGGTTACCAAAATCTGAGGATGCTCAAGTCCCATGGTCAGCCCACAACCTCCTGGGCCATATCCATGGTTCTTTTGCCAAAGAATCAACCAACCTTAGACTGTGTATTAAATTTGCAATCCCTGGTTCATTGAATCCTGGGATGAAGAACCAGAGGATATAGAGGGCTGACTGTATATTTATTGAAAAAAAATCCTCGTATAAGTGGACCCTCGAATTCAAACTCTTTGTTGTTCAGCGGTTGTCTTGAGCACACCCTACCATCCTGGCAGAAAATTCCTTAGAAATGTACAAAACTCTTTCTATCCATTCCTTCTTTATCTCTCCCCTTTCCTAAGTGTCAGACCTGCATCATAGTTTGAATGTTTGCCCCGCCTATTCCTGCTTGTTTCCCTTTATCCTAGACAGGCATTTCCCCATAAAAGCTCTTGTAAATCTAATCCCATCATGGCATCTTCTCAGAGGACCTGAACTGACACACGGAGTTTGATGAAATTGGTATCTTTATCTCACTGAAAATTCTATTTTAATTCTACCATGTGGATATTGGACTAGGTGCGCGCTAAAGTCCTTTCAGCTCTATCTTATGAGTCTAAGTTTCTTCCTAGGCAGAGAGATCACACTGTAAAAAAAGATTCCACTTTTACTGTATGAAAATTAATGTAAGATTTTAACTTGTTCGAGACTGATTCCTCATTTGTCTAGGCTTCCTCTAAGATTCTATGGAAGTTGGCTATAGTGAAATGCTGTAAATGGTAGTTAAATGAGCTGCAACCTACATTCTGTATTCAAGCTAGTGCCCTGCTAACTGTGAATGCTGAAGTGGCAGAACCAAGTCAGAGAACAAGTTTCTGTTATGTCGGACAGCTGCAGTCTCCAGGTTTGAACTTCAGCCTGCTGACCAAGCTGGAGGAAGAGCTGGCTCTTCTCCAGTCACACAACTCAAAAATCCCCTCTACTCAAGGGCCAGGTTCTCTCTGGGAATCTACATCCAGTCCTATTGAATTCTAGTGCAATGGCCATATTGAAGCGGACAGTGGGAGGCACACACGCTGTTTTTTCTGTTTTCATTGATTTTTTGCTGTAAAGGCTTTTTAGCAAGCAAAATGTGTCCTATCTTGACTTTGTGTTATTGAAATCAGTACTATGACCAGAAGATTTATCTTGGCCTCCAACATGGAAGGATAGAAACAAATCAAGGGACTGAAAGTCAAAATCTACCTCAGGAGTGGGAAAAGTTGACCTTTGGTTGGTATGGTATGCCCAAGATGGCCTGCCGTTTCCACAGTGCTACATAGTTCAGTAAAATGGGAATCCTGAGGAAGGGGCACTAAACCCCATGACCCATGTGACCTCCACCATTCCTGTCCCCCAATAAAGGAAATAACCCCAGTGCAGACCAAGTGAGCCAACAGAACTACCACATGGGCTTGACGCATTTGTTTCTGAAACAAATGTGATGAAAATGATAGATTCCAATTCTACTTAAATAGATTGACCACTTAGTACATAAGATATAAAGAATATTAGGGAAAGATACAATATGAAGAGTGTAGATGAGGAGACTCCAAAACTATGTCCCAAACATATCAGATTAGCCTGGGGGTCCCTCTGAGGAGTTGTCTCCCAGGACCCATTATCAGACCTTGGAGGCTTGGTGGACACTGTCGTTGCCCCACCCAGATCTTTATTACCAAGCTGGTAGATTCAGCCTCTGCTGCTTGAGTGTTGGCTATGAACAGCACACAGCTCTATCATTCTCCTGAGAATTGTCCTTGACTAAAGGGAATAATGCACCCAGAAATGCCAGGGGTGTAAAGGACTCCCTCAGAGGCAGCTCATAGCCAGTTACTAATAGACACTGGCCACAAAGGTCAGCTTCATTGCCTCAAGCTGGGGCAACTCTGTGGTGTTATTCATGCTCCAGAGTTGCCCCCATTAAATCAGGCTAAGGTTAGACTTCTGCTGAACCCACCTCTTTGCCTAACACCTTCCTCAGTTAAATCCAATTACCCACTCTCGTACTGAATTCAGCTGAGAGCACTCTTTCCATCAATAATTCGCTCAAGAATCCTTGCCTCAGGTCTGCTTCTAGAGAACCTGACCTAAGGCAGAGTGGCTTACATTCTCACGGCTGATAAATGATGATATAGTGGAACAAGGCTGAGGGTCCGTTATTTCTCAAGCAACACTGCTGTTGGATCCCAGCTCCTCTCATTACCGGGATGAAGGTTGGTATTTCCCTAATCATAAAACTTAGATATCTCCGTAATTCAAGGGTCAGGGTTCCTCTCCAGGAATCTGATGTCTGACAAGTCCTGCTAAATTCCTGTGCTGCTTCAGAAAGTAATAGGTAGTGAGGGAGCACACACCTGATATTGCTTCTGGGTCTATGATTTTCCTCTAATAAATACTGAACCAGACATTCTGATGAGAATCATATATTATGTGCTGTTGTTTGATCAACAGAAAATAGTCCCTCTGGCCACCAAGAAAAGGATAAGAATTGGGAGGAAAGTGACTGTGGAATTTCCAAGTACTTTGCCTCTGAATTCCTTAAGAGTGGATAGAAAAGTATTGTAGATTAAATTATTCATATTTCCATCATTCGCAATAGTTTAAGCTTATGAATGTAAAATCTTTTCGTCTTTCTGCATGATCAGCTTGTCACCTGCTTCTTAGAAATAATATTCACATGCTATTACTCTCAGCAAACAAATGAGAAAATTGAAGTGGAATTTAAATCATGATTTAATGATTTCCCTAGAGTGGAAAGCATGGAACTGGTCTTAGAAGTATAACTTTAGAAATAGAGTAATTGTAACCTATAATTTTAGTTTGGGCTTCACTAATTAGGGATTGGTGGGCTTGTGTGTGTGTGGAGATACTTTACTAAACTTTTTCAAAGGACTACTTCTCGTGTTTCTACCAAATAGCTCCCCCAAACCTCTCAGGCTGTCATTACTTACTATTGATTTATTAATGAGAAAGGAAAAAAGAGAAAGGAAAAGGGCAGGCATTTTATAGACCCATCATTAGAATTAGAAGGCATCACCTTGGAATGAGAAGGGGAGAACACTTCTACAGTTTAAAGAAAACTTTGGAGCTTAACAATGTATTTCAAGGTCTATGTCATTGCTATATTTGGTTATGGAGGACCATGTACAGTAATCTCTTCTAATCTTATGATGTTATACTTGTCAAAAAGAAAGGTGGCATCTTACAGTTGCTGTGAGCCTCATGGCAGGTGCATCTTTTCTCCTTAGAATACACATTTCATGCTCCACACTTAGCAGTTTACAGGGAAATTGACTACATTTCTTTGTGTCAGAAGTTTCCATATCTGTAATATGGGGATAATGATAGTATTTTCTTCAGAGCATTGTCAATATTGAATTAAATGATATAGCAAAACTACTGGCACATAGTAATGGACCAATAAATTATACCTATCTTTATGTTTCTGTTTGCTTTTTATTGCAAAAAGCAATACTTTTTACTTATGTAGTCTTTTGGCTTGGTCAAAATGTTCAAAACCCACATGGCTACTTCAGAATATTTGGTAAAATGATGATGAATGTTTAATGTTTAATACCACTCTTTTTTTCTTTCACATTCTTTACAAATATTAAAAAATAGTTATTTTTAGAACCTTAAATATTATATGCCAATCAATAATTTAACTCCCCTTGGTATGTCAGTAATAGCTCAGTAAAACTGGAAGGAAAAAAAAAAAACTCCTCTTAGTAGAGGAAAGAGAACTGACATTCTTTGCACAGCATTCTTTGCACAACTAAGGTGAGATGACTATTTTATTCCATGGCTTTCCAGTTATAAACATAACACATATCTGTAGAAAAATTTGGCAAATACAATACAACCAAGTAGAAAGAAAAATGTGTCTCCTATAGCCACAATGATCAGTACAGCCTTTCTTCAGAACTTAAAGATATTTACTTTCAGTTTTTAAAATTAACATAGTTCTAATTATAAAGGTAATGCATGTTCCATCTTGTTTCCTGATCTTTTATGCTGTTTAAATTTGCTGTATAATTGCTCTCTTTGTTTTGCTGGTTCTGTTACTATAACTACCGTATGTTTTAGATGTGGCTGTTGTAAAGAGAATATAGCTGTGTTTGTTTTGTTACCCAGTATTTTAACTGAAGAATTGCATCTGCTTATACTGTTTGTGTTTACTGCCATATTTTGACCTATTTCTTTTAAGCTATTTTGTGCTATCCCTGTGACTTCCTATCTTTCTTTTTCTTTCTCATTCTTTTGGATTGATTGGGTTCCTCTTCCATGTCATTTTTTTCTGCTACCAGTGTGAAAATATACACTTGGTTTCTAGTATTTGAAATCACTCAAGTGATTTAAACATGACTTTTTAAATATACCACTACATAAATTTAATCAATATTTTTACCTCTTCATGAATAATTTTATTCACCAACTCCCTTTCATCATATATGACTTTTTCAGAATTTTTTATTTAACTTGGCTTTATCTTCTAAGTTAGGCATTATTTTTGCTATGATTCATTCAGTAATTTAAACATTCATATTTCATTTTCTTTAGTAAATGGTCAGTCTGTCATTCCTTTTTTTTTCTGAAAAATTTTCTTCTCTGTATGACTGCATTTTTAAAGTTGTTCTTGTTTTTGCAGTGTCACTATTGTGTGTCTAGGTTTGGAATTCTTGGGATTCAATGGGTTTCTTGAATAGGAGAATGACATTTAAAATTATTTTTAGAAAAATTAAGCTATTATTGCCTCTTTCCCATAATTTCTGCTATCTCCTCTGGAATTCTGATTAGCTTATTCCAGGTCTTTTCTCTCTCACCTTAAAGTATACTCGCCTCTCAAATATGAGAGGATAGCCCCTTATCTCTTAGTGCTCTTTCTTTGCTCCCTCTGTTTTCCAGCCCCTTAACACTCTCTTTAGTTACTTTAGTCTTCTGATTGAACAATTATTTGAATTTATGTTTCTAATTATAATTTTTCATTTATATAATTAGTTATTTTAAAAATCAGCCTGATTAAATTTTCTTTTGCTTTTGTAACCTGTTCAGTTTATTTCATTACTTTTTAAATCTAATAAGTATATTATACTTATTTGCTATCCTACATCTGATAATTTCAGTATCTGTAGTCTACAGTTTTGATTCCATAGACCACCCACTTCTCTCCTTCATTTGGAAGCTTGTTCATGACAGCTGCATTCTACTACTTAATTAGTGTGGGATTGTGAACACATGCTTCTTGGAACTTATTTTTGGGGAATTTTTTGAGTCCTCAGTTTAAGGTGAGTTTATTCAGCAAGGATATGGGTTTATTTTTGCTAGGCTCCTGGTTGGCAACACCAACCCAAGATGAATTTACGAAATATTTGCCTCAAGATTTTACAGGTCAAGTATGTAAGATGAAGCCTAGTCACAACCCCTCGAAGAGAGGTTTCTTCTTAGAAATTCTCAGGGAGACTTTTATTTCTATTTTTCTCTCTACTTAGAGCCCAGACTGAGAAAAGAGAGGATATTCCTCTGCTCTCCCTTCACAGAAGATATATATATATATATACACACACATATATATATATACACACACATATACACACACACACACACACACACACACACATAATTTCTTCTGAAATCTACTGGAAAGGTTGGATTGTGCCCATCCTTCCCTATTTGCTTGCCCACATCCATCCCTTGCTCTTCTCCACCCTTTGCTCTTCTCCAAGCAGTTGACCTTCAGAGACCACATCATCCAAGCTTCTTACACACCAGCTTCTTCTTGGCTTCAGGCAATGGCTAGATTGGCAATGGTTCAGAGGTCTGGAGAGCAGGATCCCTTCCCTTTGCTTATTCCTTGCCTGGCACAGACCCGGGAGTCGTGCTGCATTCTCATTTAAAACCTGCTTGGGTTCTTCTTCCATGGCCTTATGCTGTCTTTAGCGTTCTCTAACACCATTCCCTTCAGGCCAAGGAATGGATGTAGTGTACTGTTGGTTTCCGGATTCTTCGAGGTCCTTTTTTTTCCCTCAGCCGGAATCACTCCTCTAGATCAATGAGTTGCTTCAGAGCCATTTTTGATTCCCTAAACCCCACCCAATTAGTGTCTCCATTAAATCCCTTACCTATGAGTGTTGCATCTGTTTCCTGCTGGGACCCTAACTGCTACAGTATTAATATTGCAATTTTGTAGGTGAGGAAAGTGAGACACGGAAAAATGAAGTGCTTTTTAAAGAGAGAAATATGGTGGTTTGTATTGTTTCCACCTGGGTAAGCAGAGATCTGTGTTTCCCAGAGACCCTGTCTTGGAATGTTTCCAGATTAGAGTTGGCCAAATGAAAACTTGCCTGTGACTTGGAAAGCAGAAGTGAGGTCACATCATTAACTCCCTGAAGTTCCTGGTCATCAGATGGAATGTGGGAAAACAAGAGGTGGCCGGTGGGTAACATCTTGTCCTCACACTCTTCTGTGTTACGCTGCACACTTTTCTGACTGCTGACTCCTTCCACTAATAGGAGCCTCCGACCAACCACCAGATGCTTCACTGCAAACTCCCAGGGTAGTTGCTACACAGGGGCAAAAACTTCTGTTGTTCACTGTGATGATGTCTGGGATAAAAGACCATGTGGAGAGAGATGCCCAGATATCACAGCCATTCCAACCATCCTAGGGAAGGCCTTGGACATGTGAGTGAGATCATTATATACCCTCCAGCTCCCATCAGGGCGTCCGGGTAACTAAAGCCATATAAGTGACCCCAGGGAAGACCAACAGAAGAAATGCACTATCAAATCCTGAGAAAAAATACAGTATTATTATTTTAAGCTACTGATTTAGGGCATTTTTTTTTTAATGCAGTCTGTAGACATCAGTATATATAAGTGTGATATTGCTGTAATATTTGTTAAAAAGACCCTAATGCATGTGACATTGACTTTGGAACTTGATGATTGGAAGGGTTTCAAAGAGCCTGCTCCCAGAGACTACAAAGGCCCTGAGAAAACCATCAGAGTCTGGAGAAAAGGCGACTTTGGTTATTTAGTGGCCAGAAAATTGGCCAAAATGTTACCTAGGGTAATTTGGAAGCTAGTATGAACTGCCTAAGAAGGCTTTCAGGGAGAATGTTGAAAAGCTAATTGGCTTCTTTTAGTGTCATGGGATCAGATATAGGAAGAAAGAGATGATACAAAAATAGACCTGTACATTTTAAACAGAGTTGATGAAATAAGAAGGACCAGTATTTTTTGTGTTGGAAAATAAAATCATCTCACCCCTCGTCTCCCCAGCCAGCAAACCATCATCAAAGTAATACAAGACCTAGGACTGCCAATGAAACAAAGGTGTATTTTATTTTATTTTTTTTTTGCAGTACATAGGCCTCTCACTGTTGTGGCCTCTCCCATTGGGGAGCACAGGCTCCAGACGCGCAGGCTCAGCGACCATGGCTCCCGGGCCCAGCCGCTCCGCAGACGTGGGATCCTCCCAGACGGGGGCACGAATCCGCGTCCCCTGCATCGGCAGGCGGACTCTCAACCACTGCGCCACCAGGGAAGCCCCCACAAAGTTGTATTTTTAATACCTCCTGCTAATACATACGAAAGATGTAAGGTGGTTTCAAATAAACACTGTCAACTGGAACAAAAGCATTAAAAAAAATCAGGAGTGTTGTCAAAACAGCCTCACCTGCACCCCAAATAGTGTGAGGTCATCTTAGGCCCTCCAGCCCCAGTTAAACTGTTAGATATAATTCCAGGCGACAGAAGTAATCCCAGGTGACATGCCAGTAGAAGGACTACTCAGATTTCCAGCAGTGCCCTGTTGTGTGGTGTGTTATGTAGTAAAAGGGAACTCATGCAAGCTACTCTTCACAATTATTTGTAGCTGGGGGTGTGATTTAATCCTGAGTCAGTTATCCTTTTGGTTTGTTTGTTTATAAAATGCTGAAGAACAGCTTACACGATCAGCCCAGCATAGAAAAACTGTGCAACACCAAAGCATTTTGTATTTTCCTTTTAAAATTGTAAATCAATTATACTCCAAAAAAATTAAATTTTAAAAAAGAGATTAAATAAATAATAAATTAATAAATAAATAAAATTGGCAGATGAGGAAATACACCTAGGAAGAGTTTAGAATTACATAAAAAGATATGGTAGTATTCCATGTAGAATAAAGGGTAGATAGATTGGATTTAGCTGAAAGCTTTCTTTTGCTTGGGGTATTATTATTTATCTTAATTTTACCACTTTATCATTTTTCTAAATCCCCCCCCCAAAAAAATAGGTGTGTGTGTTCAATAATCTTTTAGAATAAAAAAGCTACCCCGAGGGCTTCCCTGGTTGCACAGTGGTTAAGAATCTGCCTGCCAATCCAGGGGACACAGGCTCGATCCCTGGTCTGGGAAGATTCCACATGCCGCGGAGCAACTAAGCCCATGTGCTACAACTACTGAGCCTGCGCTCTAGAGCCCGTGTGCCACAACTACTGAAGCCCTCGCACCTAGAGCCCGTGCTCTGCAGCAAGAGAAGCCACCGCAATGAGAAGCCCGCACACCACAATGAAGAGTAGCCCCGCTCGCCGCAACTAGAGAAAGCCCACATACAGCAATGAAGACTCAACACAGCCAAAAATAAATAAATAAATAAAATTAAAAAAAAAAATTTTTTTAACTTGCCCTGATCCCCAAACTCCACCTTAGAACTAGAAAATCACCCTTCTCTTATTCTTAAGCCTAGTCGTCCTGGGTCAGTTTTACTCTCCAAAGGGCTTACAATTTCGGTGTCCATCATTTTTTCTCAGCATTGTAATATGAACCACTCTTGAGAGAGGGACATTCATAATCACTACAAGATGCGGGGGACCTGGGATATAGGAGTATGCTACAGATGCTACTTCAAATCTGGAAGCGGGATATTTTGACTCTTAACAGTATATTCAGATTTTCCACCTTTAGTTACCAGCACCATCACTATCACTGCTGTGAGAGCACCAGCCATCTGGCCCCCTGTCTCATGCTGGGTCTCTCACGCCCACCCAGAATCAAGGTCTCCTTGCCCTCTGTGGGGCTGCCGCACGACGCCAGCCTTGTCAGACTTGGAGTCACACATGAGTGGCAGGTCATCTTGGAAATGCTCCCTGCTCGATGCTGCCAGGCTCCCTGTTCTCTCTGCCAAGGCACTGAAACTGATGATTTCTGTTGTTGAAGACAAACAGGCAGCCTGTTCCAAGTCAGCCCTAACCAGGCGGTGGTGATGACATTTCTGGTTTAGTAGGGTTTCTTGCGGTCCAGAAGGGAAAACTCAGTGGTCTCCCCTCTTGTGTTAAACTTAGGAATTGTTCTTTCTACCAACCCATGCTATTTAAAATCTAAATATCGGAGTTCTTTGTTTACCCTCACGAACACAACTGCTGTTTACGGAGCAGATCTGGAGTTATAAGTGGTTTAAGGCTAGACAGATGTCTAGCCTCATCAGGAAGCTATTTTCTGAACCCACCCCTCTCTAACCAGCACTGAGCATGTCTAGGTTTCTCTAAGTGAAGACTCCCTGCTTACCAGCCCTGAGTATCTAATTCTGCTGCTTAACATAGGCTGTGCCATTTCAGCTTGGCACTTATGATCTAATACTCTTGAACCTTAAAAGGCAAGAAATTGGAGTCTTCTTTTTTCCTCGGGTGGCACATTGGTCTATGTGAAAATTTGTTCTTCCTAAGCAAGCAACACTTGTGTTCCACATCTAAAGAGAACAGAAGTAATGTGGTCAGTGAGAAGAAAGTAAAACGTGGCAGAAAATTATTGCTAGTAGTTGAGCTGTCAGTGTCAAAATTGATTCATTATTTCACCATGCCTGGAGAGAGTCAGAGCCCACTTAAATGTTTTATTCTCTATATGGGCTCAAGATTTTCTATCTATGTCTAAAGTACAAGAGAAAGAGATTCTTAAGGAATCTTTTAAAGGTGCAAAAGATGCTGTAAGGATTTCCTGTCATAAAACCTAGAGGACGATTCTGTTTCTGAACTGTTAATCTAACTTTTACTAAAAGCAGCCACTTCCCCCAGAGTTGTCAAAGGTGTCATTGATAATAGTTTTGCATCATAGAGGGGAAAGGGGATATTAGGAACTTAATTCTCAACATGTCAGCGGTGTCATTGACAGCTTAAAGCAAGAAGTAGTCTAATTCCTCTGAACATGTAATCCGAAGTCTTGCAAAGTGATGGAGTGTGTGAAGGGGTGAAGGGGAGGGGTGTTTATCGAAGGTCTGTTACGTGTTTGGTGTTTCCATATTTCAAATTCTCCACAACCCTATGGGACCAAATTAATTATCTTCCAGTTCCATAAGAAAAGGGCTAAGGCAGGTCCCATAGCCGTTAGTGCCTCCTGGGATGGGTGCTCAGGTAGAGCTGACTCTGGAGGCCATGCCCTTCTCACTGAATCACGTTCAGGATCATGTGAAATGAAGGGGTGTGAGATTGCCCTTTCTCTTCATCAAAGTAGTTGGGACTATCATAGGTCAGCTGCCAGCAAGACTATCATTTTATCCCCAACAGAAAATTATTTTTAAAAATGTGATGTGTTTATTGTAAAGCCCTTGGGCATATGTACAAGAATGCCAACAGCATTTACATATCTATTATCTATTAACTGACACTGCATTTGCCAGGCATTTGACACAATGAAGCAAATGCTCGACTGAACAGATGGGTCTTATAAGGATCCCTAAGGGCATGTCTGCATTAACTATGCCAAGGGGGGTTAATGCACCCATTTGGCATCTGCGTGCATTTTCCCATCAGCATATACACTACTGCCTTGGATGGTTGCAAATGGGGTCCATGTTTGTCCCAGAGGACTAAGTGTAAATGAATTGAGCTATTTCCAGTTCGTTCCATTTTTGTCTTCTGTTTGAAAGGTACCCACAACAATAGTAGATTACACTCCTTGCTTGTGTCTCCTATTCATTTACTTGAAAATAGCCTAATGTTTTTATTTAGTTTACTAGTGGTGTCAAGGAAATATAACACGTTTTTTAGACAAAGTACATAGCCTTTGGATTTTATGCCTTGGTTTATATAGTCTCTGATGCCAGTTTATAATAGGATAGAGGAAGAAAAAAAAAAAAACAGCTCAGATCTTAATGGTAATAATGAATAATTTAACATTACAATACCTGACAAAAAAGTATTTGTCTTATACTAAACTATTTCATGGCCTCTGAAATGAAAACACAACCCCAGACATACATACTTAAGTCATACTGTAGAATCTCTTTTCTGTCTCCTGAATATCTCTCTGGGAGATGACCTCACCATGTCAGTTCAACTTTTTAATTTTTGCTTTGGCCAAGTCTTCAGGGCCTCCTTCAAAAGCTCTCCTAAAAGGAGTACAGTTCAGGACCTACTCTGAGGTAATGGGTACTCCGGCATTTTGTTTGTTACAGAGATAAAGCTGCACCATGAAACAAAGCATGGATAGAGTAAGTGTTGCAGTTCATTATACGTGAGGCTGTGTGGACTGTAGTCTCTGCATTTTGCATTGATCTACAGCTGTATCAAACATGTTTGGCCCAGTGGGTTTTATGCCATCCTTTATAGCTAGTAGAGTTTAGCACTAAAAGTAAAGCAGCCATGGAAGTATGTTGTACACTGCAGATCATCATGTGGGAGGATAAGATTAAACAGAAAACAAAACTGGTGAAAATCCCAATATTGATTCAGCTTTGTGAGGCAAGCAAATATACAGAGTTAATGAAATTAAGTGATAGTCTTGTCAAATCAGGCATGAGGAGTGGAAATTCTTTTTTCTGTTTAAAAAGGCTTGGCAGTGTTTTATCAAAATATATATTTGATCTACTAAATGGGAGATAATCTCACACTGGGAAAATCCCATATAACATTTTTTTTCCCACATCCTATGCTTTTATTTCCTTATTGACTAAAAAGAAAAAAAAGAAAAGAAATAATCCTTTTCAAGTATAAATATGAGCAAAAGGATTTGCTTCCCTGCAATGCCTAAGTTCTCAGGTTTTTGTACAGAGAAAAGTAACTGTAAAATGTATTTCATTTCTAAAGTATATTCAAAAATTATAGTATGCATATTTTAAATTTCTGTTAATATGTTGCCAACTGAAAGAGGAACAAGAGTTATCCAGGATTATTTTCATTGTTTCTACTTGTTGCCCAAGGTTCGGCATTTGCAGTTGCTGATTCTTGAGTGAAAAGAGACCTTCACATTTTTCTACTATAGCACAATTATTTGAGAAATCTGAGACTTCAAAGGATATGAGTCACTCAGTCAAATAGCTAGTTAGTGGTATTCCTAGTGTATCAAAACTAACCCTTTTTTATTTTAGCCTAGTGCAATGCTACCCTGAATCCTAGATGATTTGGATTTTAGTTTTTTAAATTAGTTAATACATAGAGCATAATATATGTAATAAAAGAAATATCACATGCTCATATGAGCACCCAATTTAACAACTAGAACTTGAGCAGTACTGCTAAATAAACCTTTATATTTATCCCCATAACATTAATTAAAATTTAGTACAAAATGAAGCATATATCATTTCCCTGGAGATATTCACTCTTAACGATTTCATATATATCCTTCTAAGCCTCTGTGTATTTGTTTGGATATTTAATTTTACAAAACCGGTATCATACAATAGATGCTATTTCTCATTTTGATTTTTCATTTAACAATATATTATAGATAGAATAGCCTGTTTATATATGTATTTATTTTAAAATAAATATTGCAGTGCCCTTTCTTGTCTATATTTCTTCGTTCACTTGTGCTAAGTATTTTAAGATGATAGATTTCTAGAAAAGATGTAATGCTGATGTTACTACATTAGACCCTCATCACTTTTGAGTTAAAGGTCTGGAACAGACATATGAACACATCTTGAAGATTAAATAAAATTCATCTTATCTTGGTTTACTCTGACAAAGTATGACTATAGTTCTAATACTTTCATGTCAGTTCTAATGTAGACCTTATATTAAAATTTAAGGTCCGTTCAACAAAATACTGAAGATGAAACTAAAACTATCCCACTTGATCCCTGGATGCTGAGGCCAGAACTCCATGAAAATTAATCCACAGAGCTTTGGCAGCAAGTCTGGGGACAGCTGTCAATGCAAATGCCCAGCACGCCCAGCACCGTGGTCTAAAGACTATGTAGAGAGCAGAGGCTTTCAATTATCTGACCTCCCTCCTGACCTGGAAATACATCAGTGTCAGTCACAGCCCTGGAGGTGAAGTCAGAGCATCTCAGAACTCAGTCTAGCAAATCACACTCAACGGAAGGCTGGCTTGCCTCTCAGTGATTGGATTGAGGATTTGCATTCACTGTTTCCTAAAATTTCTCCTTTTTCCTGTTTTCTAATGTACACAGTACATATTTCATATTTAATGTGCTCTTGGCAGAGAGATATAATTCAAAGTCAAAAACATTCATTTCTCTCTTCGTGGCTCTATTACTATAAATAGCACCTGAACCAGATCTACTTTTATTAACAGGTTTTCTTGTTCCATGGGCTTCATGGACCAAAATGGGACCCCCCTCCCCCCAGCCCAGCACCAAGTTAGCTGTAGTAGAATATCACATGCAACAAATTTTCTGGAGAAGTTCAACCATAGTTTATCCTCTCTATTTGAACTATCACAGAGAAACTAAGTGGTTACTTTTGTTCAAGGCGAAATACTTATTATAAGTCATCGGAATACAGTGCCTCGGAAGGAGTAGCCTACCTTATTTGCCATGGAAGGATAGACATTGGTTATTTGATCATCTTGAGAGTACTTCTGGCAGGATTAGACCAGCTTCTTGGAGAAATCCAGAGCCGATCCTATAAAGTTAAACTATGGGAAGAGTTTCTCCAGTAGTCAACCACGTCACTGCTTTCCTTTTTTTATTTGTCACCTTCTAAACACACACACACACACACACACACACACAAGTACAAATTATTTAAGAGTTCATAAGAATATTCCTGATTAACTTGTTAGGATAGTTATACCCTTAACCCTACATAAAAATAGTTATTTGTTCTTTTCTAATTCTGATAAAGCTTTCACTTTCCCCAAGATTCGTTTTTGGGGAAATCACTGTATTGTAGAAACTGCAAACATTGTTTTGTTTCTGCTCAAGTTTGTTATGGGAATGAACATCCCATTGAATGGAGTCTGCAGTTTTATTTTCAGATTTCACATTAGAGACATTTCATGGTTCTGCACTGGTTAAGGTCTAATAGTATAAGAGTTGTATAGAGAGGCTCAGAATTCCTGGGGCACAGAGCACAGCCATCATCTGCTCAGATTTCTCTTAAAAGTTTCCAAGGAGCCATATGCTGAGGCAAGGCAAGAATTGGGTTGTATGTAACTACCTGCATCTCGATCCAAGATATGTCTTAGCTTTTATCACAAAGTGAGAAACTATAGATTTTGCAAGACAATATCATCAACATATCATACCATCTTATTTAAGTTTTGTCAACTTAGTCCTTTTTTCATAAGTAATAATTTGACCATAATATTTTACAAACACATAGCACATTATATGAAATGAAATAAGAAAAGCAAATTGTTTCATTTGCCATTTAACTTTTCTTTAGGTCAGTAGAATGACATAGGATTAGGGAGACCTAAATAAAATTTACTTTTTCTTAAACTAAACCGTTGCTTTCAGAAAGAAAGTGCAGTGGCACAGATACTCTCCATGGGAATTTTTTCTGCCCCATTTGAAAAGTTAAGCCAGCTACTCAGCAAGAACTTTTGTTCAAATAAAATAGGAGGTGGAAGAGTTGTAGCATTGTTAAAGGCAGCATAAGGAGATGTGATTTGTTCAATTTTCAAAATATGGTAAAGGGAAATCTATAGTTCTCTTCCTGTGTACGGAAAAACCCAGTTCTTTCCTCCTATGTCTCGTGTGTCTCCTTTACTCCTCACACTGAGCAGTTTACTTCTGACACTTCTGGTTGCCAGATGTGTGGGGATCCCGCCTCCGCCCCCCACCAAGAAGTTCTCTGTGACACCACCTGAATGTTCTACAGTTTAACTCAATTCTGACACTATCTATCTGGAGATAGTGTCAGATTCCGCAGGTTAAGGGCTCAGTCCCACAAGACTGTTCCACCCTACTTCAGATGCCAATCACAAGTAGTAGGTCTCCAGTTTACCCACAGCTTCTGTCCAATTTGGCTACAAATCAGAGGTTTCCATAACCCCTTCCTTGGTTTTGACTTATTCACTAGAACAGCTCACAGAACTCAAGGAAACGCTTTCTTGTGTTTACCAGTTTATTAAAGAATATGATAAAGGATACAGATAAACAGCCACATGAAGAGATACAGTACCTATCTTGCTGTTCATCCGTATCCTTCATCTGGGAGGTCCTGGAGTATCAATGCAGGAGCTGCTGTCCCTGTCACCCGCCTGGTGTGGCTGTGTTTACGAACCTGGAAAATCTCCAAACCCCATACAATTCAGATTTTATGGAGGCTTAGGAATCAGTTAGGAATCATCAGCTGTTAGCTCCATTTCCAGCCACTGTCCCCTTTCTCTGAGGGTTGAAGTGTGGAGCTGAAATTTCCAAGCTTCTAATCACAGCTTGGTCTTTCTGGTGAATAGCCCCCTTCCAGGAGCCTCCCAGAGTTGCCTCATTAGAACAAAAGAAGCTCCTCGTGATCTTATTTAGGGATTTACGAGGCTTTTAGAAGCCCTGTATCAGGAATGGGGTGAAAGACCAAATATTAGAACAAGAGATAATCTTATCACTTAGGAAATTACATGTATTTTAATAGCTTCATGCCAGGAACATGGAACAGAGACCAATATATATGTATATTTTTTTCTGTTAACTCACAGATAGTTTCTAATCTGTAATTTCTTTCTAGTCTTTAAAAAAAATTGTCTATGCTTGAGCCTTGTGTAAAAACTGATCTCTTTTCTTTTAAAAAAGATCGATGTTTTCTACCTCAGTATGTGACATTTAAATGACCACTAAATTTAATGTGTTCTAATTGTCGCTTTCCCTAAAAATGATGTGTGCTATATGCTTAATACTTATATTTATTAGCATTATCCTGAATGTCAATGTGAAGTTTCTGGAACAGAGCAGGTTACTATTTACTTAAAGCAAATAATAACTGCACCAACTTCCCTTTCCCCAAATTCTTATCCCTGAGGTGGAGTGATGAGAACCAATGTGGTGCTACACATAGTGGGGTCCACCATATGTGAGGAGCCCCCAAAAATGAGCCCCAGCATTTATACAGGAAAGAGAGGAAACCTATCCTGCTCACCAGACTCACCTTGGAGACATAATGGGGAAGATACGGGTTCTTAACTCTTGGGAATGTAAGTAAATTTCTCATGGAGGAAAATAGGACTAGTGTCTCCAACTTTTGAAGCAGGGGATGCCCTCATGGTCTCAAGTCTTCTCCCTCTTGAGATGTGAACGTGTACCTCCTGGGAGGCACATTTCTCTGCAGTGCTTCCTGCCCATAGCTTAACTTCCCAGCTTGTTTTTTTTAGCCCAGGTCCCAAGTTTTAGTAAAAATTTCTCAGAAAGCTCTAACTATGTAGAAATAAGAAAACGTATTTTCTCTATAGCACCACATCTTCTAGGTAGTCACTTTCCATATTGGCTTACCTAGCACATTTGTGGAGCAGCTTTTATTTTTCTTTTACGTATATAAGATTAGGACAGATCATATACCATTGCGGACGTGACTGTGGAATGTGTTGAATAATTTCATAGTTAGCTAAAGTCAAGCAGATTGCAGAACAAGGCCCATAGGGCACTGGTTGCTGCAAAGACCATCAAGTTTCAGCGCTTGGTCTCAGCATTTTTATCCTTCAAGTAAGTGAATGGTTTCACTCAGCTGGACCATCTTGAGAGTGATTGGTTTGAAGAGAAGTAGGAAAGCAGACTCATTTTAGAGTGCAGTCCTAGCCTGAGAGATCATTTTGGATAATAGTGGTAGATGCTTTTTTTGTTTAGTTTAGTTTTGTTTTTTTGCAGTACGCGGGCCTCTCACTGCTGTGGCCTCTCCCGTTGCGGAGCCCAGGCTCCGGACGCACAGGCTCAGCGGCCATGGCTCACGGGCCCAGCCACTCCGTGGCATGTGGGATCTTCCCGGACCGGGGCACGAACCTGTGTCCCCTGCATCGGCAGGCGGACTCTCAACCACTGCGCCACCAGGGAAGCCCTAGTGGTAGATGTTTTTAAAGAGATTTCTACTCATTACACATCACAGGTAAATGGGTAAGAGGAGGATAGAAATTAAATTCTGTGGGAACATTTATTATATTGGCATTTGACCCACAATGAAATAAGCCACTGAGCAGAATGTAAGTTCCATGAGGACAGGGATTTCTTTGTGTGTGTGTGTGTGTGTGTGTGTGTGTGTGTAATTGATGTATTTTCATTACCCACAGAAATGCCTTGTTCATAGCAGGCTCCTAATGTATATTACATACATGAGTGAATGAATGAATGATAGTAGAAGGAATTAGGAAATGTGAAAAAGACACTATATCATTTGAAGGATGCTGGTCTTTTGGTATCACCTTATTTTGATTACTATTGGCATTTAACACATTTTTTCTTATAAAAATTATATCCTTCATTTGTTTCCTTTGACAGAATTTTTAAGATACTCATTTTCTCTCTTTGGGCAACCTCTTACTTTAATAAATTACAACTATTGAGCTCAATTCTTAAATTGTACCCAGTACCCAAGGGCTCTATCTTTGTCACCCCTCTTTCTCTATCTTTTCCCTGGATGATATCCTAGCCCTTGGCTTTGACTACTCACTATGTATGCATACTTTCTAAACTCTCGCTTTTAACAGGGACATCCCTATTAAATTGTTCCTTGATTCTTTGTACTCAGAGTGTATAAAGCTGAATTTACCATCTTTCTTGCCCAGTATGCTTCTCGTCCTATATTTCTTCCTTTTGTGACTGGAACCAATATTTCCCTTAGTGCACAAGCCCAAAACAAACTCCCTTCATTTCTCTCCTTTGCCTTAGAATCTATTATTCAAAATCACTGGTGGAGGAGGTCGTAGAGAGGATGCGATCTCTGGTTTATTCGAGAGCTGACCTCGGACAGTCAGAAGGTCCTCACTCTCCCTGGCCCTTGGAATGAGGTTCTGCCCACTTCCTACAGTGGGAGACGTTTTCAAGGATGCAGCCTTGAGAGAGCAGTGTGTTATTGAGACCATCTGGATGAACCCAGTTAAGGCCCCCGTATAAACTTTTAAGTTTCTGGCGGGTATATGGGGAGATCTGCTTGCCTTGTGATGCCCAAGAGAAGCCTTGTAAGGAAGTTCCCTTGCCTATTAAACCTGCCGCCTGCCTTCCCAAAGGCGTCTACCTCCCTCCTCTGTCTCTCCTTGCCTTCTGTGTCCGGGGCCAGTTTACTTTCTTTTTTCATCCACTTCAGTGGTGCCCCTTTGTTGCTAGTTTTCCTTGCTTCCCTTCTATCCTTTAGACTTCTGCCAAAGGGATCGTTCTAAAAAAAATAAATATGATATACATTCTGATTAAATTTTAATTAATAAATTTACTTAATAAAATTAGCTTTCAAGGTATTCCTCAAATCTTCACCTTCTGAACTCTGCCTTCCTTGAAAGGCCTCAGATTTTACTCTCTTTACACATTCTTGGTTCCTATCAGTAATTCATTTGTTATTTTATTCAGTAGTCAAATATTCATTCTTTTTTCTCATTCAGCAATTGTTAAATGTGAACCTATGATGACACAGGGGGATTTTGCTATGAGCTGAGGCAGCAGCAGAGCACAAAACAAAGTCTGTTTCTTCAAGGAGTTTTCAGTATACTAAGAAAGATTATAGATAAAGAAGCCAAACAATTACACATTAATCAGTGACGTAAAGAAGAATTACAGAGTGCCTGTAACAGGAGTGCTTGATGTAGCCTGTGAAGGAAGGAAGGGTATCCCTGTGGAAATAAAATACATTCGAAGCCATGAACAAGGAGGAATAGTGAACTAGGTATGAAGGGGGAAACATCATTCCAGGAAGGGGAAAAGATGGTGAGAAGACCCTGAGGCAGGAATAATCATACATCTGGAGCAATCTGAAAGACAGGACGTCCATAGAGGAGGGAACAAAGGGAAAAGAGGCCACAGTCCAACGTGCCATGCTGATCTATCGCTCCCTCCTTTACTGGGTAGTTCATATTTCAAAACTTGTTAAAATATCCCTACCTCCTCTATGAGCACCTTGATTTTTAAAAATTAGTTCTTTTTGTGTGTGTGTGTGGTACGCGGGCCTTTCACTGTTGCGGCCCCTCCCGTTGCGGAGCAACAGGCTCCGGACGCGCAGGCTCAGGGGCCATGGCTCACAGGCCCAGCCGCTCCGCGGCATGTGGGATCTTCCCGGACCGGGGCACGAACACGTGCCCCCTGCATCGGCAGGCGGACTCTCAACCACTGCGCCACCAGGGAAGCCCTACAATTAGTTTTAATTGGAGTATAGTTGATTTACAATGTTGCGTTAGTTTCAGGTGTACAGCAAAGTGAATCAGTTTGTTAGTTTCAGTGAATACATATACATATATCCACTCTTTTTCAGATCTTTTTCCCTTATAGGTTATTACAAAATATTGAGTATAGTCCCCTGTGCTACACAGTAGGTCCTTGTTGGTTATCTATTTTATATATAGTAGTGTGTATATGTCAATCACAATCTCCTAATTTATCCCTCCCTCACCCTTCCCCCTTGGAAACCATAAGTTTGTCTTTTGCATCTGGAGAACTTTGATTTTTACCTGCTTCCTTTGTGATCTTAAAACACCCTGTGAAGACTTCCATCATAAACTTACCTTTTATCTCTCCCACACTATAATTATGAACTCCTTGTTGGAAAGAACTGTCTGCATCCTTGAGGCTCTGCACAGAGCGTGGCACATGGTAGGAACAATGACTCTGATGTAAGAATGAATGAAAGTCTGTAGATGAGCACAGGCACTGTGGATGCTCGTTTATGAAGTACTACACCAAATAGCTCCTCTTATGTCTTTTTTTATTAACATCTTTATTAGAGTATAATTACTTTACAATGGTGTGTTAGTTTCTGCTTTATAACAAAGTGAATCCGTTATAAATATACATATGTTCCCATATCTCTTCCCTCTTGCGTCTCCCTCCCTCCCACCCTCCCTATCCCACCCCTCTAGGTGGTCACAGAGCACCGAGCTGATCTCCCTATGCTACGTGGCTGCTTCCCACTAGCTATCTATTTTACATTTGGCAGTGTATGTATGTCCATGCCACTCTCACTTTGTCACATCTTACCCTTCCCCCTCCCCATATCCTCAAGTCCATTCTCTAGTAAGTCTGCGTCTTTATTCCCATCTTGCTCCTAGGTTCTTCATGACCATGTTTTTTTTTTTTTTTTTTTTTTTAGATTCTATATATATGTGTTAGCATACGGTATTTGTTCTTCTCTTTCTGACCTACTTCACTCTGTATGACAGACTCTAGGTCCATCCACGTCACTACAAATAACTCAGTTTCTTTTCTTTTTATGGCTGAGATATATTCCATTGTATATATGTGCCACATCTTCTTTATCCATTCATCTGTCGATGGACACTTAGGTTGCTTCCATGTCCTGGCTATTGTAAATAGAGTTGCAATGAACACTGTGGTACATGGTTCTTTTTGAATTATGGTTTTCTCAGGGTATATGCCAAATAGTGGGATTGCTGGGTCATACGGTAGTTCTATTTTTAGTTTTTAAGGAACCTCCATACTGTTCTTCATAGTGGCTGTATCAATTTACATTCCCACCAACAGTGCAAGAGGGTTCCCTTTTCTCTACACCCTCTCAAGCGTTTATTGTTTGTAGATTTTTTGATGATGGCCATTCTGACAGGTGTGAGATGATATCTCATTGTAGTTGTGATTTGCATTTCTCTAATGATTAATGATGTTGAGCATTCCTTCATGTGTTTGTTGGCAATCTGTATATGTTCTTTGGAGAAATGTCTATTTAGGGCTTCTGTGCATTTTTGGATTGGGATGTTTGTATTTTTGATATTGAGCTGCATGAGCTGCTTGTACATTTTGGAGATTAGTCCTGTCAGTTGCTTCATTTGCAAATATTTTCTCCCATTCTGAGGGTTGGCTTTTCATCTTGTTTATGGTTTCCTTTGCTGTGCAAAAGCTTTTAAGTTTCATTTGTTTATTTTTGTTTTTATTTCCATTTCTCTAGTACGTGGGTCAAAAAGGATCTTGCTGTGATTTATGTCATAGAGTGTTCTGCCTATGTTTTCCTCTAAGAGTTTGATAGTGTCTGGCCTTACATTTAGGTCTTTAATCCATTTTGGGTTTATTTTTGTGTATGGTGATAGGGAGTGTTCTAATTTCATTCTTTTACATGTAGCTGTCCAGTTTTCCCAGCACCACTTATTGAAGAGCTGTCTTTTCTCCACAGTATATTCTTGCCTCCTTTATCAAAGAAAAGGTGACCATATGTGCGTGGGTTTATCTCTGGGCTTTCTATCCTATTCCATTGATCTATCTTTATGTTTCTGTGCCAGTACCATACTGTCTTGATTACTGTAGCTTTGTAGTATAGTCTGAAGTCAGGAGCCTGATTCCTCCAGCTCCGTTTTTCTTTCTCAAGATTGTTTTGGCTATTCGGGGCCTTTTGTGTTTCCATAAAAATTGTGAAATATTTTGTTCTAGTTCTGTGAAAAATGCCAGTGGTAATTTGATAGGGATTACATTAAATCTGTAGATTGCTTTGGGTAGTATAGTCATTTTCACAATATTGATTCTTCCAATCCAAGAACATGGTATATCTCTCCATCTTTTTGTATCATCTTTAATTTCTTTCATCAGTGTCTTATAGTTTTCTGCATACAGGTCTTTTGTCTCCTTAGGTAGGTTTATTCCTAGGCATTTTATTCTTTTTGTTGCAATGGTAAATGGGCATGTTTTCTTCATTTCACTTTCAGATTTTTCATCATTAGTGTATAGGAATGCTAGAGATTTCTGTGCATTAATTTTGTATCCTGCTACTTTACCAAATTCACTTATTAGCTCTAGTAGTTTTCTGTTAGCATCTTTAGGATTCTCTATGTATAGCATCATGTCATCTGCAAACAGTGACAGCTTTACTTCTTCCTTTCTGATTTGGATTCCTTTCATTTCTTTTTTTTCTCTGATTGCTGTGGCTAAAACTTCCAAAACTATGTTGATTAAGAGTGGTGAGAGTGGGCAACCTTCTCTTCTTCCTGATCTTAGTAGAAATGGATTCAGTTTTTCACCATTGAGGATGATGTTGGCTGTGGGTTTGTCATATATGGCCTTTATTATGTTGAGGAAAGTTCCCACCATGGCTACTTTCTGGAGAGTTTTTATCATAAATGGGTGTTGAATTTTGTCGTAAGCTTTCTCTGCATCTATTGAGATGATCATATGGTTTTGCTCCTTCAATTTGTTAATATGGTGTATCACGTTGATTGATTTGCGTATATTGAAGAATCCTTGCATCCTGGGATAAACTCCACTTGATCATGGTGTATGATCCTTTTCATGTGCTGTTGGATTCTGTTTGTTAGTACTTTGTTGAGGATTTTTGCTTCTAGGTTCATCAGTGATATTGGCCTGTAGTTTTCTTTCTTCGTGACATCCTTGTCTGGTCTTGGTATCAGGGTTATGGTGGCCTCGTAGAATGAGTTTGGGAGTGTTCCTGCCTCTGCTATATTTTGGAAGAGTTTGAGAAGGAAAGGTGTTAACTCTTCTCTAACTGTTTGATAGAATTCCCCTGTGAAGCCATCTGGTTCTGGACCTTTGTTTGTTGGAAGATTTTTAATCACAGTTTCAATATCAGTGCTTGTGACTGGTCTGTTCATATTTTCTATTTCTTCCCAGTTCAGTCTCAGAAGGTTGTGCATTTCTAAGAATTTGTCCATTTCTTTCAGGTTGTCCATTTTATTGGCATATAGTTGCTTGTAGTAAACTCTCACAATCCTTTGTATTTCTGCAGTGTCAGTTGTTACTTCTTGTTTTTCATTTCTAATTATATTGATTTGATTTTTTTTCTTGATGAGTCTGGCTAATAGTTTATCAATTTTGTTTATCTTCTCAAAGAACCAGCTTTTAGTTTTATTGATCTTTGCTATCGTTTCCTTCATTTGTTTTTCATTTATTTCTGATCTGATCTTTATGATTTCCTTCCTTCTGCTAACTTTGGGGTTTTTTTGTTCTTCTTTCTCTAATTGATTTAGGTGTAAGGTTAGGTTGTTTATTTGAGATGTTTCTTGTTTCTTGAGGCAGGATTGTATTGCTCTAAACTTCCCTCTTAGAACTGCTTTTGCTGCATCCCATAGGTTTTGGGTCATCATGTTTTCATTGTCATTTATTTCTAAATATTTTTTGATTTCCTCTCTGACTTCTTCAGTGATTTCTTGGTTATTTAGTAGCATATTGTTTAGCCTCTGTGTATTTGTATTTTTTACAGGATTTTTCCTGTAATTGATATCTAGTCTCATAGCATTGTGGTCGGAAAAGATACTTGATACAATTTCAATTTTCTTAAATTTACCAAGGCTTGATTTGTGACCCAAGATATGATCTATCCTGGAGAATGTTCCATGAGCACTTGAGAAAAATGTGTATTCTGTTGTTTTTGGATTGAATGTCCTATAAATATCAATTAAGTCCATCTAGTTTAATATATCATTTAAAGCTTGTGTTTCCTTATTTATTTTCATTTTCGATGATCTTTCCATTGGTGAAAGTGGGGTGTTAAAGTCCTCTACTATGAATGTGTTACTGTCGATCTCCCCTTTTATGGCTGTTAGTATTTGCCTTATGTATTGAGGTGCTCCTATGTGGGGTGCATAAATACTTGCAATTGTTATATCTTCTTGGATTGATCTCTTGATCATTATGTAGTATTCTCCTCTGTCTCTTGTAATAGTCTTTGTTTTACAGTCTATTTTGTCTGAAATGAGAATTGCTACTCCATCTTTCTTTTGATTTCCATCTGCATGGAATATCTTTTTCCATCCCTTCAGTTTCAGTCTGTATGTGTCCCTAGGTCTGAAGTGGGTCTCTTGTAGACAGCATATATACGGGTCTTGTTTTTGTATCCATTCAGCCAGTCTGTGTCTTTTGGTTGAGGCATTTAATCCATTTAAGTTTAAGGTAATTATTGATATGTATGTTCCTATTACCATTTTCTTAATTGTTTTGGGTTTGTTATTGTAGGTCTTTTCCTTCTCTTGTGTTTCCTGCCTAGAGAAGTTCCTTTAGCATTTGTTGTAAAGCTGGTTTGGTGGTGCTGAATTCTCTTAGCTTTTGCTTGTCTGTAAAGGTTTTAATTTCTCTGTCAAATCTGAATGAGATCCTTGCTGGTTAGAGTAATCTTGGTTGTAGGTTTTTCCCTTTCATCACTTTAAATATGTCCTACCACTGCCTTCTGACTTGCAGAGTTTCTGCTGAAAGATCAGCTGTTAACTTTATGGGGATTCCCTTGTGTGTTATTTGTTGTTTTTCCCTTGCTGCTTCTACTTTTTTTTCTTAGTATTTAATTTTTGATAGTTTCATTAATATGTGTCTTGGTGTGTTTCTCCTTGCATTTATCCTGTATGTGACTCTCTGTGCTTCCTGGACTTGATTAACTGTTTCCTTTCCCATATTAGTTAAATTTTCAACTATAACCTCTTCAAATATTTTGTCAGTCCCTTTCTTTTTCTCTCCTTCTTCTGGGACCCCTATAATTCGAATGTTGGTGTGTTTAATGTTTTCCCGGAGTTCTCTGAGACTGTCCTCAATTCTTTTCATTCTTTTTTCTTTATTCTGCTCCGCAGTAGTTATTTGTACTATTTTATCTTCCAGGTCACTTATCCTTCCTTCTGCCTCAGTTATTCTGCTATTGATCCCTTCTAGAGAATTTTTAATTGCATTTATTGTGCTGTTCATCACTGTCTGTTTGCTCTTTAGTTCTTCTAGGTCCTTGTTAAACGTTTCTTGTATTTTCTCCAATCTATTTACAAGGTTTTGGATCAACTTTACTATCATTGTTCTGAATACTTTTTCAGGTAGACTGCCTATTTCCTCTTCATTTGTTAGGTCTGGTAGGTTTTTGCCTTGCTACTTCATCTGCTGTGTATTTCTCTGTCTTCTCATTTTGCTTAACTTACTGTGTTTGAGGTCTCCTTTCGCAGGCTGCAGGTTCGTAGTTCCCATTGTTTTTGGTGTCTGTCCCCAGTAGCTAAGGTTGGGTCAGTGAGTTGCATAGGCTTCCTCATGGAGGGGACTAGTGCCTGTGTTCCAGTGGATGAGGCTGTATCTTGTCTTTCTAATGGGCAGCTGTACGTCTGGTGGTGTGTTTTGGGGTGTCTGTGGCCTTATTATGATTTTAGGCAGCCTCTCTGCTAATGGGTGGGGTTGTGTTCCTGTCTTGCTATTTGGTTGGCATAGGGTGTCCAGCACTGTAGCCTGCTGGTCGTTGAGTGAAGCTGGGTGCTGGTGTTGAGATGGGGATCTCTGGGAGATTTTTGCCATTTGATATTATGTGGAGCTGGGAGGTCTCTTGTGGACCAATGTCCTGAACTTGGCTTTCCCACCTCAGAGGCACAGCACTGACACCTGGCTGGAGCACCAAGAGCCTGTCATCCACACGGCTTAGAATAAAAGAAAGAAAGGAAGGAAAGGAGGGAGGGAGCGAGAAGATACAGTAACATAAAATAAAATAAAGTTATTTAAATAAAAAATAATTATTAAAATTTTTTTAATAAAAAGAAAAGAAGGAAGAGAGCAACCAAACCTAAAAACAAATCTACCAATGATAAAAAGTGCTAAAACTATACTAAAAAACAAAAAAAAAAACGGACAGACAGAGCCCTAGGACAAATGGTAAAAGCAAAGCTATGCAGACAAAATCACACACAGAAGCATACACATACAAACTCACAAAAACAGAAAAAGGGAAAAATATTTATATATTTTTGCTCCCAAAGTCCACCTCCTCAATTTGGGATGATTCGTTGTCTATTCAGGTATTCCACAGATTTAGGGTACATCTAGTTGATTGTGGAGCTTTAATCTGCTGCTCCTGAGGCTGCTGGGAGAGATTTCCTTTTCTCTTCTGTGTTCGCACAGGTCCTGGGGTTCAGCTTTGGATTTGGACCTGCCTCTGCATGTAGGTCGCCTGAGGGCGTCTGTTCTTAGCTCAGACGGAACGGGGTTAGAGGAGCAGCTGATTCGGGGGCTGTGGCTCACTCAGGCCGGGGGGAAGGAGGGGCATGGCGTGCGGGGCGAGCCTGCGGCGGCAAAGGCCGGCGTGACATTGCACCAACCTTAGGCGCGCCGTGCGTTTTCCCGGGGAAGTTGTCCCTGGATCCTGGGACCCTGGCAGTGGCGGGCTGCACAGGCTCCCGGAAGGGGGGTGTGGAGAGTGACCTGTGCTCGCCCACAGGCCTCTTGGTGGCGGCAGCAGCAGCCTTAGCGTCTCATGCCCGTCTGTGGGGTCCGCGCTCATAGCCGCGCTCGCGCCCATCTCTGGAGCTCCTTTAAGAAAGTCTCTTGTCTCTTCGGCAGGTGCAGACCTTTTCCCGGACTCCCTCCCGGCCAGCTGTGGCGCACTAGCCCCTTCAGGCTGTGTTCACGCGCCAACCCCAGTCCTCTCCCTGCGCTCTGACGGAAGCCGAGCCTCAGCTCCCAGCCCCGCCCTCCCCGGCGGGTGAGCAGACAAGCCTCTCGGGCTGGTGAGTGCCGGTCGGCCCTGAAACTCTGTGCGGGAATGTCTCCGCTTTTCCCTCCGCACCCCTGTTGCTGTGCTCTCCTCCGCGGCTCCGAAGCTTTCCCCCTCCGGCATCTGCAGTCTCCGCCCGCGAAGGAGCTTCCTAGTGTCTGGAAACCTTTCCTCCTTCACAGCTCCCTCCCACTGGTGCAGGTACCGTCCCTATCCTTTTGTCTCTGTTTATTCTTTCTTCTTTTTCCCTACCCAGGTACGTGGGGAGTTTCTTGCCTTTTGGGAGGTCTGAGGTCTTCGGCCAGCGTTCAGTAGGTGTTCTGTAGGAGTTGTTCCACATGTAGATGTATTTCTGATGTATTTGTGGGGAGGAAGGTGATCTCCGTGTCTTACTCTTCCGCCATCTTGAAGTTCCTCACCTCCTCTTACATCTTGACCTGAGAATATTTGTTGCAATGATTAATTGGTATTAAATCATACATGTCCATAGTTTAAACCATGTATCAGTCTGTCAATCTCCCTGTCATATTCACAAAGATTTAAGCTCCCCAAATGTTCAGAATCTCTCTGAGACTCAAATGGAATGGAACTACAATTTTCTTTCCTCAAGGAGCTGTACAGAAAGTGGAGAAACTCTTCCATATGGATCTGCAGGGAGTGTATTATTTCAAGTATTGTTTTGCTCAGCACCTTAGAGACCAGCTGCTGAGAAAAAAATGGTCCTGTGAAAAGAAACCTGAATTGTCATCAAACTGCTGCAGCTGCCAATTATTAGCTTTGCAGGGCAGATCTTATATATATTAAAGCAGACGTACTTCATCTACCCCGAAATTACATTCTGCATCTCACATTGGCTTGCTCTACCTTTTGAACTCCTTAAATTTCGAATTTCATTAGCGTCTATACTGACTGCTTTCACATAGATTAATAAAATCCCATTGGTAATCTGCATGCCTTGTTTACATGAATTTCTTGTACGTGAATAGGACTTTGATTCATGTTTAGGACTCACTGATTCATGTTTAGGACTCACTGACCATGTGCTCTATTTAAGCAGGGGTATGTGTTGTAATCAATCATGGACCACTCCAAAAACATTTTATAAAAGCACTATAAGGTCCCAGCATAGCATAAACTCAGGAAATAAAAACCACCATCCCACAACAGAGTTTCAATTTATACTCTCTAGCCTTTACAAATGAGATTTTAAGGTGTAATTTAAAGATGCATGTTTTAAGAGCATTTATCTCCTTTATACTGTGTGTGTGGTTTTTCAATATAAACAATCATGTGTGAGAGAATTCTCTTAGACTTGAGCATTTGGTTGAATAGTTTGTATCTCTAAGGAGAACACCAATCATTGATGAGGGCTGCACAGCTACAGCCAATTCACACTACACATAAAAGTATTATTGGTTACAATTTTGGATTATCGATTTACATGGGATGCATGTGGCTGAAATAGTGCCTTGAATTCCCAGTTGGGAAGAGTGGATTCAAAAATAGGTTTAAGCAGTATATTTACATCACGTGCACTGTATTTAATTCAGATTAAGTATTTAGAAGTTACTTTTATTTTGTAAATACTTAAATTTCTTAAAGATATGCACACATATATATGTAAAATATGTGTATGTATATACATATATCTTTTAAAATTAACTAAAATTAGTCACTTTTTTACACTAGTGAGGAATGCACACAGAGCTAAACATCCCCCTATACAAATCCTACTTTTATTTCTACTCCTATTTCTACTCCTGTTAATGGTAGGTAATGCTTATTGAACATCTGCTCTGCTCAGTTATACTTTACATTTATTCACAAAAGTAATTCTTATGACAATTCTATTAGAGAGATAATTCTGTGTTTATTTATAAATGTATAAGTTGGGATTTGGCAAACTGCCAGAAGTTATATAGTTACGTGGCAGGAAGTGGACCTAGATTTCAGAACCAGTTTTTCATCTACCATGAAGCTAGGAATCTTGCTACTCTGTGTAACAGTTCTTTACTGTAGTAGGCACTTTTTCACATGTTACCTAAAAATAATATCATTACCATTGCCCCTTAAGATGAGTATTATTATTATTTTATAGATGAGAAAATCAAAGTTATGTCAGGTCAAGCAAATTTCTCATACAGATTCTAAGTGACATGGGATCACTCTGAGTGCAGTGTTGGCAAGTGTGGGAACAGGAATAAGTTAGGAACCTCTTTCAATAATCTAGAAAGAGAAGGTTGGTGGCAGTGAATAGGTAAGAAGTGGTCATATTATGGATTGATGACCCGTGGTGCATCAGGAAAGGGATAAGTCAAGGATGACTCCCAAAACTCTGGCTTCAGCAGGTATAGGTATATATTGGTACCACTTCCTAAATAAAATGTAAAACATTATGAAAGGCACACTCCGGGTATGACCGCAAAGATTTCTTTTTAAATTTGAAGTTCCAGTGTGATATCCAAAAATCGATTTACAGGAAGTAGTTGGATTTTTAGATGGGGGCTTCAGAAGAGAACTTGGATCTAGCAATATCATTTACGGGTATGTTAGTTAGCATTGGGGCTGTCACTGAAACCACTGAATAACTATTGGGGGAATGTGTCACACAGTGAACTGAGGACAAAGCTAAGACTGATCCCTAAGGAATGCCTATGTTTGAAGATCAGGTATATGAATCAGAGCCCGCAAAGAGTAAAGAAAAGGAATAAAAAATGAAGCAGAAAAAAATCAGAGAATTTGGAGTCATAAAGTTCCAAGGAGGAGGTTTTCTTATAAGGACTTCATATTTTTAGAGCAGTTTTATGTTCACAGCAAAATTGAAAGGAAGGTACAGAAATATCCCATATATCCCTGCCTCCACACCTGCATAGCCTCCCCCATTATCAACATCACTCTGCAGAGTGGTACATATGTTACAACTGATGATGTAAGCATTGGCAAATCATAATTACCCAAAATCCATATTTACGTTAAGGTTCACTCTTGATGTTTGTACATTTTATGGGTTTGGACAAATGTATCTCAGCATGTATCCATCATTATGATATCACACAGGGTATTTTTCACTTCCATAAAAATCCCCTGTGCTCTGCCTATTTACCCCTCCCTCACCACCCGTGTCCCCCAGGCAATAACTGATCTTTTTACTGTCTCCATAGTTCTGACTTTTTCAGAATGTCATATAGTTGGAATCATACAATGTCTAGCCTTCTCAGATTGGTTTATTTAACTTAGGAATTTGCATTTAAGTTTCCTCTGTCTTTTCATGGCTTGATAGCTCATTTCTTTTTAGTGCTTATATTTATCCCTTCATTTACTGAAGGGTATCTTGGTGGCTTCAAAGTTTCGGCAGTTATGAATAAAGCTGCTCTAAACATCTTATGTAGATTTTTATGTGTACATAAGTTTTCTACTTCTTCGGGTAAATACCAAGGTATGTAATTCTTGGATCATATGGTAAGAGTGTTCAATTTTGTAAGAAACCACCTAACTGTCTTCCAAAGTGGCTGTATCATTTTTCATTCCCACCAGCAATGAATGAGAAGTTTCTGTTTCTCCACATTCTCGCTAGCATTTGGTGTTGCCATTGTTCCAGATTTTGGCCATTCTAATAGGTGGGTAGTGGTATCTCATTGTCCTTTCAATTTGCATTTCCCTGTTGACATGTGATGTGGAACATATTTTCATATGCTTATTTGCCATCTGTATATCTTCTTTGGTGAGGTATCTGTTAAAGTCTTTGGATGATTTTCTAATTGGGATGTTTGTTTTTTTATTGTTGAGTTTTAAAAATTTCTATATATTTTAAATATGTCTTTATCAGATATGTCTTTTTAAACATTTTCTTCCAGTTTGTAGCTTGTCTTCTCATTCTCTTGACATTGTCTTTTAGAGAGCAGAAGCTTTTAATTTTAATGAAGCCCAGCTGGTCAATTGTTTCTTTCATGGATCATGATTATGGTATTGTATCTAAAAAGTCATTGCCATACCCAAGGTCATCTAGGTTTTCTCCTATGTTATCTTCTAAGTTTCTTATACTTTTTCATTTTACATTTAAGTCTATGACCCATTTTGAGTTATTTTTGTGAAAAATGTAATGTCTGTGTGTATATTCACTTTTCTTCTATCTTATCCTAGTAATTCTTTACCTTCTAGCTGCAGTTTGTACCTTTTGAACACCTTCATTCAATTACCCCAACTCCCACCCCCTGTCTATGGTAACCACAAATCTGATCTCCTTTTTTATAAGTTTTTGGTTTTGTTTTGAAGATCCCACATATAAGTGTGATTCATACTGTATTTGCCTTTCCCTGACTTATTTCACTTAGCATAATGACCTCAAGGTCCATCCATGTTGTTGAAAATGGCACAATTTCCTCCTTTTTTATGGCTGAATAATATTTTATTGTGCATGTGTGTGTGTGTGTATATATATATATAGCAAAATTTCTTTATCCATTCATCTGTTGATGGACACTTAGGTCATTCATGTCTTGGCTATTGTAATTAATACTGCTATGAACATGGGGGTGCAGATATCTTGACATAGTATTTTTATTTCCTTCAGATACATACTCAGAAGTGGAATTGCTGGGTCATATAGTTGATCTATTTCTCATTTTTTGAGGAAGTTTTATACTGTTTTCGAAAGTGACTGCACCACTTTGCAGTTCCACTAACAGTGCATAAGGCTTCCCTCTTCTCCACAGTCTCACCAGCACTTTTAAAAATCTTTTGTCTTTTGATACTAGTCATTCTAACAGGCATGAAGTGGTATCTCATTGTGGTTTTGATTTGCATTTTCCTGTTGATTGGTGATGTTGAGTATCTGTTCATGTACTTGCTGGCCACTTGTATACTTGTATATTTTCATTGGAGAAATATCGTTTCAGGTCTTTCGCCTATTTTTAAATTGGATTATTATTATTATTACTTTTTTTTGCTATTGAGTTGTATGAGTTCTTTATGTATTTTGGTTATTAACCCCTCATCAGATAAATGGTTTGCAAATACTTTTGCCCATTTCGATTCTTTGTTTGTTTGTTTGTTTTGCATGTGGATATCCAGTTGAAGAGACTATTTTCTCTTCATTGTATTGCCTTTACTGCTTTTGAAGATTCCTATATTTATGTGGTTCTATTTCTGGGCTCTCTATTCTGTTTCGTTGTTCTATTTTTCTTTTCTTTTGCCAAAACCACACTGCCTTCATGACTGTGGATTTATATAGTAAGTCTTGAAGTTGGGTAGTATCAGCCCTTCAACTTTGTTCTTCTGTTTCAATACAGTGTTGGCTATTCTGGCTCTTTTGCCTCTCCATATAAACTTTGGAATCAGTTGGCCAATATCCAAAAATAACTTGGTGGGATGGGAAGATTGTTTTTCAAATGGGTTGAATACTGTTTTATCAAATAAAAAAAGAAAAAGAATCAATGGATTTACAAATATGTGTGTGATTGGTTATGTTAATGAGGATAATTCCAGTGGAGTACTGAGGATGTGAGTCAGATTAAACTGGTTAGGAAAAGGTAGAAGGGATGAGAGAGTGAGACAGGAAGCTAATAGACAACTGTTTGACATTGTGGGAAATTAACCAGGGAGAAAGCAGTTGCTAGAATATGCTGTGGGATCCAGGACTTCCTTGAGGTCTGTCAAAACTACAATATGGGGCTTCCCTGGTGGCGCAGTGGTTGAGAGTCCACCTGCCGATTCAGGGGACACGGGTTCGTGCCCCGGTCCGGGAAGATCCCACATGCCACGGAGCAGCTGGGCCCGTGAGCCATGGCCGCTGAGCCTGGGCGTCCAGAGCCTGTGCTTCGCAACGGGAGAGGCCACAACAGTGAGAGGCCCGCGTACCGCAAAAACAAACAAACAAACAAAACTACAATATGTTTGGCATGTTACCTATAAAGTACACAAGAGAACATTATTAACACTTAAGCTTTCCTTTTAAAGTCTGGGGAAACTGACAACCTTGAGTGAAAACATGGTATAAAGTAAGAGACAACGATTTGGTCACATATATCTGTGTTTGAATTCTTGGTCTAACACATTAAATTAGGTGGTCTTAGGAAGTTACCTATTCTCTTTGAGCCTCCCTCAAAGAAATAATATCACTTTATGGAGTGGCTGAATGGATGAATTAAGTATTATACCTAGTATGCTTAGCAAAATACCTGGCACAGCATAAATGCTCAATAAATGGTAAATTGAATTGTTGTCATAACAGAAATAATTATAAAGGAATAACTCACATACATGATGCTACCTTTTTGATGACTTTACTGTTACTGCTAACCAGGACCCATCTCACCTCTCAGCTATGGTCACTCAGTATTTGCTTACCTTTGGTTTGTATACTTTTGCGTGATTTAATTGCCCCAGTTATGGAGGAGTTTGGTTTCACTCAACCTAGGATACAAAAAGTATGGAACTAAAGTAGTTATGATCATTTTTTTTTTTTTTTTTCGGTACGCGGGCCTCTCACTGCTGTGGCCTCTCCCGTTGTGGAGCACAGGCTCCAGATGTGCAGGCTCAGTGGCCATGGCTCACGGGCCCAGATGCTCCGCGGCATGTGGGATCCTCCCGGACCGGGGCATGAACCCGTGTCCCCTGCATCAGCAGGCGGACTCTCAACCACTGCGCCACCAGGGAAGCCCATGATCAGTTTTTTTTCAACTGCTTTACTGAGCTATGGAGTCTTTGGATTTGCGTATTCTATACGTTTCATATTAAAAGAGTCACACAATATTTAAGTCTTGTGACTTGCTTCTTTAACTTAGAGGAATGTTTTCAAGGATCATCCATGTTGTAGCATTTATCATAGTTCTTTTTTATTGTTGGATAATATCCCATTGTATGAATATGCTACTACATTTTGTTTATTCATAAGTTTATGGACATTATATTGTTTCTACTTTTTGGCTATTATGAATAACGATGCTACTATAATATTTTTGTAAAAGTTTGTGTGGGCATATGTATTCATTTACCTTGAGTATATACCTAGGAGTGGAGTTGCTGAATCAATGATAATTCTCTGTTTAACTATCTCAGCAACTGCCAGGCTGTTTTCCAAAGTGGCTACAACATTTTAATTTCCAAAAGAAATGTATAAGAGTTCCAATTTCTCCACATTCTTACCAAAACTTGTTATCGTCTATCTTTTTTATTCAAGCCATCCTAGTGAGTATCTCATTATGGTTTTGCTTTGCATTTACCTGATGGCTAATGCTGCTGAGAATCTTTTCATGTGCTTATTGGCCATTTGTGAACCTTCTTTGGAGATATGTCTATTCAGATTCTTTGTCCATTTTTCTAAATTGGGATTTTTGTCTTTGTATTATTGAGTTGTCTGTGTCCTCTATGTATTGTATTTAAATTTGCTAGATGCAAATCCATTATCAGATATGTGACTTGCAAAACTTTTCTCCCATTTTTGTGCGTTTTTTTTTTTTATTTCATAAAAGACCGGGAGGATATTTTAAATTCAAAGCCAGAGCTTTCCACATGCCAAGGAAGTATTAAGGTATGAGTACCACTTGGGTTGGGGTGGCAGGGCTAAAAAGACTCTAAGAATGAGAAATTCAAATATTCAGGTCATACAGGGTTCTTTGGAATGACCTGGAATTATAGCTATGAGTTGTAATGTAATTAATAAAATATGTTCTGAGTTCCAAAAAGCCTGACTTACAAATGAATGCAACTATTTTGTAATGAGAAGAGTCAAGCAGTGATGTCTACAACTTATAAAAATTACTCCCTTTCCACAAAGTACTGCGAGTTAGCTTCCTGATATCTCATTTCAATTTTATTTTCACTCAACATTTGCAGACCATTAATTTGTCAAATACTGTGAGAGGAATTTATTACTTTTTTAAACTCAGTTTTTAAGGTGTTCTCCTAGAACTAAAGTTTTAAACTTTCCAATTTACTGAACATTTTCCTCACCTTCTTTCATTCAATTTGTTTGTGTTTGTGTATATGTGTATGTGTGTGTATGGAGACATATTCATTCATATACACGTATACATATGTATTCATTCATAAACCTATTCACATATTTAGTATATTTTAGTATTCCAATTAAGACCACTTGTTCTGATCAATACATATACAGTATCCATGCAGACTTCTTTTCTTGACAGCATCCTTTCACTCATCAGCTCATTTGATCTTTGAAATTTATTTGAAAATATACAATAGCATCAATTATTTCATTATTCTAAGGTTCTTCTTCCCTTGCCTACTCTCCATGTTGTACAGAAGACCATGCTTTCTCCTTTTAGATCCCAGTCATGATTTTTATCTGCTTATAGGGAGAACAAAGGACCATCTGAAGTGGATGACACTAATTGTGATTGTGTTTTCACACATCTTCAGTATCATTCACGTCAGACTGTGCATTGTCTTTCCACTTTCCTCTTGGAGTTTTTTACTCTGGTCATTTTAAAAAGGATCAGTAAGAATGACAGGCAACTGAGAATTCATGAACTACTTTTAAGCCAGTCTTGTGTAACTCCATACTATTAAAAGTTTTTTGGGTTTTTTTTCACGATGCAGGAATGAAATGATGTGCATACAAATGAAGTTGCATTTAGACAATACACAAATTTAGCGAGCACTGCAATAACTGTAGGGGCTTCGTCCTCTCCTCAGTCTTCTCCCCGTGGCTCTGTGAGGGTCACATGTGGGTATTTCACAGGAGCTCAGGAGTGGGCCTCTTCATGACCTTTATCCTTGGTCTCCTTGTAATTATATAGCGTCCAAAATGCAATAGAGGGAGCATTGAATTCATCGCTGTTACTGCTGCCAGCGGCCTCTATGAAAAATAGCTTCTCTACCTATAGCAAGTCTCCCAATTTCTTCTTTGCTATTTAATACAGAAATAAGGAAAGGGCCCTTAATATCTTGATCACTTTTGTCAAGCTCAGTCTCAACTAGGTCTCAAACAGGATGACAGCTACCATGCTAAGTAAATCATTCAAGGCAATTAAAGAAAAAATTATATAGTGAGGCATTCCATTCTAAATATCAAAAGAACTATCCTTAGCCTTCATCTGGAGAAACCTTGCAGTCTTCATGCCTCACCCCACTGATCACTCTGAGAAACTAGATCTTGGAAGTCACCACTTGTGTGAACCTACTTGGGAAAGCACCAGCTCTGGATGCAATGAAGAGATATCAGTTTTGGTTTGGCCTGTCACTAACTTGCTTTAGAAATTTATGTGGCTGGCTTACGAGTGTGTCTCAGTTTGCTCATCTATAAAGTAGTAATAATGATCGTTCTAGTGGGCAGTGTTGATCTGTGGCACAGCTCCCTGGAAAGCCAGAGGTTTGGACAGTGAGATGTCTTGTGTTTGAAGGCAGGAGTAGCCTTCTCTATATAGATTGATTTCTTTCCAGTTCTCAGCTCAGTGTCTGCAAGGGAATAAGCCCTTCATGCTTAAGAGATGATCTTGCTATTATTGTTACTAAGGCCTTGAATTAATGGAAAGTGCTTCTTAAGTCACGCATGATTTTCTTATCTGAAATTTTTGTATTAATCAACCTTGTTCAGAATGCATCTCAGAATGAATTCATGTGATTCAGTTCTAGATCTTTAAAGTACAACACAAGCACCAAGTGAGTGAAAATGTAATTATACTGTAACCATTAACAATCAAACATCTGTAACTTCTCTCCCTGCTTCCTGCCTCGTTCCACTAAAATTCATTCTCCACACCTCCTCTACTGTAATATTTTTTGGAAATAGAAATCTGGTCATATCAGGTTTTAATAGCACCCAACGATTTCCCATTGCCTACTCAACAAAACCCTGGCTCCTCAGCATGGCATACACACGCATCTGAAGTCTGGCAACTCTCTCTCTCTCTCCAAGCCTTTTTATGGCTACGCTGGGCCCTGCAACAGGGAACTATTATCTAGGCATTTTTCCCAATGCTAGTTTGTGTATGCTACCTTTTCTCCATGGTACATGCTCCCTTTTTGCTCCACTGACTACTTCTTATATTTTACAACTCAATCCAAACCCTTTCCTCCTGGACCTTTTCTCTGAGTTAAACATGCTCAGTTGGTGCCCTGCTTTTTGTGTTGACATAATACGTATACACGTATCTAACTTTGCATTTACCCTATTTATTAAACTTCTCTCTTAATGAGTCCATCTCCATTTTATGTAAATTCCTTGAGGGCAGGGGAAGTCTTATTCATCTTTGTATTTGTAGCTCTAAACATTGTATAGGAACCCCACATACATGCTAGGTTCTTTGCTAAGCACTTTATATACATGTCATCGAATTTTCACAGTAACGTGATATGGTTGGCATTGGTATTCCAGTTTTATTAATAAGGAAATGAGACTTGGAGAGAATAAATACTTCTTCCAAGCTCATGCAGCTGCCACGTGGCCGAGCCTGATCCTGTGTGTCTCACTTTTGAGCTGAAGTGCTTACTATATATACCCTTGTTCTACTTCTCCTCAAATATCAGTTCACATTAAATACTCAGTGATAGTCTCAATAATTTCACTAGTTCTACCTACAAATATGTTCCTTCACAAACATTAACTAAGTCTTGATTGAGCCTACTTTAATTTCCAACCATCAGTATATCTCTCTGTTCTTTTCATTTCTTGACAGACATCTTTGTGGAATCCCCCCCTCCAGCTATTTCATCGACATCCTTCTCTGATTAGCCTAATTCATCAAGGATCCATATTGTCAAATCTAACAGCTTTTTTCAAGACAGCTCTGAACATACACGTGACATTCTTTCTGCCAGAAATACCATTTTTCTTTCCATTCATACAACTCAAATACCACCTTTTCTGTGAAACTCCCAGATTGCCCCAGGCACTTGGTTGTCCATAATTTTTAGTCCCCTTAATATACTGTGAATGGCTGAACTATAGCCATTGTCACACTGCACCGAAGTTGTCTTTCCTCCACCTGTATTAGGAAGTGCTAATGAGGAAGACCCTGGGTTGCATCATTCCCCCAATTTTTGAAATGTAGAAGGTACCCACAGTGGTTGCAGAAAAAAAGAGAAATATGTAAATATGATGCTTAGTATATATAAATATAGGTAAAATTAATGCTAATGTTAGTTTATATAATTTATATAGTATTGTATATAACCATGTAACTATATGAGTTATCTATATCTGTGTATATCACTAGTTTATTCAGTACTAATTTATTCATATAATCTTAGACTTAAATTTAGACTCAGGCAAGTGCCTATATTGTTTACATGTCCTACGGAGGTTTACAATGCTATTATTTTGAAAATGTCATATGATTTTTGGATGATGAGATGAAAATTTATTTACATTTGTATCTGTATTCCCTCTGCAAAGTATAGGCTACTTATTCCAAGCAAAACTCTAGAGAGTTTTCTTAAATATCAAAGAGTACTTTGATTATATGTTGATTAGCTAAGAGTTACATATTATAAACTTAAGTTAAAATGAATTCAGAATAATTGACAAATTGATTGTTGACACTTTTGAAACAAGGTAATACAAATACAAATGCCATTTTTAACATTAACAATGAGTAGGCTAACTGGATGATCATAATTCTGCATAAAAATGTGACATTCTTTGATGTATTGTGACAGGTACATTTTAGTTTATTTATTTATTTGTTTTCTTGTTTATTATTATTTTTATTTATTTTTTTAAACAGCAGATTCTTATTAGTTATCCATTTTATACATATTAGTGTATATATGTCAATCCCGATCTCCAATTCATCCCACCACGACGCCCCCACTGCCACATTCACCCCTTGGTGTCCATACGTTTGTTCTCTACATCTGTGTTTCAACTTCTGCCCTGAAAACCAGTTCATCTGTACAATTTTTGTAGGTCCCACATATATGCATTAATAAACGATATTTGTTTTTCTCTTTCTGACTTACTTCACTCTGTATGAAAGTCTCTAGATCCATCCACGTCTCTATAAATGACTCAATTTTGTTCCTTTTCACGGGTGAGTAATATTCCATTGCATATATGTACCACTTCTTTATCCATTTGTCTGTCGATGGGCACTTAGATTGCTTCCATGTCCTGGCTATTGTAAATAGTGCTCCAATGAATATTAGGGTGCATGTGTCTTTTTGAATTATGGTTTTCTCAGGGTTTATGCCCAGTAGTGGGATTGCTGGGTCATATGGTAGTTCTATTTTTAGTTTTTTAAGGAACCTCCATACTGTTCTCCATAGTGGCTGTATCAATTTACATTCCCACCAACAGTGCAAGTGGGTTCCCTTTTCTCCACACCCTCTCCAGCATTCGTTGTTTGTAGATTTTCTGATGATGCCCATTTTAACTGGTGTGAGATGATACCTCATTGGAGTTTTAGTTTGCATTTCTCTAATAATTAGTGATGTTGAACAGCTTTTCATGTGCTTCTTGGCCATCTGTATGTCTTCTTTGGAGAAATGTCTATTTAGGTCTTCTGCCCATTTTTTGATTGGGTTGTTCATTTTTTTAATATTGAGCTGCATGAGCTGTTTTTATATTTTGGAGATTAATCCTTTGTCCACTGATTCGTTTGCAAATATTTTCTCCCATTCTGAGGGTTGTCCTTTCGTCTTGTTTGTAGTTTCCTTTGCTTTGCAAAAGCTTTTAAGTTTCATTAGGTCCCCTTTGTTTATTTTTGTTTTTATTTCCATTACTCTGGGAGGTGGATCAAAAACTGTCTTGCTGTGATTTATGTCAAAGAGTATTCTTCCTATGTTTTCCTCTAAGAGTTTGATAGTGTCCGGTCTTACATTTAGGACTAATCCATTTTGAGTTTATTTTTGTGTATGGTGTTAGGGAGTGTCCTAATTTCATTCTTTTACATGTAACTGCCCAGTTTTCCCAGCACTACTTATTGAAGAGACTGTATTTTCTCCATTATATATCCTTGACTCCTTTGTCATAGCTTAGTTGACCATAGGTGCATGGGTTTATCTCTGGGCTTTCTATCCTGTTCCATCGATCTATATTTCTGTTTTTGTGCCAGTACCATATTGTCCTTATTAGCTTTGTAGTATATTCTGAAGTCAGGGAGTCTGATTCCTCCAGCTTTGTTTTCTTCCCTCAAGACTGCTTTGGCGATTCGGGGTCTTTTGTGTCTCCATACAAATTTTAAGATTTTTTTGTTCTAGTTCTTTAAAAAATGCCATCGGTAAGTTGATAGGGATTGCATTGAATCTGTAGAATGCTTTGGGTAGTATAGTCATTTTCACAATATTGATTCTTCCAATCCAAGAACATGGTATATATCTCTCCATCTGTTTGTATCATCTTTAATTCCTTTCAGCAGTGTCTTATAGTTTTCTGCATACAGGTCTTTTGTCTCCCTAAGTAGGTGTATTCCTAGGTATTTTATTCTTTTGTTTGCAGTGGTAAATGGGAGTGTTTCTTTAATTTCTCTTTCAGATTTTTCATCATTAGTGTATAGGAATGCAAGAGATTTCTGTGCATTAATTTTGTGTCCTGCATATCATCTCACACCAGTCAGAATGGTCATTATCAAAAAAATCTACAAACAGTAAATGCTGGAATGGGTGTGGAGGAAAGGGATACTTCATACACTGTTGGTGGGAATGTAAATTGATACAGCCACTATCGAGAACAGTATGGAGGTTCCTCTAAAAATGAAAAATAGAACTACCATACCACCCAGCAATCCTATTACTGGGCATATACCCTGAGAAAACCATAATTCAAAACGATCATGTACCACAATGTTCACTGCAACTCTATTTACAACAGCCAGGAGATGGAAGCAACCTAAGTGTCCATCAATAGATGAATGGATAAGGAAGATGTGGCACATATATACAATGGAATATTACTCAGCCATGAAAAGAAATGAAATTGAGTTATTTGTAGTGAGGTGGATGGACCTAGAGTCTGTCATACAGAGTGAAGTAAGTCAGAAAGAAAAAAACAAATACCGTATGCTAACACATACATATGGAATCTAAAAAAAAAAATGGTTACGAAGAACCTAGGGGCAAGATGGGAATAAAGATGCAGACCTACTAGAGAATGGACTTGAGGACACGGGGAGGGGGAAGGGTAAGCTGGGACAAAGTGAGAGAGTGGTAGTGTATATATGGACATATAAACACTACCAAGTGTAAAATAGAAAGCTAGTGGGAAGCACTTGCATATCACAGGTAGATCAGTTCAGTGCTTTGTGACCATCTAGAGGGGTGGGATAAGGAGGGTGGGAGGGAGGGAGATGCAAGAGGGAAGAGATATGGGAACATATGTGTATGTATAACTGATTCACTTTGTTATAAAGCAGAAACTAACACACCATTGTAAGGCAATTATACTACAATAAAAACGTTAAAATAATTTTTTTGTATCCTGCAACTTTACCAAATTCATTGATTAGCTCTAGTAGTTTTCTGGTAGCATATTTAGGTTCTCAATGTATAGTATCCTGTCATCTGCAAAGAGTGACAATTTGACTTCTTCTTTTCCAACTTGGATTCCTTTTATTTCTTTTTCTTCCCTGATTGCCATGGCTAGGACTTCCAAAACTATGTTGAATAATAGTGGTGAGAGTGGACATCCTTGTCTTTTTCCTGATCTTAGAGGAAATGCTTTCAGTTTTTCACCATTGAGAGTGATGTTTGCTGTGGGTTTGTCATATATGGCCTTTATTATGTTGAGGTAGGTTCCCTCTGTGCCCACTTTCTGGAGGGTTTTTATCATAAATCAGTGTTGAATTTTGTCAAAAGCTTTTTCTGCATCTATTGAGATGATCATATGGTTTTTCTTCTTCAATTTGTTAATATGGTGTATCGCATTGATTGATTTGCATATATTGAGGAATCCTTGAATCCCTGTGATAAATCTCACTTGATCATGGTGTATGATCCTTTCAATGTGTTGTTGGATTCTGTTTGCTAGTATTTTGTTGAGGATTTTTGCATCTGTGTTCATCAGTGATATTGGTCTGCAGTTTTCTTTTTCTGTAGTATCTTTGTGTGGTTTTGGTATCAAGGTGATGGTGGCCTCATAGAATGAGTTTGGGAGTGTTCCTTCCTCTGCAAATTTTTGGAAGAGTTTGAGAAGGATGGGTGTTAGCTCTTCTGTAAATGTTTCATAGAATTCGCCTGTGAAGCCATCTGGTCCTGGGCTTTTGTTTGTTGGAAGATTTTTAATCACAGTTTCAATTTCAGTGCTTGTGATTGGTCTGTTCGTATCTTCTATTTCTTCCTGGTTCAGTCTTGGAAGGTTATACCTTTCTAAGAATTTGTCCATTTCTTCCAGGTTTTCCATTTTATTGGCATAGGGTTGCTTGTAGTAGTCTCTTAGGATGCTTTGTATTTCTGCGGTGTCTGTTGTAACTTCTACTTTTTCATTTCTAATTTTATTGATTTGAGTCCTCTTCCTCTTTTTCTTGATGAGTCTGGATAATGGCTTATCAATTGTGTTTATCTTCCCAAGGAACCAGCTTTTAGTTTTATTTATTTTTGCTATTGTCTTCTTTGTTTCTGTTTCATTTATTTCTGCTCTGATCTTTATGATTTCTTTCCTTCTACTAACTTTGGGTTTTGTTTATTCTTCTTTGTCTAGTTCCTTTAGTTGTAAGTTTAAGTTGTTTATTTGAGATGTTTGTTGTTTCTTGAGGTAGGATTGTATTGCTATATAAACTTCCCTCTTAGAACTGCTTTTGCTGAATCCCATAGGTTTTGGATCGTCGTGTTTTCTTTATCATTGGCCTCTAGGTATTTTTTGATTTCCTCTTTGATTTCTTCAGTGATTTCTTCGTTATTTAGTAATGTATTGTTTAGCCTCCATGTGTTTGTGTTTTTTACAGTTTTTTCCCTGTAATTGATATCTCATAGTGTTGTGGTGAGAAAAGATGCTTGATATGATTTCAATTTTCTGAAATTACTGAGGCTTGATTTGTGACCCAAGTTGTGGTCTGTCCTGGAGAATGTTCCTTGTGCACTTGAGAAGAAAGTGTAATCTGGTGTTTTCGGATGGAATGTCCTATAAATATCAATTAAATCTATTTGGTGTATTGTATAATTTAAAGCTTGTGTTTCCTTATTAATTTTCTGTTTGGATGGTCTATCCATTGGTGTAAGTGAGGTATTAAAGTCCCCCCCTATTTCTGTGTTACTGTCGATATCCTCTTTTATAGCTGTTAGCAGTTACCTTATGTATTGAGGTGCTCCTATGTTGGGTGCATATATATTTATAATTGTTATATCTTCTTCTTGGATTGATCCCTTGATCATTATGTAGTGTCCTTCCTTGTCTCTTGTAACATTCTTTATTTTAAAGTCTATTTTATCTGAGTATTGCTACTCCAGCTTTCTTTTGATTTCCATTTGCATGGAATATCTTTTTCCATCCCATCACTTTCAGTCTGTATGTGTCCCTAAGTCTGAAGTGGGTCTCTTGTAGACAGCATATATATGTGTCTTGTTTTTGTATCCATTCAGAGAGCCTGTGTCTTTTGTTTGGAGCATTTAATCCATTCATGTTTAAGGTAATTATCCATATGTATGTTCCTATTACCATTTTCTTAATTGTTTTGGGTTTGTTTTTAGAGGTCCTTTGCTTCTCTTGTGTTTCCCAGTTGGAGAAGTTCCTTTAGCATTTGTTGTAGAGCTGGTTTGGTGGTGCTGAATTCTCTTAGCTTTTGCTTGTGTGTAAAGGTTTTGATTTCTCCATCGAATCTGGATGAGATCCTTGCCAGGTAGAGTAATCTTGGTTGTAAGTTCTTCCCTTTCATCACTTTAAATATGTCATGCCACTCCCTGCTGAGAAATCAGCTGTTAACCTTATGGGAGTTCCCTTTTACGTTATTTGTCATTTTTCCCTTGTTGCTTTTAATAATTTTTCTTTGTCTTTAATTTTTCCAATATGATTACTATGTGTCTCAGCATGTTTCTCCTTGGGTTTATCCTGTATGGGACTCTCTGCACTTCCTGGATTTGGGTGGCTATTTCCTTTCCCATGTTATGGAAGTTTTCGACTATAATCTCTTCAAATATTTTCTCAGGTCCTTTCTCTCTTCTGCTTCTGAGAACCCTATAATGCGAATGATTTTGCATTTACTGTTGTCCCAGACGTCTCTTAGGCTGTCTTCATTTCTTTTCATTCTTTTTTTCTTTATTCTGTTCCACAGCAGTGAATTCCACCATTCTGTCTTCCAGATCACTTATCCGTTCTGCCTCAGTTATTCTGCTATTGATTCTTTCTAGTGCATTTTTCATTTCAGTTATTGTACTGTTCATCTCTGTTTGTTTGTTCTTTATTTCTTCTAGGTCTTTGTTAAACATTTCTTGCCTCTTCTCGATCTTTGCCTCCATTCTTTTTCCAGGGTCCTGGATCATCTTCGCTTTCATTATCCTGAATTCTTTTTCTGGAAAGTTGCCTGTCTCCACTTCACTTAGTTGTTTTTCTGGGGTTTTATCTTGTTCCTTCATCTGGTACATAGCCCTCTGCCTTTTCATCTTGTCTGCCTTTCTCTGAATGTGGTTTTTGTTCCACAGGCTGCAGGACTGTAGTTTTTCTTCCTTCTGCTGTCTGCCCTCTCCATTTTAGTTTATTTTTGCACATTCGGTAGCAACTATTATGCTAAGCAGTACTAGTTCTGATTGTATTCTTCAACCTTAGAGAAAATGCAGTCACAAATCAGACCACTGTAGTGTACATCACTTTCTCTAACAGAGGTTGATATTGTTACAGCACAGATGGAAGCAAGCAGTATGGGTCTGGGAGTCTTGAAGACTTTGCAGAAAGTCTCTGGGATGTTTGAGAAGGTCCAAGCAAAGCACACTGGTGAGAGGGTAGACTCAGCAATCTTCTGCCTTTTACAAGTTTGCCCAGTGAAGCTCATTACCCTTTATCATATGGAAGTTCGGATATTTCTCTCTTCCTTACACCTTTCCAGATCTTGTAATTTCCTATTCCAAGGTAAGCAATCTATATATGAAATTCCAGAATAAGTATGTCCTCCAAGCACATGACTGACTCTGAGGTGAAAAGAAACTCTCGTATTTTGTGGTTGTTTTGTCTTTTTGTCTGCTGTTCGTGGCATGCGGGATCTTAGTTCCCCAACTAGGGATTGAACCCATGCTTCCTGCAGTGGAAGCAGGGAGTCTTAACCACTGGATGGCCAGGAAAGTCCCCCAAACTCTGTTTAATTTGGTAAAATTGCATTTTATTTGGAAAATAAGTTTTGATACTGTTTTAATTGTAACTGTAGATTAACATTGCTTATGAAAGTATACTTATATGAGGATTCAGAGGTAACTCAATTACCTCTTACGGAAGGGATAACAAAAAGGTTCATGTCTGAGTTTTCTTTTTTCATCACTTAGATAGTTCAAGGAAAAAAATTTGATGTCAGAGAGAACTAAATTAAATGTCCACTATTCTGTTAAATCCGTGTGAAGGCCTAGAGCTTTTGTTTTTTTCTATCTCCATGTAGATAACACTACTAGATCAGTAATATTTGTGTGTTGTTGATAGCATGTCAATATTACATTGATTCCTTGTGTAAAAAATAAGTTTAATTGAGTTATGTAGGGAAAGGTATATCCATATTTATGCCATAGAACCGTTGTTAGGATTAAATTAGATATGATACAGAAAACACCTAACACCATTTCAATGAAATACTCACTGATTCTCTAGTTAGAAAGTGCTCTTAGCCAAAAATCTTCCTCTTCTACCTTCTTTATAAGAGGAACTACGTTTCTGGATCTGAATCACAGTTTTCTTATTTACTCTGTTATCTTTGGCATCATAATAATCTAAACAGAGTTGCTTTGAGAATATAGTCAGAGGTATAAGTAAAGGACTTCACACATTGTTCTGCCCAGAAAATGATAAATGTATGGCACTTATTTTTATAATTCTGATTTATCTGCATTTAAATTCATTTAACCAAATCATCAGGCTCAGAAAAAGTATTGAACTTAGGAAAATGTTATTGGAAAAGCTCTAGTTTAATATACAGATGACTGAATATTAAATCAGAGATTTTCTTTTTACCTCTGTCCCGGCAATCATTCTAAGAGATTGTCCCTAACTTGTACCTTATGTTTGGTACCTGATTACTTGCTCTACATTCCTGTCTTTCTTCTTGACTGTACAACTTTTCTTTCTCTGTTGCTCAGTGACAGCCATCCTGCAGAGAATCCTAAATCCCATTTCAGGCGTCCTGGTACTTGCCTGACACTTTGAATCACTGCATAGTTTGGTTGCCCAATTTTCTGTTGCTCGGTTTAAACTGTTTGCATGAACGGCCCTGTTTTTCTGAATTGATATTTTTGATTCTGACTATGTATTTTGCCTGCCAGATGTGCCATTTTTGCCTGACTGAACTGATTTCTGGTCAACATTTTCAGGGGCAAGTTTAACTCCAGTCAATCTACCATTGTGCTTTTGCACATGTGTGCATATATGTGAGTGTGCAAACACACACACACACAAACACAAACACACACACACAAATCTGCCTGCTTTTCCCAGCCTACCCTGACCACCAAAACTTACGAATTTTTTTTTGCATAATAGCAGATGTCAGCACTTAAGATTACTAGATTTAGATCCTTGCTGTGCAATACAAGTTTTTTTTAATGGAAATGTATTTGTTAAAATCTTCATATTTATTTATTGAAAATCTTAATTTCGTTTGAGATAAGACATAATACTTAAGAGTCTGGACTCAGGGGCAAAATTTCTTACAGTCCCATTCCAGCTCTGCCATTTACAAATTGTGCTAACATGGCTGAATTACATCATTTTTTCTGCGCCTCAGTTTCATCATCTCTAAAATGAAGGTGTCATATTGCTGTTGTGATTAAATGAGTTACTGCTTGTAAAGTGTGGAACACTGCCTGGCACACAGTAAGTGTTCAACAAGTATAGATTAGTTTTGGTTTATGTTATTATTCTGTTGTATTCGTGAAATAATCCTGCTCAAAAAACATTAACCTCTAAAAGAGAACCCAGATTGTTTTACCAATATTTAATTTTTTTATTTGATATATTCACACACAGCAAAATAGACTTGAACTTAGTACCAGGAGGTCCTTAGCATCCAAAGGAATCAGTAATCAGTCAATACATTGGCTTCAGTGAGATAATGTACCAGATTCATGAGAAAAAAATTATTACATTTATTTCTGCTGCTTATAAAGTATCTGTGAAAAAATATGTGTAAATATATTATTAAGTCATTATTTCTTCATAATGGCACAATATGCTATTTTAAATGGTCATACAACTATAATACATCTAGAAACATTTGCATAGATAGGACTCAAATATAAATAAATATTAAACAAAAATATTATTAGTAATATTTACCTTTGATTATATTGGGCAAAGCTTAATTTGTAAGATGTCTATGAAGAAAAGAACAGTAATGTTTCTATATCATTAGATTTAACTGTCACCATAAAACATGATGGGTTATAGAAACCACCATGAATCTTGTATGGAAAAATATATACCATTGAAGTTATGATGCAAACATAAACTAAAATGTGAAAAAATGAAAGATAAATCAAAACAAAAACAGAAGTAATCCACACTGCAAGTATTTTGGAGAATGTAACTGTTTGGATAGACAAGGACTTTACTAAACTGTAAGTTTCTTTCACCACAATTCAGATATGGTTGGAAGCACCATTCAAAGTCAGACCTTTGGGAAAATCTCAATGTCTGAAATGGTCAAACTTGCTTAGAGCCTAGATTAAAGAAAGAAAACTGAAGCAGAAGTTCTGTAGAATTAAACAAGCTTCAATATCACAAATATTCATTTATATTATTATGAAGCAAGTTCTGGAATAAATAGCAGTTATATTATTTGCTTTCAAACTTCGGTTAGAAAGTAGTGACATTGTGTATCATCTAGTTTTCAACAATTAGGTGAATGTTGATGGTTTTAAAGAATTTGTTTTTTAATCTGTTGGAATCTTAACTAATTTTTTTTAGCATCCTTATTAGAGTATAATTGTTGGAATTTTAAAGGCTGTTAATATTTTCAAGGTAGTGGTGAGATTCTTTGCTAAATAAATGTCAATATTAAAAAGTCATGTGCTTTGTGAAATGATAAACGGTTTTCAGTACCTGGAAACATTTAATCTGTATCTGTACCATCTCTGTCTCTATAAATCTATATGTCTCTACATCTGTATCTCCATCTCTTCATCTCTCTATGTAAGGGGGAAAGGTCATCGCCAGCACCACTATTGCTTAGATATCCCTGCTGCTCTGTATATTCACTGATATTTGGTATTCTTTTATTTTTTTCCCCCAAAGTTGTTGTTATTAAAAAATCCTAGTGTTTTAGCCAATATACATTTTTTCTTATCAATGACTTGCTTGTTTACATTATTTCTCTACTGGCACATTGGATCGTTTGGCTTTTATGTATTGACTTGTAATCTTTTATATTTTCAAGATAGCAATCTAATATTAATGATATGTATTGCAGATATCTAATTTGTAGCTTCTGTTTTAATTTTCTCCAGGGTGTCATTTAATCAGCATAAATTCTTAATTTTAATATAGCCAAATGTATCAAACTTTTCTTTAATTCACTTTTGTATTTTAAGAAATTCTTTTTGTGTTTTAAGAAATCTGTTTCTGTCTTGATTCCATATGTTCCTATATTTTATTCTAAAAGTAAAGGTTTTTCTTTCACCTTTAAAAGTTTAATTTATCTGAGATTGATTTCTGTTAGAATGTGAGATAGGAGTATAATTCTATTCTTTCCATATGGATACCGATAGTTTCAGATCATTTATTGAAAAATCCATGTTACCAAAGTACAATAACGCAAGCTAGGTTGTAAATCAAGTTTCTATCAATGTGTAAATTTGATTATGGGCTTTTTATTCTTTTCTAGTAATTTTTATTTTTATATTCTGGCATCAACATTGCTACCTTTAGTCCAGTTTTATTAAAATCTTGATTTCCAATGAGACAAATTCTCCCTCTTAGGTCTTAGATGTTCTTGAGTCTTTATTACATCATATTAATTTTATGATTAATAACATGATTGTCATGTTCTACCAAATAAACAAACAGACAACTTTTATATATGAATTACCATTACAGCAAATCTCCTGATTACTTTGGGAAGAATTGATATATTTAAAATATTGGTAGTCATTATTTACAAAGATATCTTTTGTATATATTTTTCCTGTTTTGTGGTGCTGCTGTGTACAGAAGTGCAACTGAATTTGTATATGCTGATGGTGTATCTCAGAAACAAGCTAAATTTGTTGATTAATTCTAATAATTTATTTGTAACTTACTTTTCCTTTTCTATATACACAATCACATGTCATAATGACAGTTCGAGTCATTCATTCCAATCTTTTTAGTCATCTCTTTTCCTACCATTGACTAAGAATATTTAGAAGTTTTAATAAAATTTCTTATTTCAAAGGAGCAAATCCACTGTTAATCATTAAATTCTATGTGTTTATGTGTGTGTGCATTTATATCATGTATAGTACATGCATACATATGTACATTCATATGTGCATACATACATGCATGTATACAGTTACTGAATTTCCCCTTTCTAATTTTTCTTTTAGTTTAAAATTTTTAAAATTATGACCGAATATTGGGTGTTATGTGATTTTTTTGCTTTAATTTGTTCATCTGCTATTGTGAGCAGATTACACTAAATTTCTAATGATAAATCAATTTGGATAAACCTAAGTTGGTCTTGATGAATTGATCATTATAAATACTGATAAAGTCAATCTAATTATATTTCACTTTGCATTTTTTCCATGTACAATGTTAAAATTAACTGATAGCTTTAATTTCTTAACCTGTACTTGTTTTAGTTTTAAACTTTTATTGGCCCTATAAAATGAGTTCTGGGAATGTTTCCTCTTTTCCTATTCTCTTACAGTATTTTTGTAAGGTTGAAATTCTTTCTTCCTTGAATGTTGGGTAGAAACTCAACAGAAAAAAAGAAAAAATTTGGCCTGACATTTTAATTGTGAGAATATTTTCGACAAATAATTCAACTTCTTTAAATGTGATAGGAATATCTAGGCTTTCTAATTTTTCTGTGCTTCATTTAGTGAGCTGTATTTGGCAAAATTTTCTTCTCATCTAAGTTTTCAAATTTATGATGTTTGCAGTACCCTCTTATTATTTTTTAATCTCTTCCAACTCTGTACTCATACCTCTCATTTTGAATATTATGTAATATTTCTTTCTTTTGACTTTTTTGACCAACTTGAGACTATCTGTGTGCTCTTGCTTGTATGATTATTTTATTTTTCTATTCCTTTCTTTATCACATTTTTTCTCAACATATTATGTTTTCTTGGAAGAGAGAGGCTGATTAAACAGTTTTTTTCTTGTCAAGTTCTAAATGTGGATATTTAATTTATTAATTTTAGTCACTGTTTTAGTTCATCATTCCATCTTAAATCTCAGATCTTCTATCTGAGATTTCTATCTATTCCTTCTATCTATTCCTCTAATGTTATCATTAATGAAATGTGTTTGTGGAAAATGGAAACATATTTTCTCTGGCTCTAAATGTTACTGAAGTTAGTATTCCACTGTGTTTTGGCTTCCTTTTTTCTCAAGGGTCCAGTTAATTTTTTTCCTCTAGTTGCTTTTATGAAATTCTCCAGTTTTTTTGTTTGTTTTATAGTTTCTTCATAATATTATAGAGTTTTTAAAAAAATATTCTCACAATTTTACAGGGTACTTAAAAAATCTGCTTTGTTATTTGTTACAGTTTTTTGTTCCTGACTCATATTTTCAATCTTTCATTTTAACTTCTTTAAGCATATTTCAATATTTTTAATTCTCTGGGTCTGAAAATAGCCATTCTTTAAAGTATTTGCACATCTAATTATGCTGACTTTTAAGAATTACCAGTTTTAAAATTGAAACATTATACACATCTAGAAAAGTACAAATATTACAAGTGCACAGAAGGATGAATTTTTACAAACTGAATTAGTAGGTTAACAGCACCCAGATCAAGAAACAGGATGTTATTGGCATCAGAGAAACCCCCTTGGTGCTCTTCTGTCAGGAACCAGCCTCCCCCAAAGGAGTTCCTTTCCTAATTGCTACACCAAGGGTTAGTTTTGCCTATTTTATTCAAAATAGACTCTTTTCTGTCTGTGTTCTTTCATTTTATCATTCTTCTGCAAGATTCCTCCCTGCTATTGCCCCAGTTGTGGTTCATTCATTTCCACAGTTGAAGAGTACTTCCTGTGTGTAAGTAGCATTTTATTCTATTGCTGATGGGCATTCACTTAGTTTCTAGTGTGTGGCTATTACAAATAGTGCTGCTATTTGTACATATATTTTGGTAAATATACATATGCATATTTGTTGGGTGTACACTAGGAGAATAATTATTGGACATAGAACATGCAGATGTTCAGCTTCAGCAGCTACTTCCAGTTTTCCAAAGTGGCTAAACCAACTGGCTAAAGCAATTTGTGCTCCCACCAGTATCTTAGGAAAGTTCCAGTTGCTCCCCATCCTTACTGTTTTCCATCTTTTAAATTTTATTATTCTTTTTAAAAATAAACATTTTTGTTGTTTCAGAATAGTGTTAAGGAAAAATTGGGAAGATAGGACAGACTTCATGTATAATCCATTCCTAGTCTGCTGTTTGTCTTGCTCTTGGTGGCATTGTTTGTGTGTGTGTGTGTGTGTGTGTGTGTGTGTGTGTGTGTGTGTGTGTGTGTGTTTGTGTATGTGGTGTCTGACTGTTTTCTTCTTTTAGATTCCTTAGAGTTGTTTTCATCAGAAAGGTCAGGCATGGAATCTGGCCTTCTGTGCTGCTAGAAATGCAAGTTTAAGTTCATTCTTCAATTCACTTCAGTAAGGCCTCAAACCCACCAGGGTCTTGTTGCCCAATCCAATGAAATGCTTTTCTTCTCATAGCTTTTACCTAATAGCAATTTCTGCCAAAATCACTTACACCTGCTTTTGTGAAACAGTCCTTTCCCTTACCTTTCATCATTTTCTCTTTTTTTTTCCCCACTGGCCACTCCTTGACAGACTCTTTTTGCAGCTTTCTTCTCCCCATCAGATCACTAAGTTATGGAATGTATCATGCCTCATGTTCTGCATCCCATCCTGCTCCATGTTTTTAAATAGTTCATATGGTAATGACTCTCAAATGTATATATCAAGCATAAATCTCTTTGCTGAACTGTACTTTTTTTATCCAACTGCTTATAGCATTCTCACTTGGATATTTTATAAACTTTTCAGATTTATTATATACAGAGGGGAATTCTTGGTTCTCACTGGCTTCTCAGCTTAGGACTTCACACGTACTTTTCTTCTTTCAAGAACACTCTTTGTCTCTTTCTTATCCTCAGGTTTCATTTAAGATATTGCCTTCATAGATTGGCTTTTCCCTCCTTAAATACTTCCAAATCTATGATTTCTCTTTTATTATTATGGTAGTTTTCTTTTTACTAGTTCTCACAGCCCACTATTACTGTACCTATTTCTTTATTCCATTATATTCTGTCTCACATATTCCTAAGTACGCTCCCTGAGGACAAGATTCCTCTTCGTCTTCATCATTGCTGTGTTTCCAGCACTTCTCACAATCACAATTAATAGCACCTGGTAAACACTGCTTAAATGTTTGTTGAGTGAATGCTGCTTTTGTCTTCCAAGTCTTCTATAGGATGCAGTGAAGAGTGTCAAAGTCTTAGAAACTTTGGCAGCAGAATACAAAAAGGAAAATAGCAGATTTTACTATATATGATTTTGCTTGGAGAATCTTAATATTTTAAAATGCATTTCTTATCCTTGTCCTGGTTTAGGGACCTGGGTCTTGTCTGTGATAACACTTTATTTAGAGTTCACGGGAAGATGTGTGACTTGAATTCAGTCAACTCCAGGAATATTGGAAAATCTCATAATTACTTGGCACAGCCTATGCTGGATAAACCAGAGCTGGGATGGAGGCATGGATTCCACTTAAACACTCTTATGAGAAAGCATTTTTATTATGCATTTCCATTAAAAGAGAATTTCAGAATTGACTGTGTGTCTAGGATAATACATGCATTTCCAGGTCAAGTACACAGTATCAATTTTTTATTCCAATCACAAGAATTCTTTTATTAAAATTTAGTGTTTGAGCAGAATTGAACTTTACTCTTTAATTAACTAGCACATTTTCAATCTACTTCAATTTTTCAGAAGGTGGTCATTCATTTTTCTGTATGAACGAGGGAGATAGCTGATCTTTGTAAAGATTGGGTTTAAATTTTATCTTGTGTAGGAAATATTCTTCTGGCACAATGAAAACATTTTATTTCAATTTGCATTTTGCTGAGGGGAGGTAGGGAAAGAAGAAGGGAAAGAATGAAAATGAGATGGGGTAGGAATAATTTCTTTTTTTAAATGAAACTATCAAGGTATCTTTGAATCAAAAAAAGAAGGGATACCACTGATATTAAACCACTTTTGGTGCATCTAGTATTAATTTTTACTGTTAAGTTTACTATATTTTGGCCCATTATTGCAGTCAGAAAATTATCTTCAACCATTAAACATATTTTGTTTTTCATTGCCTTAGTCTCTGGGAAAAAGCATAGTAGCTATGCTCTCATCTGCTCTCAGAAGCACTATTGTTGGTTAATTAGGGAAAGGTGAAACACTATGCCATCCTTGAGAACCAGTATTCATATGTTAAATACAAATTGATGCTATTTATATTTGTTCTATAACAATTATTTCAGTCATGAAATAAGCAGCAAGTTCAAACTTATTTATAATTTCCTACCTATTCTTTATTGTATAAAATGTCATTATTTATTAAAACACTCAGATGTGTTGAAGTAAACTTGTTTAATGCATCATAATACATTGTTCGAGTTGGCCACCTCTTTATAAGATGTTGGCAACTTACTTTGTCAACAACACGCCCATACAGGCATTGAGAGCATGAAGATAATAAAATTCTGGTTTAAATACTAATTAGCAAGCAATAGGGGCTGTCAAGTTCAATCATAATTGTCTAGCTGATAGGACATGCAAATACAGAGTGTGCATGTTTGTATTAAAACATTTTCCATTATTTATTAAGACATATGCAAGGATTTTACTGAGCCACCAATTTCCAAGCTCAAATGAGGATCTATAACTAGGTTAAACAAAGAAAATATGGTGTAAAAAATAAAGGATTATAAGAATTTAAATAAAAATTAAATTACTGCTTTGTTGTTGCCAGTTCTTTCTACATTATTGTGTAATCATGAACTAACTTGTGATGTTAACACCTTATTCCATTTTAATATGACAACACCACATGCAGAATTGCCTTTGTAATTCAACAGTGATTATATGGATTATTATTTTCAAAACCCCAAACACAATTTTGAAAGAAAATCACAGCAAATTGTTGATTTTTAGATTCTCACGAAAGGGTATCTATTTTTTTTGTGTGTGTGTGTGGTACGCGGGCCTCTCACTGTTGTGGCCTCTCCCGTTGCGGAGCACAGGCTCCAGACGCGCAGGCTCAGCGGCCATGGTTCACGGGGCCAGCCACTCCGCGGCATGTGGGATCTTCCCGTACCGGGGCACGAACCCGTGTCCCCTGCATGGGCAGGCGGACTCTCAACCACTGCGCCACCAGGGAAGCCCAAGGGTATCTATTTTAGTCACTTACTAAAATAAAAACAAAAACTTCCCATGTATGAATTCCTGATAAATATGACCCATCTTATTTCTTATTGTTTTTTGAAATAATAACGTTAATTGTGAGAATTTGGGTGTATAAACAGACTCATCATTTCCATCCAATGGGCCAAGGATATGACTATATCCTCCTGGAACTGGAACTCAGCCTTCATTTCTGAAAGCTGCTCTCCAATAATTGATTGTGCTTCACATGATCACGCATTTATGCTCACACACACACACACACACACACACACACACTGAGGGTTTTTAAAATTTTTGGTGTGGGAAAATGAAGTAAGACTATCCTGCTACATATACATGTCCTGATCTTTTTAAACAAATATAATGATTTAGGGCTTCCCTGGTGGCGCAGTGGTTGAGAGTCCGCCTGCCGATGCAGGGGACATGGGTTCATTCCCCGGTCCGGGCAGATCCCACATGCCGTGGAGCGGCTAGGCCCGTGAGCCATGGCCGCTGAGCCTGCGCGTCTGAAGCCTGTGCTCCGTGTACCCCCCCCCGCCCCCCCCCACACAAGAAAATATATATACTGATTTAAAATTAGATTTAGTTGACTTAGAATAATAAAGCAGATTAATTTAATTTTAGCAACTCATAATATACTCTAGGAAAAATAGAAAAAAAAATCTTTATGGGAAATGTGCATAATGTAATATGAAGCTCAGGATTCTACAAGAGATATAATTTAGAGATATTCCTGATTAGTCTTTTCATTTTAAAAATGAGGAAGTGTGGCCTTCAGAAGTTAGTTGGTTTACAAAAGAATAGATAGCCATCTGAAAGAGTACCTGAATTTCAGTTGGTTATTATTTTTCTATATTGTCCTCTCTTCTATGACTTCACTTTATAGAAGTTAACTTTATAGAACTAATCCAATGTATTATCTCAATCATTGATTCATTCATTCATTGTCTATTTCTACTAGAATATAAATTCTGTGAAGGCAGAATCCTGTTGTTCTTGGTCACTTTATCCTCAGTGCTTGAACAGTGTCCATCAAAACATGTGTTTGAGGGACTTCCCTGGTGGCACAGTGGTTAAGAATCCACCTGCCAGTGCAGGGGGCACAGCTTCGAGCCCTTGTCCGGAAGATCCCACATGCTTTTTTTTCTTAAATTCCATATATCTGTGTTAGCATAAGGTATTTGTCTTTCTTTTTCTGACTTCACTCTGTATGACAGACTCTAGGTCCATCCACCTCATTACAAATAGCTCAGTTTCATTTCTTTTTATGGCTGAGTAATATTCCATTGTATATATGTGCCACATTTTCTTTATCCATTCATCTGATGATGGACACTTAGGTTGTTTCCATCTCCGGGCTATTGTAAATAGAGTTGCAATGAACATTTTGTCACATGACTCTTTGAATTTTGGTTTTCTCAGTATGTGGGATTGCTGGGTCATATGGTAGTTCTCTTTGTAGTTTTTTAAGGAACCTCCATACTGTTCTATAGCGGCTGTACCAATTCATATTCTCACCAGCAGTGCAAGAGTGTTCCCTTTTCTCCACACCCTCTCCAGCATTTATTGTTTCTAGATTTTTTGATGATGGCCATTCTGACTTGTGTGACATGATATCACATTATAGTTTTGATTTGCATTTCTCTAATGATTAATGATGTTGAGCATTCTTTCATGTGTTTGTTGGCAGTCTGTATACTTCTTTAGAGAAATGTCTGTTTAGGTCTTCTGCCCATTTTCGAATTGGGTTGTTTGTTTTTTTTGTTATTGAGCTACAAGAGCTGCTTGTAAATTTTGGAGATTAATCCTTTGTCAGCTGTTTTACTTGCAAACATTTTTTCCCATTCTGAGGGTTGTCTTTTGGTCTTGTTTGTGCTTTCCTTTGCTGTGCAGTGCTTAGAAGTTTCATTATGTCCCATTTGTTTATTTTTGTTTTTATTTCCATTTCTCTAGGAGGTGGGTCAAAAAGAACCCATAGGTGGGCCTATGTTTTCCTCTAAGAGTTTGATAGTTTCTGGCCTTACTTTAGATCTTTAATCCATTTTGAGTTTATTTTTGTGTATGGTGTTAGGGAGTGTTCTAATTTCATTCTTTTACATATAGCTGTCCAATTTTCCCAGCACCACTTATTGAAGAGGCTGTCCTTTCTCCATTATACATTCCTGCCTCCTTTATCAAAGATAAGGTGACCATATGTGCGTGGGTTTATCTCTGGACTTTCTATCCTATTCCATTGATCTGTATTTCTGTTTTTGTGCCAGTACCATACTGTCTTGATTACAGTAATGTAGCTTTGTAGTAGTCTGAAGTCAGGGAGTCTGATTCCTCCAGCTCCATTTTTCATTCTCAACATTGCTTTGGCTATTCGGAATCTTTTGTGTTTGCATACAAATTGTGAAATTTTTTGTTCTAGTTCTGTGAAAAATGCCAGTGGTAGTTTGATAGGGATTGCATTGAATCTGTAGATTGCTTTGGGTAGTAGAGTCATTTTCACAATGTTGATTCTTCCAATCCAAGAACATGGTATATCTCACCACCTATTTGTATCATCTTTAATTTCTTTCATCAGTATCTTATAATTTTCTGCATACAGGTTTTTTGTCTCCTTAGGTAGGTTTATTCCTAGATATTTCATTCTTTTTGTTGCAGTGGTAAATGGGAGTGTTTTCTTCATTTCACTTTCATATTTTTCATCATTAGTGTATAGGAATGCTAGAGATTTCTGTGCATTAATTTTGTATCCTGCTACTTTACCAAATTCACTTATTAGCTCTAGTAGTTTTCTGGTAGCATCTTTAGGATTCTCTATGGAGAGTATCATGTCATCTGCAAACAGTGACAGCTTTACTTCTTCTTTTCCGGTTTGGATTCCTTTTATTTCCTTTTCTTCTCTGATTGCTGTGGCTAAAACTTCCAAAACTATGTTGAATAATAGTGGTGAGAGTGGGCAACCTTCTCTTGTTCCTCATCTTAGTGGAAAGGGTTTCAGTTTTTCAACTTTGAGGATGATATTGGCTGTGGGTTTGTCATATATGGCCTTTATTATGTTGAACAAAGTTCCCTCTGTGCCTACATTCTGCAGGGTTTTTTAAATCATAAATGGGTGTTGAATTTTGTCAAAAGCTTTCTCTGCATCTGTTGAGATGGTCATGTGGTTTTTATCCTTCAGTTTGTGTATCACGTTGATTGATTTGCATATATTGAAGAATTCTTGCATTCCTGGAATAAACCCCACTTTACCATGGTGTATGATCCTTTTAATGTGCTGTTAGATTCTGTTTGCTAATATTTTATTGAGGAATTTTGCATCTATGTTCATCAGTGATATTGACCTGTAGTTTTCTTTCTTTGTGACATCCTTGTCTGGTTTTGGTATCAGGGTGGTGGTGGCCTCATAGAATGAGTTTGGGAGTGTTCCTTCCTCTGCTATATTTTGGAAGAGTTTGAGAAGGATAGGTGTTAGCTCTTCTCTAAATGTTTCATAGAATTCGCCTGTGAAGCCATCTGGTCCTGGGGTTTTGTTTGTTTGAAGATTTCTAATCACAGTTTCAATTTCAGTGCTTGTGATTGGTCTGTTCATATTTTCTATTTCTTCCTGATTCACTCTGGGCAGGTTGTGCATTTCCAAGAATTTGTCCATTTCTTCCAGGTTGTCCATTTTATTGGCATAGAGTTGCTTGTAGTAATCTCTCAAGATCTTTTGTATTTCTGCAGTGTCAGTTGTTACTTCTTGTTTTTCATTTCTAATTATATTGATTTGAGTCTTCTTTCTTTTTTTCTTGATGAGTCTGGCTAATGGTTTATCAATTTTGTTTATCTTCTCAAAGAACCAGCTTTTAGTTTTATTGATCTTTGCTATCGTTTCCTTCATTTGTTTTTCATTTATTTCTGATCTGATCTTTATGATTTCCTTCCTTCTGCTAACTTTGGGGATTTTTTGTTCTTCTTTCTCTAGTTGCTTTAGGTGCAAGGTTAGGTTGTTTATTCGAGATGTTTCCTGTTTCTTAAGGTAGGATTGGATTGCTATATACTTCCCTCTTAGAACTGCTTTAGCTGCAACCCATAAGTTTTGAGTTGTCGTGTCTCCATTGTCATTTGTTTTCAGGTATCTTTTGATTTCCTCTTTGATTTCTTCAGTGATCACTTCATTATTAAGTAGTGTATTGTTTAGCCTCCATGTGTTTGTATTTTTTACAGAACTTTTCCTGTAATTGATATCTAGTCTCATAGCGTTGTGGTCAGAAAAGATACTTGATACAATTTCAATTTTCTTAAATTTACCAAGGCTTGAATTGTGACCCAAGATATGATCTATCCTGGAGAATGTTCCATGCGCACTTGAGAAAAATGTGTTTTCTGCTGTTTTTGGATGCAATGTCCTATAAATATCAATTAAGTCCATCTTGGTTAATGTATCATTTAAAACTTGTGTTTCCTTATTTATTTTCATTTTGGATGATCTGTCCATTGGTGAAAGTGGGGTGTTAAAGTCCCCTATTATGAATGTGTTACTGTCAATTTCCCCTTTTATGGCTGTTAGTATTTACCTTATGTATTGAGGTGCTCCTATGTTGGGTGCATAAATATTTACACTTGTAATATCTTCTTCTTGGATCGATCCCTTGATCATTATGTAGTATCCTTCTTTGTCTCTTGTAATAGTCTTTATTTTAAAGTCTATTTTGTCTGATATGAGAATTGCTACTCCAGCTTTCTTTTGGTTTCCATTTGCATGGAATATCCTTTTCCATCCCCTCACTTTCAGTCTGTATGTGTCCCTAGGTCGGAAGTGGGTCTCTTGTAGACAGCATATATATGGGTCTTGTTTTTGTATCCATTCAGCCAGTCTGTGTCTTTTGGTGGGAGCTTTAAATCCATTTACATTTAAGGTAATTATCGATATGTATGTTCCTATTCCCGTTTTCCTAATTGTTTGGGGTTTGTTATTGTAGGTCTTTTCCTTGTCTTTCGTTTCTTGCCTAGAGAAGTTCCTTTAGCATTTGTTGTAAAGCTGATTTGGTGGTGCTGAACTCTCTCAGCTTTTGCTTGTCTGTAAAGGTTTTAATTTCTCCATCAAATCTGAATGAGATCCTTGCTGGGGAGAGTAAACTTGGTTGTAGGTGTTTCTCCTTCATCACTTTAAATATGTCCTGCCAGTCCCTTCTGGCTTGCAGAGTTTCTGCTGAAAGATCAGCTCTTAACCTTATGGGGATTCCCTTGTGTGTTATTTTTCCCTTGCTGCTTTTAATACGTTTTCTTTGTATTAAATTTTTGAGAGTTTGATTAATATGTGTCTTGGCATGTTTCTCCTTGGATTTATCCTGTATGGGACTCTCTGTGCTTCCTGGACTTGCTTAACTATTTCCTTTCCCATATTACGGAAGTTTTCATCTATAATCTCTTCAAATATTTTCTCAGTCCCTTTCTTTTCCTCTTCTTCTTCTGGGACCCCTATAATTAGAATGTTGGTGCATTTAATGTTGTCCCAGAGGTCTCTGAGACTGTCCTCTGTTCTTTTCATTCCTTTTTCTTTATTCTGCTCTACAGTAGTTATTTCCACTATTTTATCTTCCAGGTCACTTATCCGTTCTTCTGCCTCAGTTATTCTGCTATTGATCCCATCTAGAGTAGTTTTAATTTCATTTATTGTGTTTTCATTGCTTGTTTCATCTTTAGTTCTTGTAGGTCCTTGTTAAATGTTTCTTGCATTTTGTCTATTCTATTTCCAAGATTTTGGATCATCTTTACTATCATTATTCTGAATTCTTTTTCAGGTAGACTGCCTATTTCCTCTTCATTTGTTAGGTCTGGTGGGTTTTTATCTTGCTCCTTCATCTGCTGTGTGTTTCTCTGTCTTCTCATTTTGCTTATCTTACTGTGTTTGGGGTCTCCTTTTTGCAGGCTGCAGGTTCGTAGTTCCCATTGTTTTTTGTGTCTGTACCCAGTGGCTAAAGCTGGTTCAGTGGGTTGTGTAGGCTTCCTGGTGGAGGGGACTAGTGCCTGTGTTGTGGTGGATGAGGCTGGATCTTGTCTTTCTGGTGGGCAGGTCCACGTCTGGTGGTGTGTTTTGGGGTGTCTGTGGACTTATTATGCTTTTAGGCAGCCTCTCTGCTACTGGGTGGGGTTGTGTTCCTGTCCTATGCTAGTTGTTTGGCATAGGGTGTCCAGCACTGTAACTTGCTGGTCGTTGAGTGAAGCTGGGTGCTGGTGTTGAGATGGAGATCTCTGGGAGATTTTTGCCATTTGATACTATGTGGAGCTGGGAGGTCTCTTGTGGACCAGTGTCCTGAAGTTGGCTCTCCCACCTCAGAGGCACAGCCCTGACGCCTGGCTGCAGCACCAAGAGCCTTTCATCCACACAGCTCAGAATAAAAGGGAGAAAAAGTAGAAAGAAAGAAAGAGGATAAAAAAATAATGTAAGATGAAATAAAATAATAATTATTAAGAAAAAAAAATTTTAAGTAAAAAAATTTGATGGATAGAACCCTAGGACAAATGGTGAAAGCAAAGCTATACAGACGTAATCTCACACAGAAGCATACACATACACACTCACAAAAAGAGGAAAAGGGGTAAAAATCATAAATCTTGCTCTCAAAGTCCACCTCCTCAATTTGGGATGATTCCTTGTCTATTCATGTATTACACAGATGCAGGGTATATCAAGTTGATTGTGGAGTTTTAATCTGCCTCTCCTGAGGCTGCTGGGAGAGATTTCCCTTTCTCTTCATTGTTCGCACAGCTCCTGGGGCTCAGCTTTGGATTTGGCCCCGCCTCTGCGTGTAGGTCGCCGGACGGCGTCTGTTTTTCGCTCAGACAGGACGGGGTTAAAGAAGCAACTGACTCGGGGGCTCTGGCTCACTCAGGCCGGGCGGAGGGAGGGGTGCGGATGCGGGGCGAGCCTGCGGCGGCAGAGGCCTGCGTGACGTTGCACCAGCCTGAGGCTCGCTGTGCGTTCTCCCGGGGAAGTTGTCCCTGGATCCCGGGACCCTTGCGGTGGCGGGCTGCACAGGCTCCCAGGAGGGGAGGTGTGGATAGTGATCTGTGCTTGCACAAAGGCTTCTTGGTGGCGGCAGCAGCAGCCTTAGCGTCTCCTGCCGGTCTCTGAGGTCCGCGCTTTTAGTTGAGGCTCACACCCGTCTCTGGAGCTCCTTTAAGCAGCGCTCTTAATCCCCTCTCCTCGCGCACCAGGAAACAGAGGGAAGAGAAAGTCTCTTGCCTCTCCGGCAGGTCCAGACTTTTCCCCGGACTCCCTCCCGGCCAGCTGTGGCGCACTAGCCTCCTGCATGCTGTGTTCACGCCACCAACCCCGGTCCTCTCCCTGCACTCCGACCGAAGCCCGAGCCTCAGCTCCCAGCCCCGCCCGCCCTGGCGGGGGAGCAGACAAGCCTCTTGGGCTGGTGAGTGCTGGTTGGCACCGATCCTCTGTGCGGAAATCTCTCCGCTTTGCCCCCCGCACCCCTGTTGCTGTTCTCTCCTCCGAGGCCCTGAAGCTTCCCCCCTCCGCCACCCACACTCTCCGTCAACTAAGGGGCTTCCTAGTGTGTGGGAACCTTTCCTCCTTCACGGCTCCCTCCCACTGGTGCAGGTCCTGTCCCTATTCTTTTGTCTCCGTTCTTTCTTTTTTCTTTTGCCCTACCCAGGTACGTGGGGAGTTTCTTGCCTTTTGGGAGGTCTGAGGTCTTCTGCCAGCGTTAAGTAGGTGTTCTGTAGGAGTTGTTCCATGTGTAGATGTATTTCTGGTGTATCTGTGGGGAGGAAAGTGATCTCTGCGTCTTAGTCTTCCGCCATCTCAGATAATTTCTATTGACCTGCTGCAGGTTCAATGATCCATTACTCTGTAGCTTCCAATCTACTCTTAAGCCCATGTGATAAATTTTTGATTGTACATATTACATTTTATTTCCTAGTCTTGCATCTGGTTATTTTTAGAGTTTTTGTACGTCTCCTGCAATTCCCAATTTTTTTTAACAATTAAGCCTATATTTTTCTTCAGATCCTTTAACAAAATCAATAGGGTTATTTTAAAGTCCTTTGGGAATTCCCTGGTGGTCCAATGGTTAGGACTCCGTGCTCTCACTGCCAGGGCCCGGGTTCAATCCCTAGTCGGGGAACGAAGGTCCAACAAGCTGTGTGGCACGGCCAATATAAAATAAAATAAAATAGGTCATTTAATTGAAGTCATTTGTGGGGGCTATTTCTGTTTACCCATTATTTTTACCATGGGTTATATGTTCCCTTCTCTTCACAAGTCTATTAACACTTGAATCTCTGCTCATTATTATAATTTGTGGAAGTCAGTTTATTTTCTCTTTCTCTAAAGAGTACCTGGCTTTATTTTAGCAGATGGTTATATTAATGGTGGTCTACTTTCTTTTTGGAGGCATGGTTTTAGTCTTTGTCGGGGCAGATCTATTTTAGTATCGCCCTTGTTTCTAGGATGTATTCTTTCTGGGGTTTCAGTGGAAAGTTTGAGATAATTAACAAGCCCATCCAAACTGGCAGAACTTGAACTCCCAACATCATTTTCTAACCATTGGGCAACTACTGAAATCTCTAATCAATTCTTTTAGGTTATTTGCTCTAGTTTTTACCCTGGCTTATTGGAAGTCTCCCCGTCACAATATAGACCAGAAATCAGGCAGAGATTTGAGAGGAATTTGCCAACATATTTTTGCAGCCTATCTTTTGTAATTCTTTCCTTTATCGCATTTTTTCCCCTAGATTTTCATCTCTTCTGGCAGTCCTAAACACCACCTAGGACTCTCCAGCTTAGGTAGATGGCTGTTTTCTGCATGATCTCTATTCTTTTGGTGCTGTGTGTACTGAGGGTGCCCTAAGAGTAAAACCCTAGTCAATGTGGATCTCACCAATGTTTCCTTTCTTTCAGTGTTTTTATCTGCTCCACTTTTAGCCTGCTTTTGGTTGCTTCCCAGTGCTTTTAAATTGTATATGCATTTTTATTCCAAAGTCCATAATTTTTACCAACATGAGGGTTAGTGTGATATAAGCTACTCTGCCATTATTTGAACCTGGAAGTCAGTATCTAAGCTATGTTTTGAAACTCTTATGTTTTTTGGTTTCTCCAATCCAGAGTTTCTTGGTTCTCCTTTGGATTTCTCTTACTTATCTTCAGCGGCTTCCTTTATTCCACTGCTCCTCCAAATGTTACTATTCCCCAGGTTCCGTCTTTGCCCTATGCTCTGCACGTTCTTCCATGGCTTTTACAACATCAACACAAAAATCTTTATTACACCCAAATATACCTTCTTCTACCTCATCCTTAACTTTATATCAGTTATCACAATATTGCTTTTACATCTCTAGTAGAGTTATGTCCCTCAAATTATTTACTGTTTCTGGGCCCAAATTCAATGTCAGATGACCAGTTGTCACTATCGAATTTCCTGTTCTTTGGATTGGAGCCTTTGATTATTGACCCCTGCCAAGATACATCTCAAAATCTCTGAATTCTAAGGAGACAGGTGTGAATGTGGGAGGTATATGTGGAATATTTTCCTGTCACAGTGTCATCTTAGCGTATGTCTTACTTCCTTGATTCCATTATAAGTTTTCCCTAGGAGCAAGAGATTCCAGAATCTTGAAGCCAGATGGGATTGCAAATACTAGGAAAACAAGTTTTACTCAATTTTATGACCTGTGATTCCATCAGCAATTCATAATTACCCTCTCTCCAGATATTCCAGAGTTTCTTTCCTACAGTACTCCTGATAAGACACCTGCAATGTTCATTCATATCTGTAATTGTTTCCTAAGTTAGATACTCAGCTAGGTATTTGTTTAATAAAGTCATTTAACAAATATTTATTGAGCATTTACATTGTATAGGTATTTGGAATAAAGCAATGAAGGGGGGAGACAAAAATCTCTGCTTTTAAGGAGTAAATGACATTACATATACCTACCTTTATAACTAAATCATAGCTTATTGTACTGCTTCTATTTTCTCAGCCATATAGGTCTGAGTAATTCTGTCTTTGATCACAACTTCCTCTGAATCACTCATCTGCCCAAAACAAATCTCATAGCCGTTATGAGCACTTTGTGCCTAAACATTGCTTAAATTGATACTGCCAAATACTACCTAAGGAACATGTCTTTATAATTTCCCACAACTGTCATTCAGAACATTGTTTTTCTAAAGACTTTTATGATCTGTAGAATATGATTTAAAAGATAAAGCAGCATAAAACATTTAAAAATATTTTAATCCATTTTCAATGTGGATAATAGTCTTTGAAAATATGTACTTCTTGATATAGTTTATTCCTTATGAGATTTTGTTTTTTGCTAATACAGGTAAAAGCAACTATCTGAGCTTTTATATATTTTGAAATAGGTTCTATATAGTTGACTACAAAGAACTGAAAGGTTAATTGGGAGGACCTATATCAACAATCAAATATAGTCACTTCTGTATGGTAAGGCAGCTTTAGAGTTTTATAAGTTTAGTGGAACCATTTTTTTCTTCTACCACAAAAGCCTTTGCTACACTGACTTGTCATTATTTTAAACAGAAGATTATCAGTAGAAGTTTTTAAGGTAAAGGAAGAAAGATATAATAATTACTAACATTAATCAAACACCTCCAGTACATTGAGAAAGTTTTATGGTTTTCTCAGTTTGCTAGTGGTTTAGAAAATAGGTTTTGGAGGGAAAAAAATATCAGATTCAGATCTTGGCTTTGCTGCTTCCTAACTGTGTTAACTTTGAGCAAGTTACTTAATCTTATTAGTCTCAGGTTTTTCATTGGTAAAGTAGGGCTAATAATAACTTCAGAGGATTGTTTTGATAATTATTTAGAATGCCTGCAAGGCCCAGTGCTGTACACATAGGTGGTACTCAGTAATTTTTAGCTATTTTTAATATGAACAACCTTGAAAGTAGGATGCTATTATATATTCTCATTATAGATGGAAAGCCTGAAGGTCAGATACATTGTTACTTTAATAGTTGTACACAACTACTGAGTGATAGAGCTGAAATTCTAAATCCAGACATTTACATTCTGTGTAGCTGATAGGTGCCTTCAATTGCAAAAGTAGTTATTTTTTACCACTTAACCTGAAAGGTGGAAATATTTGTATAGGAATGGGAAGTGATTTTAGATTTAACTTGTCGGATTTGATATGGTAAATTCTTGGTGACCAATGAGTTCAAGACTGGTCTAATACTGAAATACTCACGAAGTCCCCAAAATAAGTTTGCCATGTTTACCAATGATGACTTGTGATGTATGAGTTGTATATGTGCATACGTACACATATATACACACATGCATATATAATGTTGGGCCTTCAAATGTTCATGACCACTTAATCTCCTTTATTACACTTACAAATAAGATATTTGTCCACATCATTTTCTTAAGACTTCATTTTTTTAGAGTAGTTTAGGTTCATAGCAAAATTGAAAAGGAGGTACAGAATTTTCCATATACCCCCTGCCCTGCACATACATGGCCTCCACTGTTATAAAGGTCTCCCACCAAAGTGGTACATTTATCACAATTGATTAACCCACATTGGATACATCATATTCACCCAAAGTCAGTAGTTTGCCTTAGCATTCACTCTTGGTGTTAAATATTCTAAGAGTTTGGAAGAATGTATAATGACATGTATGTATCATTATAGTATCACACAGAGTACTTTCACTGTTCTGAAAATCCTCTGCACTCTACTTCTACATCATATTGAAACTGGAATGTAAAGTTGACTTTGTTGCTAACATATATTATTAATGAGACTATAGACTGATAACTTCAGAAATGATGTTTTGCACCCCTTTAATCTTCAGAATTTTGTTAAAGTAAAATATCAACAGATTCACTTTCAGAATACATTCTATGTCTTATTTTTGATATACTTAATATAAGTGATATTCATCTTCAAAGTTTATTGCTGGTAATGTAGAGATCTCTTTTGGTTTTAATTCATATCACAAGAGAGAGGTACATTATGATACTTTCTGCAACCAATTTTTTTTAACAGAAAAGATGGGTAAGGATCCTCATCAATCTTCCTGTCCCAAAAGTTCATTTTAGTGATTTTCTATTTGGCTCACTGGTGGAAGTTCTGCCAGGCCCCATGTTTTTGTTTTTAAATTGCAGTTTGAATCCTTCATACTAAATCATTTTGATAGCATATTTTTTCCCCCTTTGGAGATTAAAGAACACAACTCTTGACTCAGTTTGAAGCCAGTAATCCTCTTAATGAGAAGATGAACTCAGCCACAACATTTCTTTGATTTTTTTTTAGGGACAAGTGTGTTAATTAGAAATGAGTCAATGGTAGCAGAAAGAGCTGATAGCCAATTTAATTACATTTCCTTGAAATAATAGAATTGGGTAGCTGGCACACTGTATTCTTCCAGATAGGCATTAAGAACAGTTTTGTATTATTAGTAAGAAATTACGGTAGTTCAAGTAATGATTTAACTTGCATGCAATAAATCTTTTCAGATTTACTTCTAAATGAAGCATGGTAAGTATAACGTTCTTTCAGAATTGTATGATGTGTCTGAAATATTTTTAGGAAATGCAAAGTTTTTGTTAAAACTGCAGTGAATGTAAGACAAAACAAATGGATTAATAAAATAGAGCAGTATCTTATTTTTGCACTAGTTAGAATAGTAATCATGAAATGTTTTAAAGTCTCAAGGTGACTAATTTAAGATCTCTATATTAGTGGCTAAATTAGGTGCTAATATAATTATGTCCTCATATGTCCAAACATTCTATGTACACTTCCTTGCCTCTAGATTACATTTGAGGAAGTAAACTTTAGGTTTACTGTCATCTGTGAAACATTTTTATATTAACTCTTATTGAAATATAGCTATTTCAGTGTTGTAATTTGATTTTGTAAACATATATAGGTTCTCTATATTGTTTTTTTTTTTTTTTTTTTGGCGGTACACGGGCCTCTCACTGTTGTGGCCTCTCCTGTTGCGGAGCACAGGCTCCGGACGCGCAGGCTCAGCGGCCATGGCTCACGGGCCCAGCCGCTTCGCGGCATGTGGGATCTTCCCGGACCGGGGCACGAACCCGTGTCCCCTGCATCGGCAGGCGGACTCTCAACCACTGTGCCACCAGGGAAGCCCCTCTATATTGTTTATTTACAACTTAGGAGAAAACTTATGAGAAAACTTAATTTATTTCTTCTCCCAAATAGCTTTTTCCTGTAAATATCAATTGCTCTTCTAATAAAAACGTTCATCTCTCTTGAAATTTGATTATCTGAAAGTATTACAGTGCTTTTCTCCTACCAGAAATATTTTATATTCTAAGTTTAGGGGACCTGGAGGAGGATTAAATCTCCTCTATATCATTAGCCAACATTCCTTATGGGATTTAGTTAAAACATTAGTGATAAAAAGGTACTCTCTAAAGGGTGAATGGATGTATAATGCATAATTTCATATCTAAGTGACCTAAAGAATCTCCAAAATAACATTGTGTGTTATGACCCTAAAGATATAATAGATACTAGGGAAAATAACCTGTTTCTTTGGTCAAGAATATATTTTATTGCCTGGTATAATATGAAACAAATTTAAAACACTTCTAATTGTAAAATAAATTTTTACAATTAGAAAAATTGTAAAATGTAAAAATTGTAAAAAATGTAAAAATTTTACATTATGCACATTATACGTGCATAATGTGTTGTTATGACCATTACATTAAAGATTGTTTCCTTGAGTAATGTGTTCTTGTCTGATACATGAGCTTAGATATTTCTGAAAATTCATATATGCTGAGTTACTTGTGTGCTGGATCTAGTGATAACTGTTTTTCATTATTTTGAAATATCACTCAAGCAATCTATATTTGAATGATACAATTTTGAAGCAGTGGTCTGACTGTGGAAGGATAAACATTCAAAAAGAACTTATTTTTACCTTAGGGATTAGAGAAATATGACATATTTAGAACACTTTTAAAAACTACTGCAGGGCTTCCCTGGTGGCGCAGTGGTTGAGAGTCTGCCTGCCGATGCAGGGGACACGGGTTCGTGGCCTGGTCCGGGAAGATCCCACATGCTGCGGAGCAGCTGGGCCCGTGAGCCATGGCCGCTGAGCCTGCGCGTCCCGAGCCAGCGCTCCGCAACGGGAGAGGCCACAGCAGTGAGAGGCCCGCGTACCGCAAAACAAACAAACAAACAAAAAAAAGCAAACAAAAAACTACTGCAAAAGTAGGGTCCAAACAGCTAGTCAATACATGCTTGGCTAACATATTGTATAAGCTTTATTACTTTTACACGTAAAGCAATGTTGACTTACAATGAGATTTTTAGGTGGAAAAAAATGTAGGGAAAGGACTTCTTTTCCTTTATCTCTATTCATTTGTTCCTTTAATTGAATTTCTTTATTCTCAAGGCTATTCATCATAAATAATTAAATGATAGCCATTAATTGAAACTCAGGTTCTAAAGGCAGAGAAAAATAGTAGTTTTAGCCAAGTGTCTGTATTTTTAGATTTATTCAGTTGAAGAAACACTGAATTTGTCTATACAATTGTAAAAAGGAATATATTTAACTACATAATATAAAATATATAGTATATGAAATGTATAATACATTATTATATTATATAAGAATATATATATTTGTGTATATATATAAATTCTGAAAAAAGAATATTTGTCCATTTTAAAATTAATTTTCTTTAAAACTTAATTTCCCATGCTCTCACGTACAGCAGCTTATCTCCCCAATAATCAAGAGGTAGTGAAATAGTGATTTAAAACTAGAAGTAAACCGTGGGCTAAGACTAAAAGGGCCATATTGCAATCCTGACCCTGGAAAATCTCAGTAAATATGCTCATGCAAGTAGTTTCACTTCCTGATTGATGGTTTACTCATTTTTGAACAGAAGAAGACTGGACTAGTTTCTCTACCACATTTTAATAACATGAATTGATAATCAGAATTCAATTAAAGAGGAAGATTCCACTAATTGCTTATTAGGTGCCCAGTGGATTTAGGGCTTCTACTAGGTGTGAGTCCCCCCATTGAAAATTATAATTTACCTTGTTAACTTCATACTTTGCTACTTTGTTTTAATATAGCATTTAAAACATGAATGATAACATGAACGTGTTATAAATAGGAACGCAAATTGGAAATTATAACGAGAGAGTAATGTCCTATATTTCTACCTTTTACACTAAGAAAATCTAAAAGATTACAGAACTGTCATAAAACAACAGAATAAATTTGTAGTAGGTCTGGAAACTTAGAAGAAGTGTGTCATCGGCAGGAGAAAGACTCTTGGAGACTAGAAAGCAAGTGGAATCATATTGCTGGAGGGGAAAAAAAAAAGTGGAGAAAAGTTCAGGTCAAAGCAAGGTCACCGAGAAACTACTACAGAGGTAAAAGCAATTCCAAAAATATTCAAGTTCAGAGACAACATACATAAAAAGAACCTGGAGGTTCAGGATCAAATGTCAAAATAATTAATTAGGGTTACATTAAGGACAAATGGGTACTGTACTCACCTTATCATGAGCTGTAAGCAGCACTTGTAGGTAGGCTGAGTTTAAATTTTGAAAATTGCTTTCAAAATGTGAACTACTGTCTGAAAAGGGCTCTGAATGTAAGTATTGGGGTTTGGAAAGAAGCAGAAAAGAGCCCAGAGTAGTTCCAGATAACAGCACAGACAGGACGAGATAGGAAAGGGAGCCTCTGATTCTGAGGTTAGCCATCCAGCTAGTGGATGTTCTGTACTGGCGCTTAGTGGAGTGGCCGCTCTCAGTGCTAGGACTTCAGCATCAGAACAGAGCTCCCAGATAATTTACAACCCTAGAAGGATACAGAGTTATGGTATCCAGAAGTCAGACTAGCTCATATTCTGCTGAGACCACAGTGCGACCCTTTTGTTACAATCCCTTGGGGAGCACTCATTCATCAGAGATAAGAGTCAATAAAACTAAGGAAAGACAGCAAAGAAAAAAACCCTAATATTTGAGGAGAAAGAAATCAACGCTTGATTCCACCTAGAAGATACACCTGCCCATGACTTAGAAGGCAAAAGAGAGGCCACGTGTACAGCTCTGCTCCCAAGTATAATCCTAGAAGTGTTTAGTATTTTCTTTGTCCATGCAAATATTGTTTCAACTGGCTGATTGCTAGCTTAATGGATATTGATAGGCAAGGGGTAAGTCATCATGTTTTCGTTCCTGACTTTTTACTCCACATGTTAGCCTAGATTTAGTGTAGCCATGGAGCCAACACTCTGGGAAATTAGTACAACGTCTTGCTATTTCTCTGGTGCACTTCCAAAGAAACTGTAAGGGTATAATTCAGTGAATTAAATCTCCTTCTCATTAAATGGCCTAGAATAGATTTTGTAATCTGTAACTGATCCACACCTTACAAAAACCTAAATACTCCCTAATGTGGGAAAAGTTAAATAAATTATGGTATAATCATTCTATGGTATATTATGTGATATTAAAAATAATGTGTTGAAGTTATATGTATCAATATTGATATAGAGATTATATCATTATGTTAGTAAATAATTTTCAGAACAGTAGGAAAATGTGACCTTTTTTATTTTAAAGAAAAAAGCATATTCAACAGAAACCCAATGCTATGTGTATGTGTGCCAGTGTGTGTGTGTGTAAATGTTTTGAAGAATCCTCTTGTTCTTTTTGATAATGAGTAATTCTGGTCAGAGAAGTGGATTTTTGAAAAAAGAGCATGAGAAACTGTGACTTCTTTTTCTCTGTTTTTTTTTTTAGTTTTTATAGTATACTCATACAAAATATTATTTATATTTAGTAACTTAGGTATTTTAATGTCATGTGAGATCCCACATCAGTCACAACCTCTTGCCATCTCTCTAGATCTCCCTTCTTATCTCAAATTATTATTTTTTACCCATTGTGCTCTTGTTAAATACCTTCTTCTCTGAAGCCTTGGAAACTGACCACCTCACCTACCCCACAAAAACTCAGCTGAAAGAAAGTCTCATACTATTTAATACCAACTGTTAAGATACTAAGCCTCCTTCTGTGGTTAGAGGAAGAAGGGACTCCTCTTAGAAAGCTGTACCTTTAATTCCATCAACATAGAGGTTCCACAGATACTCTAGGTAGAGGTGGAGTGATTTTAGTGTATATCCATCACTGCCAGGGATTTCTTCAAGGGCAAATGCTTCTAAACCAAGTGTAGTATAAACCAAATGTTAATATTACTCTATTTAAAGCAAATGTAATGACTATCAATGAGAATGCTTCTGCTGACAAAAGACTAATTTTATGTGATATTAATCTGAACCTTCTTACTAACTGAAGTAAAATTAATTTATTTTATATTAAATATCTTTTAATCTGGTTTTGTGTAATTTATTTTAGGTAAAAATCTTATTCTACTGTAACGGAAAAGAAAAATATTACTTCTGTTGAGATTTCATGATGGTGACAGCTGTGGGGTATTTTTCTTTAATAAGGCTTTCTAGAGAGAGTCATTGAAGTTGCTTATACTTCTCTGTTACTCTTCAGTCTGGTGTTAGAAAATGCTGACCATAGCAGTAGAAAACTATCTTTCAACAAATATGCGGTTCTTTAGAGAATGAACAAAATAATATTTTGGAAATTAAAACTGTTTTATTGTTTTACCTTTTGCATATGAGACCCATACTGCTTTACTTTCAGAGGCATCCATGTGCCTCTAAGGAATTACTGGATGGTTATTAACTAGTTTGAGAGTGCAAAAATCAGAGATAAGAACTTGGAATCTGCATAAACAAACTCTTGCAAGTTTGACCTTTGTAAAATTATACACAATTTTTTTCTTAAAAAATATATAGCCACTCCCCAGGGGACATATAATTTTATTATAATCTAGAAAAATATTTATGATGGATTAGAAAACAGGATATAATGGATGGGAAATCTCTGCTAGAAAAGAGTACTAAATAACTCTTCAATATTTGTAGGTTGTAGGAAGGAGGAATGAGTTGGACTTAGGAGGTCATCCATGTCATTCTTTACTTTGCTTTTTGAACTAGAATCCTCCATGGCTCAGTCTGTCTGATACGTTGAAGGGAAAACTAAATGCAGAAGTGTCACATTCCCTGTTTTGAACTCTAGGAGGAGACGACCACACGGGATAATTCAGCACAGACACAGCCTGGGGAGGGAAAAAACGCATGCGTAGTAGAGGGAGATGATTATCCAAATGAACCTTCATCACCTCCTTGTGACATGGAAGGAACTGAGACATTTCTGCTAGTTGATTGTGAAGCAGAGCAGAGGTCATAATAACGCATATCGCTGAGAATCTGGCTAGAGAGTTCCCAAAGGTGCTGCCAAAGGGGCACACAATAGCCTCCTGATCAGATACTGCAGGGCAGGCTGTCTAGATCCGGGGTCCCCTAGGAACCTGGCGGTGAGGAACCTCAGTGAGAGGTGAGCGGCGGGCGAGAAAGGTAAGCTTCATCTGCCACTCCCCACCGCTCCCCATCGCTCGCATTACCACCTGAACCATCCCCCACCCCGTCCGTGGAAAAATTGTCTTCCAGGAAACTAGTCCCTGGTGCCAAACAGGTTGGGACTGCTGGTCTAGATTAAAAAGTCGCAGTCAGATCTCAGAGCATCATCCTTAGGTCAGGGATGATCCAGGTAACTCTGAATTAGGAAATGATGAGGCGGGAGCAGGATTCCTAAAAGCAGACTGTTAGTTCCCCAGCCACATACTTAGGAGCAGAAACCAGTAGTATTCCCAGAGATGGGAGCGTACTAACCACCTCAGTGAACACCAGCTGGCACTCTCCCTGAGAACAGACCAACCGTGCCTCAGCAGAGTCCAGAACGAGAATCAGATTCAACATGAGACTCACATGGCAACAAAGAGTAGAGGAAGGGCAGATCTGATCCCCATCCTTCCTCTTAATCTTTGTGTAACTTTAAATGAGAATGTATTTTAAAGCTGAGAAAAGCTGAGATATTGTTAAATGATAGATGTACTCAGTGGGAGGATTAAGTCATTTATAGAAATAAAGAAACTACCACATATCTATGTAGGACTATTTAGAACATTTCTAATACCACTGCTAAAATGATAAAAATATACTATTTTAAATTAATACGTGGTTTTACATTGACTTTTCTGTTTCTTTGTGTGTTTATTAAGTGAACCCTAAGTACAGCCTTGAGGGCAAGAAAATTAAAATATTCTGATTTCAAGTAAATTTAGGAATTATACAACAAAAATGCATAGAAAATGTTTTATGAACAAAAATGATAATTGTATTGAATAATATGACATTTGATAAATTCATTTTAGAGAAAATCAATGATTACGTTCCCAAATATGTTTAAATTTGTAGCTGCAGAACTTGCATTTCACACATAAAAATCAAAATCTTATAAAATTATACTGTTTTAATCTGTAATTTATAGGTGTAGTTTGGAGTGTAACTTTGCTATCTGATTTTGTAATCGAACATAATGGGAAAATACAGACTCCATAGCTAGGCTGACTGACTCTACCTCTATATAGTTGTGTGAACTTGATCATTAATTAACTTTTGTTCTTCAATTTCCCCACCTGTAAAATGGTAGTAATAACAGTAGTCACTTCACTGGATTGTTTGGCAGACTAAAATGAGAAGTTATTCTAAATCAGGTAAAGTGATTAGAATAGCGCCTGGCACATTGAAGCAGTATATGAGGCTTGGCTTTTATTATCTTCAGCCAGTAGGCAGCAGAAAGAATCCATAGCAAATATCAGATAGCGCAAATTTCTGCAATATTAATTTCAACATCAGATATAGTTAAGTATTATCTTTCTCATTTCTGACCTTAGAAATATTCAACATTCCAATTCCATATGTAGCATCACCAGGCCAGTGCATAATTGTTCCAATTTAAATTTTGCTCCTAAGTGATTTTAGCTCTTATTTTTGAAGCAGCTTATACAGAAATAACTTTAAAAATCACAAGCGTTTTTGGTACGCTATGATACATGTTTTCCAGAATTATTCTTGAATATATTACTTAGAGTTCTTCAAGAAGTTTATGAAATATTCCTATGCATGTAGTGCTAATTGAAAGCTAACATGAAAGCATCTTCGGCTCAGGGACTTTACAAAGTTCCATAGCAATGGGCAGAATCTGGAAACTGATCGTTATAAAGACTTATCTAGGCCTGGATCTCCCCGATAATCAACAAACTTATTTAAAAAACTCTTCCTGGTTATGGGGGTACGGTAATACTTTCCTTACCCTCAGCAGGCCTGCTATGTTTGTTTTGAATATATCATTATCTTGGTATTAAAAATTATCCTCCACTGAATGTTTCTACCACTGCTTAGGAAAAAGAAAGTATCTTATACTCCCCTTGTATCAACAAGGAAAGTAAGATAACTTACAAAATCACAGTTTGTTAAAATCCTTCAGAAAGCTGAGGACACAAAGAAACCTATATGAACAAAATCAAGTAATGAGAAGCCTTCCTAGGAGAGACCCAAAGCTTCTTTTAACCCCAATGGAAGAGAAGAAAGCATCCATTAATGAGGGTAAGAAAAAGCAGAAGAAATTTTGAAGAACTTTTATAACTTAGCGGGGGCTAGCATAATGATTTAAAATCCCTGGGGGCACTGGCCACAAAAAGAATCTGCACTCAACCACCATTTCCCTTTGGCCTTCATCAAGGCTCAATGGAATACTGGGGCCAGAGCAAGAGCTGGGAGAAACTCTCTCTGTCCTGGGTACCCCAGTCCTCAAGGCAGTGGCTTCCTAGAACAGGCGTAAGAGCAGGACAGCTCTTAGTGACCTCCTTAAGGCCCAGGTCCACTCCTACCAGCTGAAGGCAGGGCAGGAGTGAGAGAAAAATTTCTGCAGGAAAACGTCTGAATTTTGTGTGTCATGGAATACATGACAGAGGCCACTACAGCTGGGCTAGGGGCAGGATTGCTGAGAAAAATTCCCTGAGTTAAGAGCACATGAGTTTTTGCTGAACTCTGTGGACAGAGAAGAAATGAGAAAAATCCTCTAGGTACTGGGGTCTTCACTGAATAATGAGGTGACTTGGTGGCTTGGCAAAGGGCAGGAGAGCCGCAAGTTACAACATGAGGGACAGGCATGCAGGAGTATGATGGCTGAGAATGCCACAGCAGAATTGAGAGAGGACCCCCAGGCACTCATACCAGTCCATGCTTGTACAAACAGTTAAAAAATTATTCTACACTTGGACCTCTTTCTTACTTACTGTCATAAATTACACTTGAATTTTCACATCCTGACATGTAAGCTCTATAATCCTAGGGATCTCCTCCTTCACACCAATTCCTTTTACCCTGAGGTCATGCTGTGTGTCTTTCTGTTTCAAAAGTCCACCGTTCTTACTGACTATCCATTTAAGTTCCATATGTTTTTAGCTGGCCTGCCAGTGCCAGGCCAGCTAGGGGGAAGGAGAAGAAAAACATGGCACCCACCAGTGCTTCCTTGCCTGGAGGAAATTCCATCACATTTGTCATATGCCCTAAAATTTGTAAAAAGAATCCACTTCTCATATGACCCAGGCACTTTTCAAACTGCTTCTCTGCACTATGACTTGAAACAAGTGAGTTTGTGCATGGGCCGTTCAAGAGTGGGGTATTGGTTTCCCACAGCCCTTCAACTCTTCCAGATGAAAGCCCTGCTGGTTTTCAGAGTCAAATGTCGTCCTGGTGCAGGTCCCCTGTGCAGAGGAGCAGGATATGGGGCTAGTATAGCCTACTCTTCAGGGAGGACCTCACAGTGGTGACATCCCTCCCAGTTGCTACATTGTGGGTATGGGTTCTGACTAGACCTCGTCTCTTCCCCTCGTACCTGTCCCAATGTGTCCTTTTCTTTATATCCTTAGTTGTAGAAAACCTGTTCTGCTAGTCTTCAGGTCATTCTCAGTGATAGTTGTTGTATATACAATTATAATTTTGGTGTGTTTGTGTAATTGTAATTTTACTCATGGTCATCCCATTCTGCCGTCTTGATCCCAACATGATTTTCCTGTGCTCAATTTCATTGATTTCAACTCTTAATTGTTATTATTTCTTTTTTTTTCTGCTTAATTTAGATTTAATTTGCCATTCCTTTTTTCTAGCTTCTAAGGTGGAAGCTTAAATGATTGATTTTAGGTCTTTCTTGATTTCTGGTATATGCAATGAATACTGTAAAATTTCCTCTAAGCACTGTTTTCACTGCATCCCACACATTTTGATAGGTTGTGCTTTCATTTTAATTCAGTACAAGTTGCCTGACTATCTTGGTCAGTAGATCATGAGACTCTTAATTTTGTTTGAATATTTAAAAGTTTCTCTTGAGATTTCTTGTTTCACCCATTTGTTATTTAAATGTGTGTTGTTAAATCTCCCAATGCTTTAGGATTTTCCAGTTATCCTCCTGTTATTGATTTCTAGTTTAATTTCATTTTTTGTCTGAAGGCAGTAATTGTATGGTTTCTATTTGTTTAAAATGTTAAGGTATGTTTTATTGCTCAGTATTTGTCCTATTTTGGTGAATGTTCCATGTGAACTTGAGAAGACTGTGTGTGTTCTGTTGTTGTTGGAATGAAATAGTCTATAGATGTCAATTATATCCAGTTGATTGATTTTGTTGTTGAGTTCAGCTGTGTCATTTCTGATTTTCTGCTTGCTGGATCTATCCATTTCTGCAGGAGGGGTGTTGAGGTGTACAACTATGATAGTGGATTCATTTATTCTTTCTTGCAATGCTATCAGTTTTTGCCTGACATACTTTTTACTGTCTGTTTTTAGGCACACAAACTTTGATTGTTCTGTCTTCTTAAATAATTGACCCCTTTATTGTTGTGTAATGTTCTCTTTATCCCTGATAACTTTCCTTGTATTGAAGTCTGCTCTGTCTAAAATTAGTATAGCCACTCCTGCTTTCTTTTTAATCTATGTGTGTCTTTATATTTAAAGGGGATTTCTTGTAGACAATGTATGATAGGGTCTTACCTTCTGATCTACTTTGATGCCTTCTTTTTATAAACTGGTTTATTAACACCACTGCCATTCAAGTGATTATTGGTATTGTTGAATTGAGTCTGTCATATTCATCACTGTTTTCTATTTCTTGCCTTGTATTTCCTACCTATTTTTCCTTTTGTAGTTTTAATTGAGAATTTTATGATTCTATTTTTTCTCCTTTCTTAGTATGTCAGTTATACTCCATTTTAACCTTTTTTTTTTTTAGTGCTTGTCCTAGAGTTTGCAATATATATTTACAACTATTCCAAGTCCATTTTCAAATAACACTATATTGCTTAATGGATAGTGTGCATAACATAATAACTCAATAATTCTAATTCCTTCCCCCCATCCCTTTATCTTTGCTGGCCTTCATTTCACTTATATATAAGTATATGATATATAATTATATATGTATATAAATGTATATAATTTTATATGTATATGTGTATATTATATATTAATAAGCACACAGAACTGAATACAGTGTTATTTTGAACAAACTGTTATCTGTTAGGCCAATTAAGGAAAAAAATATGTTTTTATTTTACTTTCACTTATTTCTTCTCCAGTGCTCTTCCTTCTTTTGTAGATTAGAGTTTCTGACCTATATTATTTTTCTTCTCTCTGAAGAACTTCTTTTAAAGTTTTTGCAATGCAAGGTTACTGGTGAGAAATTCCCTCAATTTTTATTTGTCTGAGAATTTATTTCTCCTTTACTTTTGAAGGATAATTTGCAGAGTACATAATTGTAGGTTTTTCCTCAACATTTTAAATATTTCACTCCACTCTGTTTTTGCTTGAATGGTTTTTGAGAAGTTGGATGTAATGCTTATTTTTGATCCTCTATAAGTAAAGTGTTTTTTCCTCTTGCCTCTTGCAGAATTTTTTCTTTATATTTGATTATGTTTATAGCTTGAAAATGATATTCATAAGGGTAGTTTTTCGGCATTTATTTTGCTCTAGTGTTTTCTTGGATCTATAGTTTGGTATCTAACATTAATTGGAAATTCTAAGTCATTATTGGTTACATATTTCTTTTTTTCTCTTTCCGATATTCCCATTCACATATATTATAACTTTTGTGTCTACATATTGTTTTTTCCAATCTTTGTTCTCTTCACTTTTCAGTTTTCAAAGATGCTATTGATGTATCCTTGTTAAATTAAAAGACAGATCCCAGTCTTGAAAACTCCCTAGGTAGACAAAACCAGTTTATTCATACAAACAAAGCTTCATTTAGCTTATTCTGCTAGGCTAACTTGACCTGGGTCATTTCTTATATGCCTCTGAAAATTATAAGCAAAACATAAACTGTTTCCCCAATTTGATATGAGGTAACCACTAAGTAATTCCCTATCATTTAAGAAAATTTTGGTATTATAGCCAAACACTGTGAAGAATAAACAATCTCTGCCGTCTCACTATATAAACCACTTTATAACAATATACCCCTGAGCCGCATTCCATGTTTTTTGGCTTGAGTGCTTTGGTTCAGGAACTGTCTTTTTGGTGTGTGCAAAATAAACTTTTACTTATTATTACTTCAGTGATTCATTGGTTTTACTTCAGCCATATCTAAACTTTTGATATCCTAGCTCAGAAATTCTTACCTCAGCTGTGTCCAGTCTACTCATGAGCCCATGAGAGTCATTCTTTATTTCTGCTTATAGTATTTTTTATCTCTTGATTTCCTTTTTGGCTTTTTTTCTTAAGATTCCCATCTTTCTGCTTACAATGCCTTTCTCTTCTTGAATGTCATCTCCTTTATCTGTTAGACCTCTTAGCAGATTAATCATAGTTGTTTCAAATTCTCAGTCCGATAATCCCAACATCCCTGCCATGTCTGATTCTGATGTTTCCTCTGCCTCTTCAAACTGTAATTGCTGCCTTTGAGATGCCTTGTAATTTTTCTCCTGATAGCCAGACATGATGCACTGGGTAAAAGCAGTTGCTGTAAATAGGCCTTTAGTAATGTGATGGTGGGGTGTAGGGGGGAAGGGAAGTGTTCATAATTCTATGAATAGGTCTCAGTCTTTTCATGAGCCTATCCCTCTGGACTGTGAATTGCATATATACTTCTCATTCTCCCTTCCTTTTGTGAGACAGGATGACTAGTATGGTCTGAAGTTTGGTGTTTCCCTTCCAGCAAGTCAGTCAGGTTCAAAACCCCAGCAGGTTAGAATATGGTTAAGTAGTTTCACCTGTGCACAGGCCTTTTTAAGGAGAACAGCATGCTCAGGTGTATTTCAAAATAGTTCCTTTTTCTCTCTCCCTGCTGGAAGCTCCAGAGTCTTTTACTCCAGTATTTACTGTGAGAACTTTGTTGAGCTCCTGGAGGTGAAGCTAACAGTTGCATGGAGGGGCCCACCTATAACTGCGTGCCTTGAAGTTTTTAATTCTTGGACTTGTCTGCTCTGAGCCTCCAGCAACTTGTTAATTAAAGTTCAGCTTTTTTTTTTTTTTACTCTGGGACCGGTTCTGGTGGAGTTTCAGCTCATGAGTTTCTGCTCCAGTAAGTTGTGTTTCCTTTTGTCTGCTTATCTGTCTCTCCAATTTGGGTTCATTTGTTTGCTCTGTGATCTTACTTTTCTTTAAAAAATTTGTTGGTTTTTTAGTTTGTTCAGCCTTTTACTTGTTGTTAGAACAGAGTTACAACTTCCAGTCTCCTTACAAGCAGATTCAAGATACATGGGAAAATGTTAATTGTTTTAGACATTTAATAGATTACTTTTTATTTTGGCTTTAGTATGGGATATTTAATATTTCAAAAGATAAAGATGATAATGTGGTTTATCCTTCTTATAAAGAACTGAGATATCTCCATTAGAAATGTACATGTGCTTTCATATAAATTTTTCAGCCTATGTGAATTATACGCTTTATTTGAAATATTTTAAATAATATTTGATTTTACTGAACTTTTAAGATTTTATTCATTAAATATTTTCTTGGACCTGTTCTGAGCAGAAACTGTTACTAGTGCTGGTTAAACTATAGTTTGAAGACAAAATGGCCTGTCTTCATGGAGCTTCCAGTGAAATTTTTATTTAAATAATTTATTTTTATTTAAAATTTCCATTTTGTCTGTCTTATTTCTTTGCTTAAAATTTCTACCTGTTTGATTTATTTCAAATGTTTCTTTACCACAGAGAGCATAGTTTTATAATAGGTGCCTTAAAATCCTTATTTAATAATTTTATCATCTGAGTCATCCCAGAATGAAAGTCTCTCAGAATGAAAGCCTTTTTCCTTGAGAATGACTCGTATTTTCTTCAGTTTTGGTATGTTAAGCATTTTTTAAAATTATTATTATTTCCTGGATGTTGTGAGCTGTGTAGACTCTGGATTTTGTTATAATCCTCTGGAGAATGTTGATGGTTTGTTTCTGTAGGAGATGGAGTTTATTTTGTTAAGACTGCCAGTTGTGTTTTACTTTTTGTTGCAATGGCTCAAGTTTCAGTTGTTTTCTCAAAACCTTGGTCATGCTGATTTTGGCCTGTCTCATTTGAACCTGTGAGATTCAGGGGTTAGGCTGAGATTTTTCAGGTGATTCAAATGTCAGCTGAGTGCTCAAAATTGTTGCTGTGCTAATTTGGGTTTGTGCAAAGCACATGTGGTTCACTCACTAGGCTGGGAGTTTTGTGGGCTTCTACACAGAAATGCTGGCTTCCCCTCCTCTATGGGAGGGTTTCCTCCCATACTGTGGCCTAAGTCACTTTCTTCCTTTATTCCCTGGCCAGAAATATCCAAATTTTCTGTCAAAGCTTTAGCTGCACGTGCTACATGCCACTGTGCAAGTGGTGTCTCCCCTTGGTGCAAAACCATGAAAGAAGAAACGAAGATAAAACCAGGACAATCACCTGCAACTGGGTTGCTTCTCCATGTTTTGGCTCATTTCCATCACTTATCTGCTCTTGTTTACCTTCCAGGGTCCTCAAGTAGTGTTTATTTGTTTGTTTTCTTTTGTAATGTATCCAAATTTACTGTTGTAATTAGTGAGAGGGATGGGTGCTAAGGGCTTAGATCTCAGAGGCAGAATGGGGACTCCCATATGGCTTGCACTTTTATTAAGTACATATTTCCCTTCGACAGTAAGACATTGAAGGAGTTTCCACCCACATTTTGAAAAGTAATATGTTTGTAGCATTTCTGAAGTTGTGTCTGATGAGTCCGTGAATGGTATAGGCTTCTGAACCAGTATTGGATTCAGCACTAAACTGAACCTACATGGTAATTAATTGGCACCAATTAGGTAAACGTGGCCTTATGGCTGCCCAGCTGCTTGGCAAGAAGGTAAGATTGAGAAATCAACTTTCATTTTTGCTATTTAAAGTCACCCGTATCTATTATTTTTGAATTTGAGCAGCTGCGATCTCTTCTGAAAATTGAACAAACACATATGTCTTAGTAAGCTGCTAGATTTAAACGACAAAAAGCTTTCTGTTAAAGTAAACATTTAAACACATTAAATCCTATTGCTGCTACAGCTCTATCAGGTACTCACATGCAACTTATGTTTTAACTGGAAAATAATTTCACTCAAATTATACACACTTTTATTCTTTAGTAACTTATTACTAAGAGGTGGCAAAAGATAATACAATTATCTATTAGTTGAGTGCTTAATCTTTTTGTGGTAACTGCCACAGTCAAATCCAAATTAATGATTAGATTTCCAAGTCAATTTTTTATCTTCTTGCTGATGGTAGTCACTCTGGCATCCTATATATGGACCCTGTTAAACATTTTGAGCCAGCAATATATTTTAAAACACAGCAGCAAAACTTACTATTGATTGAATTACTCATATTATATTCCCAAGATGAAGATGGGGAGAAAATCATGGCGTCAATAAATACAGGATACAATTCTATTTTAGTAATCCTCTGAAGATCATCCTGCAAGTTGGTAACAATTTTATTGTTAATTCTCTTTATTTGTATGTTATACCCCTGTGTTGGGTAAGTGGGAATGTAATTGATTTTAATTTAATTCTATAATACCACATTGACTTCTCCATTTTTCTCATTCTGAGAACTTTATTTTTGTTATAGTTTCTGGAAGCTCATAGTCCTAAATTGAATACACTATGTATAAAAGTTTTTACAATTGTTAGAATCAAAATGGCATTTGCCATTTTATAAATTACCTAGAATATAATAAACAGAGAAATTGTCATTTTTCTATGAAAATGACACCATTTTCATAAAAGAAACTTCAAAAATAGATTTAATAGTTACATAACTATTGAGAGTAAGTGAGATGTTTCTAATTTTTGACCTTTTGACGCATTCTTTTCTTCCAAAAATATCACTGTTATAAAGAAAATAAATAGTATTAAGAGCAAAGTATTTTTATGTAGAAAAATAACTAGGTCTCTAGGCTCCTGTATGAGGTTGCTAGGGCTGATGTAACAGAGTTCTACAAACTGAGGCTCTTAAACAACAAATTTTTTGCCTTAGAGTTGAGGAGACTAGAAATCAGGGATCAAGGTGTCAGCCTGGTTGGTCCCTTCTGAGATCTGTAAGGGACACTCTGTTACTTGCCTCTCTCCTAGCTTCTGGTGGTTTCCTGATGATCACTGTCATTCCTTGGCATATTTTTCTGCCTAAGGAAAATCTTCATCTTCATGTGGCATTCTCCCTTTGTGTGACTGTGGCCAAATTTCCTTTTCTTATAAGGACACCAGTCCTATTGGATTAGTGCACTCACTAACGATCTCATTTATACTTGATCATCCCAATGGATTCCTGTCTCCAGTAAGATCACATTCTGAGGTACTAGGAGTTTGGACTCCAACATATCTTTTCTGAGGAGAAACAATTCAACCCATAATATCATCCAAAATCAGGAAATATGTGAGCTAGAGATTAATTAATCATTCCCTTTCTTTTGCATATTTAGGTAATTTCCAAGAATACAACAGCCCATTTCTGTTTGTTTCTCTTTATTCAATTCCTACTTGTTTTAGGGAAAAGAAATACACTGATGGAAATTTAATAAAGCAAATTATTTAATTCTATAAGAGCTTGTTTCAGTATAACAATAACTCATCTGTTTTTCATTCAAGTAAATATTTTTGAGTACTCTGGGAAAACAGACTTTCATTTCATTAGAAGAATTCAAAAGTTTCTGCCCTCTGATGGGTTGGGTGTTGGACTTTACTTGTGCAAATTAAGAAGTTGTTATCTAAGCATAAGAAAAAAAATCTTGAATTTTCTAATTGTTGCACTTCTCCAAGAAAATTTTCTCTTTTATTAATGTGATGAAAAGCCTACACCACAGGGCCAGAAACTCTGAGGTTCCTAATTGTGTTCTGAGTCAACAACTGTCATTACTCTTATTGTTACAGATAATAACATATTAATGTCAGACTCGAAGCCCTTGAGTTCAGTGCTGTTTGACTGCATTTTAAGTCTTGGTGTCTAAGAGCCTCATGTCTAGAAAGCCCAAACTCATTAAAGAAGTGCAGATTTTGTAGTGTTGAACATATAGCAAAGGCTTTGGGAACCATGCATGTAAATGACAGACACAAACTGGCATAGTAAACACATTGGGAACTGAATTAAGACTTAAGTCACCACACACACAAAGGGAAGCAGAACTTACAGCCCAAAACTAACTTTTTGAATATGTGCTGATGAAACATAAGTAAAAGTCTATCTAGTATAGCATTCACATTATCCAGAATATAATGCAGATGATTTGACATACAAGCAATTAGAATTATACAGCACATTCTTGGGGGAAAAAACAATGAACATATGCCAACACTCAGCTGTTCCAGTGTTGGAACTATTAGACAAAGACTTTAGATCAGCTAATATAACTAAGCACTATGAGGTAAAGGAAAACAAATCTCAAATAAATACATAAAATAAAATAAACTTATCAACAATTACATTTTATTATTCTAAATACTGATACTTCAATTAATAAGCAGAATTCCTCAAACAAGAGAAAAAGACATCACTATTTTGCCTACCAAAGTAAAGAATATTCATAAAAGACCAGAAAACCTATTTTAATAACATAAAATTGTCATCAAAACAAAGATGAAGGCAGTATTATACAATCAAAAAATGGAACTCATATATAAGACACATGTACGAGTCTCAAAACATGGAGTAGAATATTTTGGCATCCAATTAATAAAATAAAATTGCAAAAAGTAAGTCTAAAAGATCTGAACAAGACTGGCAAATCCTTGATTTAGTTGACATTTTTAGAACAATATATTCACTAACTGGAGAATACCCATTTTTTCCAAAGTTCCCATTATATATTCACCAAGAGAGACCACATGCTTGGCCATAAAATAGGTCTCCATAAACTTAAGAATTGAAAATATACAATGTTTTCTGATCATGACGAAATTAAATTCGAAATCAACAACAAGAAAAATCCTAATATCTTGAAAGTAAACAACACATCTTTAAACAATTCATGGGCCAAAGGTGAAATCAAAAGTGATAGTAGAAAATGTTTTGAAGTGAATGGGCAAAAATTATATCAATACTCATGGGATATAGGCAAAGCAATTCATAGTTTATATACTATCTTTAGTGCTTCTAAATCCAGGGACCTAAGGATTTACATTTCAAAGCCTGGAAAGAAAAGCAAAGTGAAGCCAAATAACTGGAAGGAAGGAAATAATAAGAGCAGAAATCAATGAAACAAAAAAGCAGCTGCTTGATAGAGAAGTATAACCAAGACAAGAGCCAGTTCTTTGAAAAGATCAACAGAAGTTACCCATCTTTAAAATAACCTGACCAAACAGTAAAAGAAAAGAACAAAATCAATAATGTCATACATAAAAAAGCAGGGTTATCTCAACAGAGAATGAGTGCAGTAACATTGTGAAAATGGTTTTGACCTCAAGGGCTGGACATGCTGTAAGAATCAGTGCTATACAGGAGTGAGCTATCAGTTCAATGTATTTATTTCTTCCAGTGAAAGCCATATGTCTTTTCGTTCTGAATGTTTTAACATCCTTCTCTCTTTCACATGTCTATGTATAGATTATTTTATTCTGTTTAAAATTTGAGGGGGGGCTATTCTTGGGATTTTAGAATTATTTTCTTTTTACCAGCTAATTAAATGCTTAGTCACTAGTCTTTCAAATATTGTCTTTCACTTATATTCTCCATTATTTCCTTTTGAAATTCTAATTAGGCAATTGTTAGACCTCCTCAATATCTTCTAATTTATATTTCATCTTTTCCACCCTATATTCTGTGTAACATTTTATATAATGTCTCCATATCTACCTTTTGGTCTTTAGCTATGCACATTTTGCTCTTTCAACTAGACACCAAAATTCTAATTTTAATTATTAAATTTTTATTTACAGATATTCTCTTTGTCCCTCAGATCTCACTTATCTATTTTAATAGTCTATTTCTACTCACATAGTCAAGATATTCTTATATCTTTTAAAATATTTAAAAACCCTTTTATGACTTTCTATATATAGTTTTGACAAACCTGAGGCTATGATTTATTGATTTTGCTGATTAGTAATTATTATAGTTTATATTTTTGTGTATTTAGTGATTTGTTATTGCTTGTTCATGTTCCATTAAATTTTATCTTTGGTGCTTTTTTAAGTCCTGGTTTTAAAAATTGTCTCCCCTGAGAATATTTGAATTTGTTTCTTCCAGTCTTGTAGACACTATTATCCTATTATGTTTAGACGGTATTCCAACTTGGGATTTTTAAGATCAATGGATAATGTAAATTCAGGCCCCAATCTTTTTATGTGTGAATTTGGGGTTACAAATCCTCCTGGCAAATGTTTATTCTTTCTTCCTCTACAATTATGGCCAAGGACAAAACAGGCCATTATCTTCATTTTCTCCTTTGCTGGGACAGATTTTTTTTTTTTTCCACCCTGAAGTGACTCACCAAGTATGTTACCTCTTGGGATTATTAACTTTTTGCAGAGTTCTGTAATCTATTATACAACTCTAGTGTCTTTATAGATTATAGAACTGTAGTGTCTCTATCACTCTAGTGTCTGGTGTGCAACCACATTTTCTGTGGATTCTTCTTCATTTTTTTTTAAAGGAAGAATTGGGAGACTGCCAACTTGGTCCACTTTATCCTTTTCCTTTTTATTTTATCCAGCATTTTTAAGTATGATAAAAGCATTTTTTGAGCATTTAGTTTGTCATCTTGCTCATTACAGAAACTATCATTTTAAATCAACATTTATTATGGGATTGGGAGGGTTTATTGTTATTTTTTCCTCTACAGACTGAGTCAATATATTTATGTTTGCATATTATTTTACAGCTCTCAACTGTCCAATTTAAATGGTTTGTTAGTTTAAAATATGACTAATAGATTTGTATCATTTTACTTTTGCCTTTAAAATTTTAACACCTACTTAGAAATACTATCAACATTAAAGCAGGATATAAACTTTTGGAATGCCTCATCTTGCCACTGTTAATGTCCACTCATTTAATTACCTCTGAGACCCATCGAAAGGTAGGTTGCATCCAAATCCCTATTATTTTTTTCCTAGAGATGAGAACTATTTAGAATCCCTGTCTTTTCTCTCTGGGGAACTGATATGTACTACTCAGAAATAAATCTGGTGGGTTTTCATTTACTTTTTCTCTCAGGAAAAAAGGCAAATTCTAAAGAAAATAAAACTTAATATCAGCAAATTGTGGTATAATAGACAAGAAATGGGTGGAACTGTTTTTTTTTTTTTTTCCTGATTAATGCATGTGTTTCAAGCCCAGTATTTAGAGAGTGTTTAGTGGAGTCAAGACTTGATTTCAAAAGCAAACATTTATTGAATAACAGTCACAATGTAAAACATTGTGCTATGCTTGTGATCTTTTCACTGTATAACAAATTGTAACTTTCTTTTTGTCTATTTGTGGCTCCTCCATGATCACTTTGCTAAGTGTGTCCCAAGAGTTGAAAGTCATAAGATCTCAAAGTGCTGCTAACCCTAAAGATCAGAGTTGTTCAATTTGTCCCATCTTGTATTCTTTCTTGAAGATAAAACCAACCCTGTTGCTCTGGCCACAGATGATTAATAGGTCAGTGATTCCCACAACAGCAACCTCAAGTAAATACAGTTAGGAGACCAGAAAGGGGAGCTCTCATGCCCTATGACAAGAGCAGAGCCCAACAGGAAGGGGAAAGACACAGGACTTAGCCAATGAAAAGCCACAACTTCTTTGTTTACTTAGCCTTCCCAGCTTCCTTTTCCCCTCTATAAAAGCATTCTTGTTCCTTCACTGTCCAGGGATTTGCACAAGTCTTACCATGGTTGCAGACCCTGAATTGCAATTCTCTGCTTATCCCAAATAAACCCACCTTTGCTGTAGAAATACCTGACAGTCTGTTTACTTCAGATCAACAATACTTTAGAAATAATAATTTTGTTTGGAAACTCACTGTTAAGGCATATGAAAGAAAGAAACAACATGTATAACCAGTGTCAAAATAATTTGGCTCTACTATACTTCACTTGAAAGTCTGACAGGTACTCAGCTTTATGGATTTCTTCTTAGAAAACTGCTAGAATTCTTAAGCAAATAAATGTCTTTTAGATGAATATATATCTAACTGCTTAATGCAATTATGATTATGAATGGAAGAATATAATACACTTCTTTAATAACTTCTAATTTTTATTCTTATTTTTCTAAATATAATTTATTACTTGAAATTGGTTTCAATTTATAAACTCACAAACTAGATAGTAAACTTAATACTGAGCCTTAGACTATTGATATTTTAAAATAACCAGAATCTAGAAAACTCAGTTTTTTTTTCTTTATTAATTATTGCAACATTATTGGACACTCACAGTTTTTTTTACTTTAATTATTGCAACATTATTGGATACTAACACAATTTTTTTTTACTTTATTAATTATTGCAACATTATTGGACATACACAGGTTTTTTTACTTTATTAATTATTGCAACATTTTTTTTTTTAATTTTTATTTTTTGCGGTACACGGGCCTCTCACTGTTGTGGCCTCTCCAGTTGCGGAGCACAGGCTCCAGACGCACAGGCTCAGCAGCCATGGCTCACGGGCCCAGCGGCTCCGCAGCATGTGGGATCTTCCCAGACCGGGGCACGAACCCGTGTCCCCTGCATTGGCAGGCGGTCTCTCAACCAGTGCGCCACCAGGGAAGCCTTATTGCAACATTATTGAACCTGTTTCATAGAATGGCCATGTTCAGAGACTCCCTATAGAAAAATCAGTCTTTCTCCATAGATAGTCATCATGGTCCCAGAGAGACAACCTCATAACAAATGCTCTGCTAAATCTGGGGAGGAACTTTGATCTTGCTATAGGTCAGGGAGCCAAGATACCAAGTTATCTGCTGACTTACCTTTTTTCCCCAGATTTATATAAAATTCCCTGTGATTAAACTGTAGTTGAAATTGCTTCCACATAGAAAGCTACTAGTTTACTTTGCAAGGATGAAGGTGATAACAGGCCTCATATTATCAGAATTGAAGATGACACCAACATCTGTTTTTGAAATTTGCTAATTAATATCTAAATATTTCCCTATTTTCTATGGATAATAATGCTATTTGTGATTTGAGTTACCTTGGCAAACTCTCAAATTAAGTCAGCTACTGTTTGACTATTTCAATCTATTTTACATTGCATATTTTCAACTAAATTTTGTTTTTGGATGAATTCCAAGAGAAATAAGGCATTACTAGTTGATGCACCTAAAACTTATTTATCAATCTCTTATTGGTGTCCAACCTATCATTATATAATGATGTATAACTTACTAGACTTCACAAATATATTTACTGCTTGTTTCCCAGCTTTACTGAGATATAATTGACATATAACAGCATGTAAGTTTAAATTGTACAATGTGATGATTTAATATATGTATATATTACAAAAGGATTACCACAAGAAATTTAGTTAATACAGTCTTTACTTCATGTAATTACAATTTTGTTGAGAACCTTTAGGATCTACTCTCTTGGTAACTTTCAAATACACAGTACAGTAGTGTTAACTACAGTGTTAACTAACCATACTGTACATTACATCCCCAGAACTTCTCTATCTTAGAAATAGAAGTTTGTACACTTTGATCACCTCTACCCATTTCCTCCACCTGCCCCTGCTCCTGGAAGCCACCAGTCTACTCTCTGTTCTTATGAATTCACTGTTTGCAGAGGGTATGGAGAAAAGCGAACACTTATGCATGGTTGGTGGGAATGTTAATTGGTGCAGCCACTTACGGAAATCAGTATGAGAGTTCCCCAAAATAACTGATAATAGAACTACTATATGAACCAGCAGTTCTACTTCTAGATACATACCTGAAAGAAATTGAATCACTATCCTGAAGAGGTATCTGCACCTCCACAATTACTGCAACATTATTTACAATAGCCAAAACATGAAAACAACCTAAGTGTCCATCGGCCGATGAATGGAAAAAGAAATAGTGGTGTGTGTGTGTGTGTGTGTATGTATGTATGTATGTATGTGTGTGTGCCTATATATATAGACACACACACACACACACACACACATATATATATATATATAAAACGGAGTATTACTATTTCATTTTAGTCACCACTCATAACCTGATAACCTGCTATTAAGGTGTCCTAGTTTTATAGGGTCTTTTACTTTTGATCAATTGGGATATACCTTTAGGAAACCATTGGCTCTAATTGATTTGTCATAGATTAAGCTATCAAGAGGTAAATAATGTAATTTGATCCTGGCTATTTTACTTCTTAAATGGACAGTTGAAACCACCTCAAAAAAAAGTCTCTGACTCTAAATAAGTACATTCATAACACATAAAATACAGATAATATTTATTAACATTTTATATGCCAGGAGCATATTTAAGTGCACTATTTGTAGTAGCTAATTTAATCTCAGCAACATACAATCAGATAAGTAGGTAATTTTGCTCTTAATTCATTTTTGTTTTATGGTAGTCCATGTACGTATGTATGCATGTATTGATGTATAATAGTTGATGCATTGTAATGGTAGGAAATGTGAAAAGTATAAAGAGATGTACAGAGAAAGCTCTCCCTCTAATTTCCATCTTCTGTCTACCCAGTTCCTACCCCCCTTTACACTTCGGTAGCAACCACTGATCCTAGGGCTCTGTGGGTAATGGCTTCCGTGAACATTTTCTAATATTCTTTGCAAATATGTCTGTTTAGATTTTTATCTCTACCTATGCTGTTTATAACACGTAGCTTTTATATGTGGTGTTTTCATATGGCTCATTTATTTTCATTTATTAACCCAAGAATGAAGATAATTTTTGCTTTTTAAATTTCCAGTTTGAAGAGACTTTTCTAATTTCTAATTTTATGAAATAATATCAGAAAAGTTTTGTACCGTTTCTATGTTTTTGGAATTCTTGAAGTGTATTTTGTGTGCTAACATAAAGTCAATTTTTATAAATATTGAATGAAAACCTGAAAAGATGTCCTCTATTTTCAGGTTCTAAATTTTGGTATTTATCAATCAGATATGTCCAATTAATTATATTAAATACTACTATATATTTTTTGTTGTATTAATTACTCATGGATTAAAAGTCTTTAATAGCGCTTACCAATAATTTGTTTCCATCTCTCTTTCATGAATGTTATTTGCTAATATCTTCATTTTTAGTATTTTTAGCATTATATATTATTGGTGTCATTTTATGTTTTTACCCAAATTATACCTATTTTGATATAAAATAATTATCTCTTTTAGTTTTCTATTCCTGCGTATTAAACCCATACCTACCCTTTATTTATTGCAAGACTCTATGCAGTGGCAAATTGAGCTGTTCTTACCTAGGGAGGGGATATTTTCTGGTCTTAGGTAGCTTAAACTATGCTTCTGGCCCAAGGTACCGGATTGGCTAGAGACTGACAAGTGTAGGAGGACGTCATCTGGACATGTGGAGGTCAGGTGTCTTGTCACTGGTCACTAGGGTGTCTCATCTTCCAATAGGCCAGGTCAACTTGTTCCACAGACAGTGAGACTCTTACAAACTCCATAGAGAGTGTTCTATACAGGTTGGAGCTGGCATTACATCACTCCTGCTACTTTCTGTTGTTTCAGACATGTCTCAAAACCAGTTCAGATACAAAAGGAGGGAATAGACTCCACTGTTTGACAGGGGTAACTTTAAAGTTTCATTGCCAAGAATGTGTCTCCAGGAAGGAGTAAAGGATTGTGGCTGATTTTGCATGAGAACATACTGTGGTCTGTGTGTATATATTGGTGTACTACTCCTTTGCCTATATTTATTATTTTCATACTTACTCCTGGTATTTTTTTTTCCTGGCATACTTATCTTTTTTACATATTTATTGGACTATAATTGCTTTACAATGCTGTGTTAGTTTCTGCATTATAACAAAGTGAATCAGTTATACATATAGATGTACCCCATATCTCTTCCCTCTTGCATCTGCCTCCCTCCCACTCTCCCTATCCCACCCCTCTAGGTGGTCACAAAGCACCGAGCTGATCTCCCTCTGCTATGCGGCTGCTTCCCACTAGATATCTATTTTACGTTTGGTAGTGTATATATGTCCATGCCACTCTCTCACTTTGTCCCAACTTACCCTCCCCCCCCCACATATCCTCAGGTCCATTCTCAAGTAGGTCTGCATCTTTATTCCCGTCTTGCCCCTAGGTGCTTCTGGCCAAGTATTTTCATTTTTTTTCTTTAGATTCCATATATATGTGTTAGCATACGGTGTTTGTTTTCCTCTATCTGACTTACTTCACTCTGTATGACAGACTCTGGGTCCATCCATCTCACTACAAATAACTCAGGTTCATTCCTTTTTATGGCTGAGTAATATACCATAGTATATATGTGCCACATCTTCTTTATCCATTCATCTGAAGATGGATGCTTAGGTTGCTTCTGTCTCTGGGCTATTGTAAATAGAGCTGCAATGAACATTTTGGTACATGACTCTTTTTGAATTATGGTTTTCTCAGGGTATATGCCCAGTAGTGGGACTGCTGGGTCGTATGGTAGTTCTATTTTAAGTTTTTTCAGGAACCTCCATACTGTTCTCCATAGAGGCTGTATCAATTTACATTCCCACCAACAGTGCAAGAGGGTTCCCTTTTCTCCACACCCTCTCCAGCATTTATTGTTTTGTAGATTTTTTGATGATGGCCATTCTGACCAGTGTAAGATGATATCTCATTGTAGTTTTGATTTGCATTTCTCTAATGATTAATGATGTTGAGCATTCTTTCATGTGTTTTTTGGCTATCTGTATATCTTCTTTGGGGAAATGTGTATTTAGGTCTTTTGCCCATTTTTGGATTGGGTTCATTGTTTTTTTGATATTGAGCTGCATGTGTTGCTTGTATGTTTTGGGGATGAATCCTTTGTCAGTTGCTTCATTTGCAAATATTTTCTCCTATTCTGAGGGTTGTCTTTTCGTCTTGTTTATGGTTTCCTTCGCTGTGCAAAAGCTTTGAAGTTTCATTAGGTCCCATTTTTTTATTTTTGTTTTTATTTCCATTCCTCTAGGAGATGGGTCAAAAAGGATCATGCTGTAATTTATGTCATAGAGTGTTCTGCCTATGTTTTCCTCTAAGAGTTTGATAGTGTCTGGCCTTACATTTAGTTCTTTAATCCATTTTGAGTTTATTTTTGTGTATGGTGTTAGGGAGTGTTTTAATTTCATTCTTTTACATGTAGCTGAGCACTTTTCCCAGCACCACTTATTGAAGAGGCTGTCTTTTCTCCACTGTATATTCTTGCCCCCTTTATCAAGGATAAGGTGACCATATGTGCGTGGGTTTATCTCTGGGCTTTCTATCCTGTTCCATTGATCTATATTTCTGTTTCTGTGCCAGTACCATACTGTCTTGATTACTTTAGCTTTATAGTATAGTCTGAAGTCAGGGAGACTGATTCCTCCAGCTCTGTTTTTCTTTCTCAAGATTGCTTTGGCTATTTGGGGTCTTTTGTGTTTCCATAAAAATTGTGAAATGTTTTGTTCTAGTTCTGTGAAAAATGCCAGTGGTAATTTGATACAGATTGCATTCCATCTGTAGATTGCTCTGGGTAGTATAGTCATTTTCACAATGTAGATTCTTCCAATCCAAGAACATGGTATATCTCTCCATCTTTTTGTATCATCTTATTTCTTTCATCAGTGTCTTATAATTTTCTGCATACAGGTCTTTTGTCTCCTTAGGTAGGTTTATTCCTAGTTACTTTATTCTTTTTGTTGCAATGATAAATGGGAGTGTTTTCTTTATTTCACTTTCACATTTTTCATCATTACTATACAGGACTGCAAGAGATTTCTGTGCATTAATTTTGTATCCTGCTACTTTACCAAATTTATTGATTAGCTCTAGTAGTTTTCTGTTAGCATCTTTAGGATTCTATATGTATCGTATGTCATCTGCAAACAGTGACAGCTTTACTTCTTCTCCAATTTGGATTCCTTTTATTTCTTTTTCTTCTCTGATTGCTGTGGCTAAACCTTCCAAAACTATGCTGAATAATAGTGGTGAGAGTGGGCAACCTTGTCTTGTTCCTGATCATAGTGGAAGTCATTTCAGTTTTTCACCATTGAGGATGATGTTGGCTGTGGGTTTGTCATATATGGCCTTTATTATGTTGAGGTAGGTTCCCTCTATGCCCACTTTCTGGAGAGTTCTTATCATAAATGGGTGTTGAATTTTGTCAAAAGCTTTTTCTGAATCTATTGAGATGATCATATGGTTTTTTTCCTTCAACTTGTTAATATGGTGTATCGCGTTGTTTGACTTGCATATATTGAAGAATCCTTGCATTCCTGGGATAGACCCAACTTGATCATAGTGTATGATGCTTTTAATGTGCTGCTGGATTCTGGTTGCTAGTATTTTGTTGAGGATTTTTGCATGTACGTTCATCAGTGATATTGGCCTGTAGTTTTCTTTCTTCGTGACATCTTTGTCTGATCTTGGTGTCAGGGTGATGGTGGCCTAGTAGAATGAGTTTGGGTGTGTTCCACCCTCTGCTATATTTTGGAAGAGTTTGAGAAGGATAGGTGTCAACTCTTCTCTAAATGTTTAATAGAATTCGCCTGTGAAGCCATCTGGTCCTGGGCTTTTTTTTGTTGGAAGGTTTTTAATCACAGTTTCAATTTCAGTGCTTGTGATTGGTCTGTTCATATTTTCTGTTTCTTGCTGGTTCAGTCTCAGAAGGTTGTTTAATTTTAAGAATTCGTCCATTTTTCCCAGGTTGTCGATTTTATTGGCATAGAGTTGCCTGTAGTAATCTCTCATGATCCTTTGTCTTTCTGCAGTGTCAGTTTTTCCTTCTCGATTTTCATTTCTAATTCTATTGATTTGATTCTTCTCCCTTTTTTTCTTGATAAGTCTGGCTAATGGTTTATGAATTTTGTTTATCTTCTCAAAGAACCAGCTTTTAGTTTTATTGTTCTTTGCTATCGTTTCCTTCATTTGTTTTTCATTTATTTTTGATCTGATCTTTATAATTTCCTTCCTTCTGCTAACTTTGGGGTTTTTTTGTTCTTCTTTCTCTAATTGCTTTAGGTGTAAGGTTAGGTTGTTTTTTTGAGGTGTTTCTTAAGGTAAGATTGTATTGCTATAAACATTCCTCTTAGAACTGCTTTTGCTGTATGCCATAGGTTTTGGGTCATTGTGTTTTCATTGTCATTTGTTTCTAGGTATTTTTTTATTTCCTCTTTGATTTCTTCAGTGATCACTTCGTTATTAAGTAGTGTGTTGTTTAGCCTCCATGTGTTTGTATTTCTTACAGATTTTTCCCTGCAATTGACATCTAGTCTCATAGCATTGTGGTTGTAAAAGATACTTGATATGATTTCAATTTTCTTAAATTTACCAAGACTTGATTTGTGACCCAAGATATGATCTGTCCTGGAGAACGGTCCATGACCCCTTGAGAAGAATGTGTATTCTGTTCTTTTTTGATGGAATGTCCTATAAATATCAAATAAGTCCATCTTGTTTAATGTATCATTTAAAGCTTGTGTTTCTTTATTTATTTTCATTTTGGATGTTCTGTCCATTGGTGAAAGTGGGATGTTAATATCCCCTACTATGATTGTGTTACTGTTGATTTCCCCTCTTATGGCTTTAGTATTTGCCTTATGTATTGAGGTGCTCCTATGTGAGGTGCATAAATACTTAAAATTGTTACATCTTCTTCTTGGATTGATCCCTTGGTAATTTGTACCATATGACCCAGCAATCCCACTACTGGGCATATACCATGAGAAAACCATAATTTAAAAAGAGTCATGTACCACAGTGTTCATTGCAGCTTCACTTACAATAGCCAGGACATGGAAGCCACCTAAGTGTCCATCGACAGATGAATGGATAAAAAAGATGTGGCACGTATATCATAAATTTTTTAACCAACCACATATATTTTTGTTTTTGTCAGTGTTCTTTTGGCAAGTGATCTTCAAAAAGTAATAAGTATAATTTTTTTATTTTGTCTTCATTTTCCTTATAATATCCTTCTGAGCATGCTGCATCATTGTCTTTTTTATTACTCACATTTGACTGTGTATGTTTTCCTGGATCAACAATCATTTGCCAAGTTTCCTTTAGACAGAAAATGTTGTCTTCCAGGCTATCTGGAATTCACCACCCATAGCGTGTCTTCTTGTCTGATGCCTCAGATAGAGACTATATCATTCATATAGTCCTGTCCTATTTGCTTTTGCTGTAGCCTGACTCCCCATCTCCTCTCCAATTCTGAAGGCAACACTGCTGATCCCAGTGTGTATATCTTTGATTGCAAACAGTGAGTAAATAATTTGCACAACAGGGTCTTGGCTGCTAGTGTGTTTTTGTTTGGTTTGTTTGTTTGTTTTGGTTTTTTTGCTAGTGTTTTCTGAGAACCTGTTATTTGGTCCCTCTCGTACCTTTACGTGTTTCTTCTCTTTACATCCTTTCAGATGGATTCTACCATCTATTTTAGCTGTGACTCAGATTAAAACTGCAGGTTATAACTGTTACCTACTCCTACCAAAAATATGTATATATTTTTTATATTTATTATATTTAAATGCATTATATGAAGACCAAAGGAATTATAAATTTTGAATCCATGTTCCTGTTTAAAACAATATATTTTTAATAATATTTATTTTACAAATAAGGACATTAGAACACCCAGAAGTTAAGCCATACACACCAAATGAGGTGACCAGTAAGGAGGAGAGCTAGGATCCTACTCAGGGAATCTGGCCCCAGAAACCACACTCAAACATAGATAATATTCCTGAGAAATTCAAATATGAATCTAGTTCTAGGTTAAAAATAATTTCCCCAATTAAAGCAAAATGTTTTTTTCAAAGCAAACTACTTGTTTTTGAAGATATACTTATAAAACCATAATTTATTTCATGAATTCTCTAATTAATCCTATCTGGTAATTGCACTAACTGGTGCTCAGTCATTGAATATTATACAAACTAGACATATATTTATGTTTGTAAAAATATAAGTATATAAATATATGTATATTCTCTTATATAGGACTATATACCTAATTTTTCTTTATATTTAAATCCATTTAAATCATTGTTTTTACAATATTTTAAATTGGAACAACTATGCTTATGTTTTGGTAATGTATAAGTTTTGTTTAACTGTTGTTTCAAAAAGAAGTCTATTTTGTTTTTTATGTTATTATATTTGTAGCCTTACTGATACCCTAGTCCTTGTATTCTGCTTTTTATTTTTCACATGAAAAAATTTTGTCACTGAAGTTTTTTTTTTTCTATTTTTCAGGGTCTGTATGTTATATTCTCTTTCTGTTCTATTATTCAGTTTATTTGTCAACTTTTTCTTTTCTAAAAAGAAAAGTTCTCTGTTCTAAAAAGCTGAGAGTTCTGTCACAAGTTTATGCTATGATTAAAAACTCTTTTTTAAGTGTTGGCAGTTATGCCTACTAGGAGAATGTCTTTCTGTTTATTGATTTTGATATTTGAATAAAAGTTCTGTTTATTTCACTTTATTGTTACTTTTTTCTTCTGTATATTTAGTTTTATTATCTGAATATGTCCTAAGTGTTCTATGAGGTGACTTTACATTGATTTATTTCCCATATCTCACTCAACTATGATAGTTTATTTCCTTATGTTTTGCAGTAGAACTCAGTCCAATCATCAAAAACAGAATAAATAAGTTGTAAACATTTTTTTCTATTTTTGAAAGTAAGTAGGAAGTATTTCTAAGTTTTAAAAGATTTTACACCTATCATATTTCTTATTTTACTTTCTACAGTTAAATGTATAGTTCAATAACAGAAAACTCAAGGGATTGTTTTAACATAAAGTCTTGCTATGGTATGTGTTAGATTGAAAAAGTTTTAAAAAGGTTGACTAAATATTAGTTTGACTGGCTGTTAGCTCAATGTACCTGACAAATTTTCTGGAGACATTTTCATTGCTGGTTGATACAGTCATTTTTATTCAAAATGTAACATCTACTAGCAGCCTTGGTTTATTTCTTTTTCTTTTTCTTTACAATATCTCACATGTAAAATGTGGGAAAGTATCACTTTGAAATTCAATAAAAATTATAGTTTGTGACAATTTAGAATACCTCTGTTTAAAATGCTAAAAATAATTATTGAAAATGTCACAAATGGCATTGCTAAAATAGTGCAATATATTTATTCAATCTCTGTACAGAAAAAATTTTTGAAGGTTGCGATCATAGGAGAGTTGAAATTTTTGCTAAGGTAGTTTATACATATTTAACAGTAAATGATTCATTATAAGGAAAACCATTGCATTAGAGCTGAGAAAGAGAAAGTGTAAATCTTCATCAGAAACATATGATGACTCAGGGATAGTCACTTGGAAAAAGGAAGTTTTGATCTAGATTTATGAGGTAAAGAGAATTCTTAAGACCACTTTAATTTAGTGAAAGCAATATTGTATGTTCCTTATATGAGAACACATGCATTAAAAATAATGCGTATGGGCCAAATTTTATTTCAGAAATAAATCTTATTTTATCAAGAAATTAAATATTTGAAATCTAGTATAATGCATTATTTTATTAATTCCCAGTCACTGAAGGGTTTATTTCTTGTGTTGGTGATTACGGTTGTGGTAGTGAAATTTTGGTTAATATTTCAGAAGTCACCTAACTAGCATGTGCTGCAATTCCCGGTTACATTACTAGGCGTCAGTACACATTTTTAAAAAATGAAACAAGATGTTCTCAATATGAGTATAATCTTTCTTTGACAAACATTATCAGTTAATCAGTTAATATAGCTTGTTTCTTATATAATCTTTAAGCATTCTCAAGGTAAGAAGGCAAAACTACAGGTTTTAAATTTAAGCTTGGAAATAAAAGATATATTTATAGAACATATAGTAATAAAATATATAACTATATATATATGCATATATTACTGTAAATGTATATAGTACTAAAAATAAAACCCTTTTCTGTTAGTTTGAATATCGAATAGATACAGCACAATTATAGCAGGTTGAAAAGCCACATGACTAATTTACTTAGTAATGCAGCTCAAATCTGAATAGATGGAAAATATGAATAAAAAGCTACAAAATTTAGATAATCAGTTGACAAATCTAGCATCTTTATAATAGGATTTTAAGCTGAAAGAATAGAAAAAGCAAAAGGCTAGAAACAATTCTAAGAAATGCAACAGAAAAATTTTATATAACTGTAGAAAACTGAGTATCAAAAATTTACAGTCCACTAAGTGCCAAGCAAACAAACTCCCCATTAACGGCTTCCAGAAATAAAAAAGAGATGGGAGAATAAGAACATCCCTAATTATCAAATTCAGATAATAGAAATCAGTAGAATTTCTTTGCTGAGGAAAAACAACTCTCAACTATGATGTGTCCACACAGTGTAAGACTTACAGAAATTTAAAGATATTCTCAGTCATTCTCTGGCTCAGAAATTTCACTACCCATAGATACTTTACAAAAAGTATTGTTAGCATATATACTGCAGCAAGAAGAATAAAATGAATCCAGGGGAAGACAGGAGGGTAAAGGAAGCAAATAAAAATAAATAGAACAAAACACAAAATAAAGTAGCAGGAAAACTTGCAAATATATTTGTATTCACATTATAGGAGAATCACTAACTATACTGATTGGAATGATTTTTTGTTGTTTATTTTTTGTCTTCCCCACCTCTCTTCAAGCCATAGGCTGTTCCAAACTGTCAGAGAAATAAAGAAATAAATAACATAAAATGCAATTTTATAATAATGCATTATTTAAAATAATGTATTATTTTAAAAAATAAAGACGCCAGCTGTGCAGTTATTATTCAAGTAAGCTTTCTTTGGGGCCAAAATGTTTTTCAGGATCCCATTCCTTGCTATCTTAATTTTCCCATTCTTTTCCTTTGTAGTTGGTTCCAGTCTCAGTCATAATCTCTTTAGGTAACCCTAGGAAGATCTCTGTTTCTTTTCACGTACAAAAGGAAAACCATGCTCTATTTTTATTAACCACTTTTTAAAATTGAAGTATAGTTAATTTAAAATGTTGTGCTAGTTTCAGGTGTAAAGCAAAGTGATTCAGATATATATATATATATATATATATATGTATGTATGTATCTTTTTCAGATTCTTTTCCATTATAGGTTACTATAAGATATTGACTATAGTTCCCTGTGCTATACAACAGGTCCTTGTTGTTTATCTATTTTATATATAGTAGTATGTATATGTTAACTCCAAACTCCTAATTTATCTCTTCCCCCACCCCCTGCTCTCCCCCTTGGTAATCATAAGTTTGTTTTCTATGTCTGTCTATTTCTGTTTTGTAAACCATGATGTTTTAATCCAATAACTTATTATTCCTAATTGTCCTCATTTTTATTCTGAGCCATTTCTGAGTCAATCACAAAGCCCAATGTAATTTCATCTTTAGAGGTAGAGGTGAGAGTCAACCCTATCCAAATCACCAGCATAAAATATTTGGGTACTGTAGGGTAGAATGAAGGGGGTAATTAATATGGGGAGGGACCCACCAAAGTCTGTTACTAGACTCACCTGCTAAAGACAGAGACATTCAAGGTGGATTAAAAAAAAACAAAACTGAGTTCAGGCAATATATTATTTGTAAGAGAAATATATATTCATGATGCATGCGTTATGTAAAATAGTAATTGAAAACAATATAGTAAGCAAATGCTAGCCAAGAGCAGCAAATGTATTAACATTAATATGAGAATACTATTATCAAGTTCAAAACATTATAAGGAAAACAATATTTAATTATTAATAAGTAATCTAAGAAGTAGATGTAATAATATTAAATATTAAATCTTCCTTCCCACAAACATATAAGTTTTTAAAAAATTCATCAGGCCTAATCTATTCATCTCATGTTGCCAGTTATATAAATTGCCACACAGCAATCAGATTCCAGGGTCATTTCTCATTTCATGCATCTAATTGCTGTAAGGCTCTGTGGCAGATTGGACACACCAAGCCCACTGCCTCCATATTTTCCTTCCACCTTACTTGCTTTATTTTTTCCCCATCATACTTATAATAATCTCACAATTCATACATTCATTTATTTACTTGTCAACATCACTTCACTAGAATATAAACTGCATCTTAATAAAAGAATGAGTAAATCAACAGTTAAAGTAAGGATATATGGAAATTGAATCAAACAATACAAAATTTTGTTAGAAATAAATATTTTCATATAAACGTAAAATATTCATATATGGCCACATGGTAAGCCAACCAGGAAATATTAGCAAATTCCAAAAGTTATCATTCAGGACATAGTCACTGACCAGAGCACAATAAATTTAAAAATCAACAAAGAAAGTCAATTACTGTAACCTGTTATTAATAATAGAAAATTTTAAAACTATAAATATTAGATGTAAGAAGAAAAACATGAAAATTATAAACTACTGAGAAATGAATGACAATGAGAGAAATAATGTCAAAACTTCGGATATGAGACCAAATTAGTACTCATTGTTAAAAGAATGTATTAGCAACAAAAACATTTCAATTTTGAAGTAACATATAAAGAAAATAAACAAGAATTATCCAAAGAAATAAAAAACAGTAGAGGGAAAATATACTAGAGATAAAAGCAATACATAATTATAAGACAAGTACATGGTAAAGTTAATAAAACAAAGGCTGGTTCTTTTAAAACCCAGAAAAATAGATGAAGTTTGATAAGTATAATCAAGAAAATTATAGAGAAGAAGCTAATAAACCACAAAGGTACATACTAAAGTGGTTACATAATTTTAGAGTAAGAGAAGAGTTACAAATTTATAGGTGACTATCAAGGCCAAGTATTTCAAAATTAATGTGAATAGGAAGATAAGGTGATATTTTAGGGGAAAAATTATACATTGATTAATTGACAGTGAGAACAACACTCAAATAAACCAGTAGATATAGTAGATACAGAAAAAATTCAAATTATATGTTAAATGTCTTTAAAAAGTCAATTAAAAAATTGACTTCATGTCTGTCCCTTAGACCTTGGCAAAGGACTAATCCAAAACACTTTTCAGACCTGGTTAAAATTCAACAGAAATTTTAAGAAGCAGGGACTTTAAATCTTATTCAAAATAAGAAAACTAAATTATTTTGCAAGAGTAAGATAACTTTGATACAAACACAAAGGTCATACTGGAACAGACAACTGTAGGCCAGTTTTACTTAGAGAAAATCATGCAAAAATCTTAAAGGTATTTTTGTAGAATAATCAGTTTAGTAAAAATACATTAGGACTAAGGCTAAAACATTAGATCATTTACCAAAGTTATACAGATTAAATAGTTAATGGATTAACTCAAAAAGTTAATGGATTAAATTAGCAAAATTTATGGCATATAACAAATATATAAGCATCTTACAGATAGCAAAAATTCATCTATAAAATTCAGCAAATACAAGAGAGATTGAAGGGAATGCTCTTAGCTTGATAGAATCTAGTGTCTATCTAAAGCAGATGTCATACATGCTGGGAAATCACTAGAATCTTTTCCTTCACAGCCCTACCATCAGTGAATGAATGTTCCCATTGTTCCACAAACTTTAGCAATCTAGGGCTTTTTTATTTTCCTGACCTGTTAAGTGTATAATTGTCTCTTATTGGGATTTTATTTTGCATTTTCTGATTACATATGAAATTAAGCATTCACATTACATATGAAAAATAAGCATTTTTATATGTTTATTTACCATTTTTGATTTATCTTTTGTGAATTGCTAGGTCATGCTTTTGTGATTTTTCTAATGTTGATTTTTCTCATGGGTTTGTCATGTAGTTATATACACACAGGAATATGTATTTACCCCCCTCCTCACTCTCTCTCTGTTTTTGTCTATCTTGAATCTTCCCATTTATGTTGGTCGCAGATATATTTTCTAGTTTGTAGCTTGTCTTCTGACTCTCAATTTTTTTTTGTGGCACAGACTTTTGAATTTTTTTAAATAGTAGAATGTATTACTATATTCCATTATAGTTTGCATAAAAAATCTTTTACTATGCAGATAATAATGCAGTGATTGAGAACATGGCCCAAAGCCAAGCAAACAGGGTTTGAATTCTCACTCTCTCCTATACTAGCTGAGTAATCTCAGGCAAGTTATTTAAATCCTGTATGGTAAGCAGAATTCTAAATGGGCCCCCAGATTTCTGCCCTCTTGGTATGCATACTCTGTATACTCCCCTTCTCCTGAAGGTTTGCAGAACCTTTGGATATGATGGGATATCATGCCTGTAATCAATTGTCTTTTGGTTAATCAAAAGGGAGATTACTTGGATGGGGCTAACCTAACCATGCACATCCTTAAAAGGGACAGGGTCGTTCCCAAGTTAGAGGGAATAAAGTTGAGAGGGCTCATGCCTCTGGGGAGGGTTCCTTAAGTAGATAGAAGGCAGAATGAAGTGTGAGAGGGCCTAGGGAGAAGATTGTGTACCAAGGACCTGAAGACAGTTCCTGGTCACCTGCTAGCAAGACAATGGGGACCTCAGTCGTACACACCCAGGGAATGAATTCTGTCAACAACCTGAGGAAAGGCCCCCTGGGAGGGAACCTTTCCCTAGACGAGCCTCCAGAAGAGGACAGAGCCAACCACCACCTTGATTTCAGCCTTGTGAGTCCTGGAGCAGACAACCCAGCCGAAGTGTGCTGGGTTCCTGACCCATAAAAACTTTGAGATAAGAAATTGGTGTTTTCTCAGCTTGAAGGGTTGTGATTATTCATTATTAGAAAGCTAATACATCCTCTATTCCCAGTTTCCTCATTTGTAAAATGAATAGTAGTGTCTAGCTCATAGACTTCATTGTTAAGATTGCAAGAGTACATCAGTATAAACTTGGAAAGTGCTTAATGCGCAATGATTGATTAAGTAAACATTATATAAATGATTAAAATATGAAGAATATTGTCTTCCATATTTTATTCTAAAACCTTTAAAGTTTTATTCTTTCACTTTAAGTTTATGATCTACTTGATATTTATTTTTGTGTAAGATCTAAGGGAGAAATCCATTTTCCCTTCCCTTTCCCTTCCCTTTTCCTCCCCTCCCCTCCCTCCCTCCCTCCCTTCCTCCCTCCCTCCCTCCCTTCCTCCCTCCCTCCCTCCCTTCCTTCCTTCTCTTCTTTCTTTCTATAGAGAATCAATTGTGTCAGCACCATAGTTGAAAATTACATACTTTGCTCAGTGATCTGAAAAAACATCACTTTCATAGGTTAAGTATTTATTCATGAATGCGTTTATTTCTCTCCTCTCTCTAGTGTTCCACTAATTTATTTCTTTTCTTTTCTTACACCAGTAACTCAGTCTTAACATAAGTCTTAATATCCAGCAGGGGAAATCCCATCAACTTACTCTTCATAGGTTCTTCCTCATTATTTTTTTTTTGGAGGAGTGCATTAATGTTAACTATATGGATCAAGTGTTTTTTTTTTACATACATGTACTTCAGGCTAACACTCAGCCAGACCAAGATGTATAATATTAGCAATATGCATATGTCTCTCATGTGCAATCCAAGTCTATAAAACCCCTTCCCACCACAGAGGAAACCATTATTTGGGTTTCTAAAACATAGAGTTGTTTTGATTGTTTTTGAACTTCTTGTAAGTATAATTATAATTTTTTATATATTTTTTGTTTGTTTACAATCTTTAACTCAACATAATATTTTTGAGATCCATCCATTTTTGTGTGTAGTAGGAATTTGCTTTTTAAAATTGCTGAGTGGTATTCCATTGCGTGATTATACTGCAGTTTTGTTAATCAGTTTGCCTGTTAGTAGGCACTAAACTTCTTTGCTTTTTTTGACTATTTTATAGTCAAATAGTTAATGCTGCTAAGAACAATCTCCTAGAAGTCTTTTTATTAATATATGCGCTTACGCCCTCGAATATACAGAGAAAAGTAGAATCACTGGGTCATAAAATACATACATGTTTAATTAGAAACTTCTAAATATTTGTCCAAAATTGTTGTATAACTTTATACTCTTACCCCCCCCCACTGTATGAAAATTCTTGTGACTCCATGTTTTCACAAATATTTAACATGGTAAAGCATTTTATTTTTGGTCATTCTATTTTATTTTAGCCAGTCATTCCCTCATTGTAGTTTTTATGTGCTTTTCCCTGATAACATATATTTTATGCTTATGTTCTTATTGACTATTTGAAAATCTTCTTAGTGAAATGTCTCTTCAGGTATCTTTTGAGTTGTCTTTTCCTTACTGACTTGTGATTTGTTTTACGTATGTACACAATACACACATGTGTATGTGTGTATACACACACACACACACACATATATTTAGCTTTTGTAAATATAAATTGTAGTCCTACATATGACTCTATTGAAATAAAGGGTTTCATGCAAAAAAAGTTTGAAATTAATGATACATTCAGTTAGCAATTATTGAGTGCATAATGACTAAAGACACAATGTTTTGAGCACTGACTAGTCCAGGCACCATGCTAGGTAATGAGAATAAAGTAGTGAGGCACATAAATGCAATCCTGATCTTGTGGAGCATGGAATGATAGACAATAAACAAATAAATTAATATTCAATTGCAATATGTACTTTAAAAATGAGGCTCCGCTTAGAATGAGTAACAGCCGATGTATCCTAATCAAGGAAGTCAGGGAAGAAATCTTAAAGAAGGACCATTGAAGTTAAGACCTTAACTGTGGCAAAGAAAAACATGGCACGACAGTCAAGGTTTTTGGTTATCTGAATGAAAAGAAAAGACAGATGATGCTGTGTGATTCAAGGTTATGATAGCAGAAATCCATATATTTTGCAAGCACCTAGAAGGAACAACCGGTCCAGTTTGGTTAGAAGTCTTAGAGGAATTGATGGTAACACAGCTAACTAGGATTTCTGACATTTTAAAAAAATTTCTGAATATTAAATTTTACTCCTATTGTACTTTGCTTTGCTGTTTTATTTTCTGTTTTTAGGAAATCTCATGGTACTTAAGCGTTAGGTATCTAGTATCTTTATGGTGCATTAACAACAAAAATTATTAGGCCGTGGGCTCAGGTACCATGCTATGACTGAACTTGATGCAGTTGTTACCGTGTGCCTACAACCAGACAGAAAACTATGTCAAATGGACCGGGTTAAAGTGATATAAACTGACCTAATATAAATGTCAATGAAACAGATTATTTACCTTTGGCTTTTAACATAAATTTACATCATGTTTGTGTCAATGACACCAATGATTTTTGAATAAGGATAGCGTTCTTATATTTAAGGGCCTTTATCTGAATTCCATCAACCCCCAAAGAAATTCTGCATGCATGCACACAACATACATTAAAAATTACGGCCTGAATTAATCAACTGCGTAATGCACAACCATTACCTTTTTTCACACAAAGATAAATCATGAAAAACAGCCTCAGATTTGCTTTCTTGGTGTCTAACATGATTAATTGTATTTTTGTGATTTGAAAAGGCAAATGATTTGCTGTTATGAAGAATGATATTATTAGAGTTTTAGGCTGTGCTCTTTTCCTTCATCTGGAAATTCTTTAATTCGATAATGCCAATTGAGAGCAGGTTTCAAAGAGGCCTTACCTCCCTGTTCGACTTTGTTTTACGTCTAGCAGAGTGCTGCTTTTTGGAAGCAGTATTTTCATTATGTAAGATTTCAAATCATAGGTGAATCATCTTATTGTATACTAGAATGAAGTTAAAGTGGAGTGAATATTGTATAATCTTGTTCAAAATGGATAGAACTACTTCCTCAATTTAACATTTTGAAAATATCAAATTCCTTATAATTCCTTGAAGGCTAAGATATTTTTGTTCTAAGCCTATGAAAAAAAATGGGGGGGATATAAATAAAGTACATTTTCTCAATTTTAGATTTCTTTAAATTGGTAAAACAGAAAGCTTGAAACATAATGATGACTTCTTTGATGACTTATGTTTTCTGTATACTTTACTTGAATTTTGAAAGCTGGCACTATTTTACAATTTAAAGGAAGGGATGTATAACGTCCTGCTGCTGTTTATAAACAACTTGTTTTTATTACTCAATGTCGAATAATTTCTTATGATCCTAAAATCAGTGCCAATGTTTTATATAAGTTGTGCTTGAGTAAGCTACAAACGATGAGTAAATATATGGAAACATTCTTCAGGAAAACTGATCTGAATAAAAGTATCTTTTTACTTACCATATCCAGGCCTATATAGCCAACACAGAACAGAGAGAACAGCTGCAGGAAGTCACAGCAGAATGTTATAAATTCTGATTTCAGCAGCCAGAGAAACACCTTGAAGGGTCGTTTTGGAAGACAGCACTGAGGCAGGAATATTGGAAGGTGAACAGTACTCTTCCCACAGAAAGTGGATGACAAAACTGCTTAATATTCAGTTCAGATTGAAATTGATAGTGCAGAGTTGAGCATATTAAATAATTCAAAAGGGGAAGCCTCCGGAAAGAGGACCTCTTTTTATCAAAATAAGATTAATATGTCCTTTTTATCATAATAAACAGACACTGAGTAAAAGACAGGGAAAAAAAAAGCAACAACTATTACCCAGTGCAGCTGGCAAAATGCTTCTGCAGCCAGAAAAAAGGCAAATGATACACAAGTCAGAGAGGCCCAAGAAATGATAGAATAAATATCAAGGGAGAAAGATAATTTAAATTAAGATGAAGAAATACTCCTTTTAATCTAAATATACAGGGGTGTTATCAGTTTTTGGTAAGGAGATCACACTTGAAGATGATACACAGGATGTTTACAGGCAAGGACTGTGACATCTACCTGCTGGTATCCAAGTCCATGCTTATCCATATACAGTCCTGAGCTGTCTTGTATCAAGTCCAGTGTGTATATTAGCTATCCTTTTTCTTTATAAAATAAGGGTTACAATGTCTAAGTTATATGTGTACCATGAATCTGATAGGATATCTACATCACCTACATTGTATACTTATCCCAGATTCTGACATGTGGTAGGCACTCAATAAATATTTGTTTAGTGAATAAATAGGTGGCTTATATAAGTTTTCAGTAAATAAGATTTTATATTTACACCTATTGAATTTTAGTTCTATATTTTTTTCCAAATTCAATTAAATAAAGCATTAATTTAGCACACCTCTCCAATCTGAGCTCCCATTGCATATATGGACTGTATTCCATAAATAAATTATTATTCCTATTCCTTGAATATACTCTAACCTGTTAATTTTGCCTTTACACATCCAAAAATGACCTAATTTCTTTTTACCCTCCTCTCAAAATTGTTTATCCGTAAAGTGAAAAATCTCATGTACTCTTCCATCACTGAACACTCACTTCCAAATAATGACTTAATCATAACACTAAGATTGGGGTATAAAAGCACTTTAATATACAGTAATTTATTCTCATTTTATATTCTAATCCCTTATTTAAGCAAAATATTGATGTCTTGTGTGTGTGTATATATATATATATATATATATATATATAGTCTTTCTCGTTTGTAAGTTTGTAACTTTTCTGGACATTTTCCTTCCATAGAATGTATTGATATATGAGAGTGTGTGTGTGTGTAGTGTTTCTTTTTGTCTTCCACTCTGTCTTACTTGGTGTAAGTAACATCAAGGCAGAAATCTTTGTGTTGTTCACTAATATGAACTAGTGAATCAAGTGCTTAGAAAAGAGCCTGGCACAAAGGTAACATACAACAAATGTTTCTGAAAAATGACTTGAGGTCTCCTGCTTAAAGAACTCTTAATTCATGATCTGATGAGATCTTCAAATGCAATTAGATGCTGATGTATTGTCACCATGTGTTTGCAGTAGGGACCTAATTGTTATATCCAATGTCACTGCTGGTACAAGACGTAAGTCTTTCCTGCGATAATACTTTTTAAAAGCAAGTCCAGAGCTGAATATTATTACATTGTAAAACCACTTAATTCTAGGGGTGAAGATGAGTCTGGTTTTATGCCACAATTTCTTCCTCTTCAAATCTGTAGTAAGAATCATTCATGTTATTATTTTGTAAAGTGGCCTTCTTTTCATGAGGTTTTGTCAATTAGAGGTACTCACTGTACATTCTAATTCATCAAAATTTTACATAGAATGTAAAGCAGGAACGATATATGTATATTTATTTCAGTTTTAAAATAATTTAAGAAAATATAGACACATATTTTCAGACTCTCGCTTTAAATAGGGAATTGGAGGTGTCAGAATTTTGTAATATTTGCCAGACTCTTGGGACCTCATTAATAATGTGTATTTATAAGGTGATATTTCTTCTCTTCACTCTGATTGAGGTGGAAGTGCATTGTGAGTAAAGTTTCCCTTTTATGAAGAGAGATGAACAAAAAAGTCAGGAAGTTTGTAATCAAGGGTGCAATGTAGGTTATTGATTTCATATTAAATTCTTACCATTTTATGAACAACTTTAAATTTATGTACACTCTCAGTTAACCATGGGTCATCAGTGTTGGCTGACAGAAAATTGTGTCATTTAAAAATCTATGGATCTTTTAGGAAGTGCATTTCTAGGCTGTTGTTTCCAATACACATTCAAAAATCAGGTTGCTGTGCAGCTTCTAAAATATAATTGGTGTAAGTTACATCAAGGCAGAAACTTCTGCAAACTTCTTTTTTCCAGCTAGGAGCATTCTGCATGTCAGAATGCTCTTTGAAACTAAACACATGAGGATGAAATTTTTAAAAACAACTTTTATTCTAGAATTTACAGTTCTGACATGAATTAGCCTCTCCTCCTTGGAGAAATGGGGTAGCTATAAAGTTAATGTTATTCCTATGCTATCTTATATTTGCAGTAGAACAGATATTCTAAAGTTAGGCAATTGAAAAACAATATTTACTGAGCATTACTTTGACTAGATTAAGGAGCCATTTAGTAAATTCCATTTCAAAAGTTCAAATAGGGCTTCCCTGGTGGCGCAATGGTTGAGAGTCCGCCTCCCGATGCAGGGGACGCGGGTTCGTGCCCCGGTCCGGGAAGATCCCACATACCGCGGAGCGACTAGGCCCGTGAGCCATGGGCGCTGAGCCTGTTTTCAAACATTTATACTTAAATTATTTGACATTATTTAAGCGTTAGATTCTAATTCTGTTGAGCAAATTTTAAGGTAGCTAGAGGCAGAGAAGTAATCATCTTATGGGTATTTCACATTTATCTTTTCCTGACACAAATATATAATTTTGTCTGTTATCATATCTCTTAACTTTCTAAAAAATATTAGCCTTGACCTAGGGTTCATATTTTTTTTACATCATTTTTTTAAATTTTGAGGCAACTCCTCCTGGTTTTGTTGAGGAATATACCAGAGACAAAAAGCATCAACAAGCAAGTGAACTCTTCCCTTTGTTGCTTTTTAAATATTTTTATATATTATTTTACTTTTTATCTTTTCTGATTTGTTTAACAAAATTCAGCTATTACTCACCTGTCAGCAATAGACACTCTTTAGGGGTCTTTTTGTTTCTCATAAACAATTGTGATAATTTATTGAGGTGCTTTCGCAACACATAAATAAAATATTTTGTGATTTTATATATCTTAATGTGTACTGACTCTGCTATAAAATATCTTTAACTTTTATAATTAGCTATTCCAGTGTATCTCATACCACTCAATAGCCATGCATAAAACATCTGACGATTATGCTGTTTGAAATCTAGCTTCAAAGATTGCAATTTAAATAATTAGGAAATTGGTGAAATATTTTCTCGCATGTCATTTAACAATTTTTTTCTCTAAACTACTAGAACAGATTTCTGCAAAGTACTATAATTGATGCTACCAACACATACCAGGTGTCACTTCTGATTCTATTGACAGAGATTTCAGTTAGTCACTGTAATAAAATATTCTTATGTGCAGATTCTGTGCAGAGCAATGTTTAGTTTGATAGAATTAGACAAGTGATATCAGTATATTGTCTGTTGGACCCGCTGTACAGTAAATCAGATGAAAGCTTAGCCCACATGCTGCACTGCAGAAAAATGACAACCAGATTTGGAGAGTCTGAAATGTTACAAAAGTTGATTTTATTTCTAAGTTCCAATGTATGAAAATAATTGTATTAATCACGCTTAACCATGAACTTACAATTCTTATTCTCACACCACTAAATACCTTGATGGATGAAAATGGCATAGCATGCTTTTGTTTTTCAAGAGAAGCCTAAATATTATTGTATATTCTAAATTACCAAAGGCAACACTTTTAGCAACCTGGGCACTTGTGCAATAAGGATTGAGTGTGAAAATGATAAACACTTATTTAAGGTATAATAGGACTTAACATAAGTTTAGATAAAAATCAGCAATAATTTGTATACAGAGAGAATTTTTAATATTGGCTTTAAGCAACATTAGTCTGCAGGGTGTATACCATACCTCCACTTCAGAAAGGTGCCCAACAATATAAAATTGGGTTAAAGTCAGAAAGAAAAACATCGGTCTGAAATGTAATTTTACGGGAATGATAGCTATAAGCCCTATGTTACAATGTTTTCTGAAGAAAATTTGTTTTTTTAATATTAGAATCTTCTAATTATTTTTTCTAATCTACCCTTTAACTCAAGTATTGAGAAAGAGATGGGTGCTCTCTCATGCTAGCTTCTCCATCCCACATTATGTGAAAGTTCTATGTGGTAGCCGTGGTTAGACATGTGCTGTGGATGTCTTAGTGCCCCTCCCCCCAGACTGTGAATATAAATCAGTGCCACTCTTATTTTTCTCTTTAGGTCATTAGGACATGAGCACCTATATTTTTTCAGGTTTCTTTTATCCTAATACTTTCAGTGAACCTAGGGTTACTTGTGTATGTTCAGAAAACCATTGCTTCTGTTAGCTTTTGCCGTTTATCATCTGTTATCTAAGAAAGAGAAATTAGATTAGTACCCAGAAGGGAGAATGCCTATATGATGGATTTCAAATGGTCTTGCCTTTAGGCCTTTGTTGCTTTCTGGGCTGAGTGGTGAATGTTGAGGCCCATGTGGGATGCTGAGTTAGGGGCAGATTAGGTCACTGTTTTAGGTGCTTTGTTCAGTGCCATCAAGAAGGTGTGGGCAGGCATCTCTCAACTAGGTTGAGATTCTATTACATGTAAGGATTATGTTAGTAAAATCATTTCTGCACTGTGGTAGGCAGAATTCTTTGATACCCCCCAAGACGCCACACCCCCTTTTTAATTCCCAGGATGGTGAGTCTGTATGATGGCATATTATCTCTGTGATTAGATTATGTTATATGCCACAGTTGACTTCATAAGATAATCTGGGCTGGTTTAACCTAATTTGCATGAGCTGTTTTAAAAGCAGAGGATTTTCTCCTGCTAGTTACAAGAAGGGAAGTCAGAGATTTTAAGTGTAAGAGGGCGTCAACATTTTCCATTGCTGAGATGGAGGGGGCCACATGGCAAGGACTTGAGAGCAGCATTAAGAAGTTGAGAGTAATCACACACACACACACACACACACACACACACACACACACACATTTTATGCTTACAAAATAACTTTGATCATGGGTTTAATCAAAAGTCCATAAGCTTACTGTTCAATATTTACCTGAGTGTTACGTTATGCCAAACATTTAAAATAGACTCTCATAGAATTGCTTATTTGAAATCTCTACTCTTTGTACACATCGGAGATTTGTATAGTTGAAAAGACATTAAGAGAAAAATAATGCATTATATTAGAAATTTTATAGTTAATAATGTTTGATTATTATGTGCAAAAATGGTTTGCAGTTTAAGAGAAAAAAATCAATAATAACCAAGTAAAACCTGTCAAAAAACACTCTAAACTGCAAACAATGCTTTTTCTGTTTTAGAAATTTTGCACGAAAAATTAAATTTTGGGTACAACACATGTTGGAAAGAAAAGCAAGAAATTCTTTTTTTTTGTAGGTTAGTAATATACAAATAATATTTTGGATATTTGAATTCTCAAATAGAAAAATATGTTTGCTGTACTTTTTAAGATTCAAATATATAATCATTGGCTCTCTATAACAGTAGCATTATCTGGAACAAGTTTTGTAAGAAAAACATTATCATATATCTTAGGCCAAACATTCATGATGTGCAACACAAAAAACGATATGACAAATTTTATTGACCATCAACATGTATCAAGAGCCTATATTCAACAATTTTTTTAAAAGTTTAGTTTGGCAATAACAATGTTGAACAGATAAAGGAAAATTCTATATGATTTAATGGTTTTAAATGATGATTTTATGATTATAAGCTTTCAAAATATATTCTTATAGGAAC